>NC_063231.1:12145442-12459673 GCF_020740725.1 Corvus hawaiiensis
ACCGGCACCGGCACCGGGAGCGGCATTCGCGTTGGGACTGGGATCAGGGGTTGCGGCATGGGTTATAGGACCGGGATCGGGACAGGGGCCGGAGCGGGGGCCTAGGTGTGGATTATAGGACCGGGACTGGGACCGGGAGCGGGACCGGAGCGGGAGCCTGGCCGTGGGCCCGGGCGAACTGCGGGGCACAGAGGCGCTTTCTGCCGCCGCAGGCCCACCCGCACCACCAGCCCCCGCTCGGCCCCGCAGCCGCTGCCCGGCGGTGTTTGACACACACGCTGCGCTCCGGGGGCTCCCTGGCACCGCAGGTTATCCGGGCGGTCACAGGAGAGGGGCTCTTCTCAGAGCAGCTTTCCGTCCTGGCCACAGTCCTGGGCAGCGGCTCTCTTGGAAGGCTCAGGAACAAAAATATCGTCCCACATGGGTTGTTATTGAGGCAAGAAGAACAAATGTCCCAGGCCGTTTGTTAAAGCCTTACACGCCGGGGAGCAGACGGTGTTTCTGCTCAGCTCAGGGGGGCTCAGCCCAGGTGCAGCTCACCAAAACCGAGGCCTGCTGATCATTTCTCAGATCACAGTGTGGGCTTGTATGTGGTTACATCTTCGCATTCTTCCCAAATGAATTCTGATCCTGAGCTGCCTCTGTGATTTTCTGGGTAATCAGCACTGTCCCAGGCTGAAGTTGTAAATGGTTTCATTTTCCTCCTGTAAGCCTTTGCCTCTGCTTCCCCACTTCAGGACAGCAGTGATGACATTGAAGATGTGTCTCTCTTTGATGCAGATGATGATGTATCCAGGAGATCCAAAAAGTCAAAAATAAGGTCAGTGGTGACAGAGGGAGTTCCTGGGTGAGCTCCAGGCAGAGCCAGGAGGAGGGACGGAAGGATTGTCACGTTGTATCAAAGCATGTAATGGCCGAGCCCTTCTTCGTTTATTTGGAAGTAATGGAGAGTAATTTCTGGGTAACTGAGAGCTCCACTTCCAGAAGCCCTGTTGGAATTTGTAGAACTGTCCCTTCCTGCTTCTGAGCGCCCTTACACTTAACCTGTGTTTAATTCCTGGGTGTAAGGGAACTACAGGGATACAACTCTGTGTAAGGGGGGCTCTTGCTGTGTCAGGAGCTGGTTCTGGGCTGGTCCATGATCTCCTCCCCAGCCTCCATTCCCAGGTGTGCTCTGTGCCCTGCTCTCTCCATGTCCTGGCCTGCTCAGTCCAGCTGCTCCTTCCCTGTTGTGCCCAAATCCCGCAGGGAGCCGTGTCCATCCCCTCGTGCCGTGGTGGCCTCGGCTCTGCCCTGCTCCTTTCCGACCTGGCAGCTGCAGAGGAACTGCAGAGCAGCCTGGGCTGCTGGGAGGGGTCCCTGCCCTGGCAGGGGGTTGGGTCCAGGGGAGCTTTAAGGTCCCTCCCAGCCCGTTCTGGGATTCTCTGAAATCACAAAGAAAGGCAAATCTGCTGTGTTCCTTCGGGAGAGTTTTCTCTGTCAGAACCTTTTTAAATTTACACCAAAAATTGCCCTAAACTGAATACCAGGTAAAGCTGCCTGTCCCCTCCCACCCCAGATCCTGCCTGCGCATGGGCTATCTCTGCATGTGGGATGTCTCTTCCTTGTGTCAGCTTGCAGGCAGTTGTTTCCCATATTTTCAGAACGCTGGGTTCATGTTACAGTGCTGGTCCTTGTCCTGCGGGTTGCTGGGAGATCCCTTGGCAATGTCACTTGCCTGCAGGAGCTGTGACTGTCCTGTCCTTCATTCCAGGCACCCAGTGGCGTCATTTTTCCACTTATTCTTCCGAGTCAGTGCCATAGTTGTTTATCTGCTCTGTGAGCTCTTAACCAGCAGCTTCATTGCCTGCATGGTGACCATCATCCTCCTCCTGTCCTGTGACTTCTGGGCAGTAAAGGTGAGTTCCTCTCGTGCTTTTTGTTTTCTTTGCCTTGCTGTATAAAAATAATTGACAGTGATATTCATGTCTCAAAAAAAGTAGTTTATTTGTGCCTGTCCCACGAAGTGACACAGTCCATGGGTTCTCTTTCAGAACGTCACAGGGAGGCTCATGGTTGGCCTTCGCTGGTGGAACCAGGTGGATGATGATGGCAGAAGTCACTGGGTGTTTGAAGCCAGGAAGGTAAAGGATTTTGTTCTAATCTTGTAATTGTTTCTGGTTTATGAACCCTCTGTTAATTGGTGGTTGTGGAAGTTACTCCTTTGGCTGTTTCTAAGCTTCATAACTGAACCATGCAGGAAATGTCATTTTTCCCAAACTTACCCTTTTAGCCCCAAGCATTCCAAGAGGTTTTGATGCTGCTGCCTCCAGTGATTCTGAGAGAAAATTGAAAGGAGTCCCTTAAATGGAAACGCTTTCTGTTGCAGAGATGTCTCTGTGTGATGTAGAAATTAATCTTGGAAGCTGTTGTGTGGAGGGAAATCCCAGGGAGTGTGGGGATTCTGCTCTGTTTTCAAGGACATGGATCTGTAAGATGGAGCAGCCTGATCACTTCCATTTCCTCTCTGTTTCTAGGTGTCAGCACAAGGGGGTAAAACCTCATCTGAAGCAGAGTCCCGAATTTTCTGGCTAGGCCTGATCACCTGCCCGATGATCTGGGTGATCTTTGCCTTCAGTGCTCTCTTCTCTTTCAAAGTGAAGTGGTTGGTGAGTCCCTCCCTGAGCTCCACAGTGGATCTGGCCCTGTCTGAGCCAGGAGTGGCAGCTGGTGACTTTTTTCCCCTGTCACAGGCAGTGGTGGTGATGGGGGTGGTGCTGCAGGGAGCCAACCTCTACGGCTACATCAGGTGTAAGGTTGGCAGCAGGAAGAACCTGACCAGCATGGCAACCAACTACCTTGGGAAGCAGTTCCTGCGGCAGGTGAGGTGTCCAGGGCTTTGGAATCCCTGGGAAAAACAGGGGTGGCTACAGAAAAAAGGTGGTATTTGAGCTGGGGAATGTGAGCCCCGTCAGTTCAGGCACAGAGCACTGCTGATTGTTGCCATCCAGCCCCGTGTGCAGCGCTGTGGTATTGGCCAGTGCCATGGATAAATGCCTTGGGAATTACTGGAATATGACTGGTGGAAATAACACTCATGGCTGAAAGGGCTGCCACTGCCCTTTGTGTTCTTTCCCACTCCCACCCAGCTCTTCCCAGCAGCTCCTGTTCTTCCCCAGCTCTGGGTTTCCTCCTGCCAGGGGTCTGTGACGCAGCAGGAACAACCACCCCAGTTCCACTTCCAGGCTGCCACTTCACTGCTGCTGACTGCTTTTCCTGGCTGTATTGATGGCTCTGGCAGAGGTGTTTTGGCTGCCATGGATTCACAAATACTTGCTGGAATTACTGCTGTCAGTGTGACCAGAAGCTCAGACACTGATGGACCTTTCTTGGCACTCTGTGCTGGGCCCATCTCCTCCTTGATTTGCTCCTGAATTCTTTTACCCTCGCAGGGGTTACCCAGAGGCCCAGGCCAGGCTCTGGCAGAAATTAGTATTTTGCCCCAAAGTCCCAGCAGTGACTCACAGGGTTCTCCCGCCCTCTTTGATTTTGCCTTCTGCAGACCATGGCTACAGAGGACCAAGCAGCATCCTGAGTGTGGTGGGAGCCTCAGGCCAGGCTGGATTCTCAGCAGTGACCAACAGAGAAGGTTGCTCTGACCAATTTGGGAGCTGCACACAAGGTGTGAATCAAAAGAAGTAAATAAATTGTGCAAGACTTGAGGTTAACACTCCTGGCAACTTATATTCCATTTTCCACTAGCAGTTTGTGTTTAAGTCCTTTCTTTAGTTTGATTAATGAGAATTAATTTGCTTAAACTTTAAATTAAAAGATCGCCTGCGTGAGTTTCATACAGGTTTAGAACTACTGGATGAGTTAAGAGAAAATTGCTGGAGATACTTCAGAAAAGCCATGTACAAGCTGACCCTTGGCAACTCTCCTGCTCCTCCAGCGCTTGGTGCCTCAGGTAGTTTCAGTTGTGGACAGGTTTTGCTCTTGGAGGTTGTTGCTGCTTCTGTTTAGGGAGTGATTTTTTGGCCCTGCATCCCTCATTGTGTGACTGGAATGGCGCTGAGTGGTTGCAGTGAGGGGCATCTGAAGGAAATGGAGCTGGTGGGAAGATCACTGAAATCTGATGGCAGCTGCAGAAAGTGACCTGTGAGCAGGCCCTGGTTTTCTGAAGCATCCACAGACCTGGGGAACATCCCAAACCCCTGGTTCTGTGGGAATCCCTGCAGGCCTGTGCCTGTCTGGAGAGAGTGGCAGGAGCAGAACCAGTGTCCAGGGAAAGCTGCACCCCCAGGTCCAGCCAGGGGCTGTGAGAGTGGCCCCTGTGTGCCTGACCTGTTACACCGAGGCCATGGGGTGTCCTGGGAGGGGCCTTCCCTCAGGCCAGGAGGGCGTGGGGGATGTGGTCAGCAGTTCCCTTGGCACAGGGGCACAGGCAGTGGGACTGGCAGGGTGTTCCCTTCCTGCAGTCCGTGCCCTGTGCTGTCCTTAAGCTCCCCAAGGGCTCTGAGCTGGGGAAGAGCCTTTTGTGGGATGGTGGCTTGCAGTGCTCGGTGGGATGGCAGTGGTGTGTTCTGAGCTCATCTGCGCTCAGTCCTTCGCATGGGGTTCTGTCCCTGGAGCTCATGCTTCCACAGCAGTGGGTGCTGAACATTCTGGGTGAGGAATTTTAAATGAAGAATGTGATTTCTTTTTGACTCCTGGGTGTTGTGAATTGTGGGGTTGCATTAACCTGGTTCCTCTCCCTGTACTCTGCAGTGCTGGGAGCTGTACCTTTGTTCAACTCTTTGGATTGATACCTTCCTTTTGTAAATACTTATTTATAAAATATGGAAATTAAAATACTGCTTTGTTTAACCAGCCCAGACATCCCTTCTGTGGTTCATGGCTCAGCTTCATTTCTAGCCCGTGTCCTTGTCAGGTGCCTTTAGCAGGGGTTTATTGTCCATTTAAACAGTGCTGTTCCTCCAGCTCTGGCACACTTCCTGTCACCCGGGGGTCTGCAGAGCTTTCCCTGGGCAAACACTGCCCAGGCTGCTGGGGCTGTCACCATGCAGAGCTGAAGTCACTCCAGGGCTCATCTCCTTTGAGAGCACTCACAGGTGCTCCCTGCCCAGACCCCCGTGAGTGCTCAGTGCCCCCACCAGAGGAACTTCAGTCCCATTTACATCCAAGGGATCAGTTATTTCTGAGAAACAATGTAAAGGGGCCAAATCCAGTCAAACCCTGAAGCAGAGACACTTCAGCAGCCACATGGGGACGTGCAAGTGCAGGTCCTGCAGGGAGGAACGGGAATCCTCCCTGCTCCAGCCCCTGTTTGCTGCTGGGCCAAGGGGCTGGCAAAGCTCCAGCCACGAGCTGCTGCTTCTAAAATGTGCTCAAAGTTTTGGACTTCATGTTTATTCACCTGCTGCCAAAGCTCCCCCCAGACTCCTGGAAAACAGGGCTTTTCTGGAAGTTGCAGTTTATTTAACCAAGGACAGAGGCATTTCTTAGTAGGTGCCTTTAAACAGAGCCCTGTGTGGGTTATTTTTAGCTCTTGGCAAACATTCAGGCTTTTGGCTTCTGAGAAACTGGCAGTCTATTACATTTCTGTCGTGGATCAGAACCAAATTTCTTATCTCTGCTGCAGTTGGGTGTGAGTCTGGTTTGATTCTCACTCGCTGTGAACTGGGGTTTCCTGGGGAGCAGGAAGTGGGAGTTGCCTCAGAGCAGAGAAATCCTCTGAATGTGCTTTTTTCCACAAGCCCCAGGACTCCAGACTGAGCCAGTTTCTTGAGCATCAGCTGAGTAATCCTGGCCCCACCTCAGCCCTGGGTGGGGGCTGAACTTGGAGGGTTTACAGAGCAGAAATTCTCCAGGAGCAGCAGCAATAATAATAATAATAGTAATAATAATAATAGTAATCTCTTTGCTCTGAAATAGGAAATACAGATCGGATGCTGCAAGCACAGCTGGAAGATGGGCTCGGGATTATCCTCATTTCACAGGCAGAGCCCTGCTTGGAGTCCTTGGAATATGGGCCAGCAAGGAGCTGGGATAGACCAGGCCCTGGGGCACCCTGTCTGTCTGGGGTGCTCATACTGATCCTTCTGTCGCTGTCTGGTGACAGTGGGGACCTGTCCCCTCCCTCCCCCTGTTCCCTCACCCTGATCCAGCACCCCTGGACCACCCTGATCCAGCTGCTGGGTGCTGGATTCCCCGGGAAGGGGCTGGAATTCAGGGACAGAGGCAGTGCTTTCTCTGGCACTGTGCTTTGACGCATTACTGGGATGCATCGGGACATTCTAACCCCAAAGAGATTCCCAGGCAGTTTTTCCCCATTCCCCTCCCTCGGTGCTGTCCAGGATGCTGAGGGGGGCAGGTCTGGGCACTTGGGAGCCTGCCTGTTCCTCCGTGGATCCCTTGGAGCCTGGCTGGGGCTGGAGGGCTGCAGGGAGGCTCTGTTGTCGCTGCTTGCCAAGGCCATACATGGGACAGGACAGGACATCCCAGCTGGCATTTCCAGAACAAAGCTGCAGCCTCCGGAACGTGACCTTTTGGAGACCAAAGGCTGCGGCCGAGGGCGCTGGAATCTGGCCAGGACTCGGTGCCACTTCCAGGGCTCCGTGCAGGAAGGAATTGCTCGCTTCCCTCCTGCCTCCCTGGGCAAAGAGCCCCGGGCTGGGAGCAGGGAGCGAGCGCTGCCCTGGGCAAACCCGGGGGAGCCGGCGCCTCTCCCCGCCCGGGGCTGCGGGGAGGGCAGCGAGGAGACGCGGCTGCTGTGGGGGCTCCGGGCCGCGGGGCCGCTGGCTCTGCGTGTGCCCAAAGCACCCCGGCTGGGCCGATGCCGCTCCAGTTCCTCCCTCTCCTGCCCTGGGGACAGCTGGCCTCGGGGACGCTCCGTGCCGGGTTCCGCCGCTCGGCCCCGGCTGCTCCCCAGGGCCAGCATCGCACGGGGCAGCTCTCCCTGCTCCCAGCCGTGTCCCAGTGTTGTAAACGAGGCTGAGACTTCTGAAAGGAAAAGCCAACTCGTTTATTTATTACCTGCTGAGAGCGGGAACCCAGGATAAGCCCAGGCTCCGCGCGACAAGCCAGAATAAAACAATCCACCACCAAGACACTGAGACCCACTGGGCGCTCCCTTGGAGCCCAAGGCCCGCAGGAGGACGCGGTGCAGAGCACCTGGTGGCTTTTAGAGTCTCTGGTGCCACCGGACTGGTGCATTTCTCAATCCTCGTGCTGATCGGTGCCTTCCCTGTTGGCTGGTCGGTCTGTACCTCCGTGCATTCCTCACCAATCATTTCCAAACAACTCCGCTTCATTGCTTGGCTCGTTCTCCAGTCCCAGTCCAGGGCATCGTCCTCATCCCTTGTACCCTACGAAGCCATGGACTAGAAAGTTCCTTCTGTTAAACCCATTGGGTCCTTGTTATATCCCCATGCAGGGTTACATCCCAGCATTACACCCGTACAGTCTCGCAACTTCCCTTCAATTAACATGTCCATCTATTCCACCCTCAGCTCCCCTCTTTTATATCTCATCTAAACAGTAATAACCAACACCCTGAAACCAATTCATTTATTACACCAGGAAAGGCTCCTGGCCCAGTGAGCCCCTCAAGCCCCAGGCTCGCCTCAAGCCAATTCCTGGCCTGGCAAAGCCGCATGCAAAGGGCCAAATCCCGGCCACGCTTCCTGGAGCACCTTTGGACCTCTGCGGGTTTGGGGCTCCCTCTGTGGGTTTTGGTGCCATTCATTTGGCTGATTCTGAGCCCAGACGGCTTCCTGGGGTCTGCAGTGTCCTGCAGCAGTGCTCCACAGGTAACCACGGTGAGAGGCTCCACCTCTCCGTGTGGCACCTGCCGGGTTATTTTGTGTCCATCTGCAGAGGGAAGGCCAGGCCAGGGGGTCTGGTGTTTGCAAAGAGACTGGGTTTGCATGAAATGTGGGATCTGAAATCCCAGACAGACTTAAACTGCTGTCAGGATCCTGCTGGATTGACTTCTGGAGATCCAGGGTGCCCTCTCATACCCATGGTCTCAGCCCATAGCACAGTGCCAGGAGCACTCAGCATCCTCCAGGACAGGGATTGCCATCTCCCAGCAAGGGCACAGGTTTTACTGGGGTGGAGATGTCCAGGGGACACTGCGGTTTCATGTCCAGGAGGACCTTTGTAAGGATGGTTGAGCAGCTGGACTGCAAGAGAAGACTCAGGATATAGGGAGATGTGGGATTCCATCTCTCCCAAGTACTTTTGTTTCTTTGCTTACCCTGGAAGGGCTGAGAATGATGCCAATGCTCTGCAGGGACACTGCTCCCACAGAAATGATCCTCCAGCAGGCTCTGCTCCAGCCCCTGGGCTTTCAGAGCACGGTGAAGCCTCCGAGGAGCAGTTTTGATACCCTCAGGTAAGAGCAGAAGGGTTTTCTGTGCTGTCCTGCTCCCCTTCTGCTCCGTGCTGGCTGTTAATGCCAGGCCAGCCCATCCCCCATTGCTGCACTTTCCAAGAGCTTTGATATCCCCCAGAATATTTGCCAAAGCCACGCTGAGGTTCTTCAGCTGATTCTCTCTGTGAACCCTGGTCTGTAGAAGTCCCAACAGTTTGCTCCACATGGGAGTTGGACTTTCTGCTCTGTTGTTCCTCACATTCCTCCAAGAATCCTTAAAAACCACCAGGATCACCCTTGCCTCGTCCCACCCATCTGGCACCAGGAGAAACATCAGTCTGGGGATTAATGCACCGTGAGTTCATCCCTGAGCCCTCCGGACTCCTCCTGGAAACCTCCTGGGCCTGTGGGGTTGTTCCTCTGAGTTATCCCTCCTTGTGTCACCAACCTCCTTCCATTTCATTCATTTTGGGTGAGCTCTGTAGCGTTTTTTCCTCCTTTTTTTTCGTCCGAAGCACTGTGTAAACAACTCCACAGTAACGGCTGGAGCCCGTGAGTCACTCAGCTTTTGTGCCACGGACACTCTCCCTGCTGCTGCTGTGACTCCAGAGCAGGGGAGGGCTCAGCTCTTACTCACCCTTTCCTACTGAGGGCACCCCTGTTGGGTCTGGCCTTGTTTTATGGTTTGTGTCACTTCTGCCCCGCAGAGAGATCCTCTCCCCCAGTGGGACCTTCAGTGCTTGTCACCTGCTCCCTCTCCTCTCAGGTTTAAACTCACCTCAGTTTCTTCTCACCCGGATTATGTTTTGTTCTTGTTGGAGCCCTCCCTCACATCCGGACCCTGTTGCAAAGGAATTTGCATCACTCTGGCCTTGGGAACTGCCACACCTCCTTCCCAGCCCCTGAGAGCCCACGAGAGGTGACAAACCCTCCTGTGGGCAGAGGTCCCAACCCAAACCCTCACCTAAAATCTCTTTGGATGAGGGAAAACTATTCCCTCCCCTTTTGTGAGCCCTTGATTTCTCATGTTTTAATTGCCCAAAAGCTTGGTTTAATTAGGACTGGACTGGATGGAGATGGAGGCAGGGACTTTGCTTGATTCCTGCTCCATTCCTGGCACACAGAGCGGGGGACTCGGCCACGAGCTGGGGCAGGACAGCAGTCAGGGCTGGATGCAGGTTGGAGTTCTGGGATGTGGAGCCTTCACAAGGCTCCCCCAGCCACACGAGGGGGATCAGACTGACCTCCCCAAGCTCTTCTGCAGCTGCTGCACGTGGGACACCCCAATCCTCAGCACAACGGGAGAAAAATGCAGGATCTGGAGCATCCCTGTGGAATTTTCCTCCGTTTGCAGCAGGATGGGGAGGGCAGCATCCCCTGGGGTGTGACGATACTGGGCAGCCTCTAGGGGACATCAGACCAGCGAGCCCCCGGACAAACCCTCCTCATCCCCGCGGCCCTGGTGTCTGAGGGCAGCAGCAGCAAACACCTGGAGCCGCACGGCTGGGCTGCCCCTGCCCTGGGTCCCTTCCAGCCCCTGCCGGGACTTCGATCCGTGCTCTCACGGCAGCAGAGGGAGCCCTTACCCTTTTGTTCCGAGAACAATTAAATAAATAACAATTTAAAAATGGAGCAGAGAAAGCTTTCGGGACGGGCTCGTTGGAAACAAGTCCCGGGATCGATCGTGCGGCCCGAGGAGCGCCAGGAGCCGCCCCGGCGTGGCACCGCGGTGGGCAAAGAGGGCAGCGGCCACCAAAACCAGCGCTGGGGCCGGGCAGGGAGAGAGCGGGATCCGATGGGATATAACGGGAACATGATTCACTGCTCTGCTGTCACAGGGGGTGTGAGCAACCGCTGCAGCTGGAAAAAGCCAGTAAAAAGCGAATTTGCTGCCAGCCCTGTGTGTGTGGGACCGGCTGCCTGGGCTGGCTCCTCCAACAGCCCTCGGGACTGCCCCGATTTTGGGGAATAAGCTGTGATTTCATAAATGCTCCCCAGGAAAGGATCCTGCCTGGGCTGATCCCTGGGCTGATCCACACAGGAGCTTGAGGAGCCTGCAGTTTGGCTGTCGCTGCCTGGCTCCACCTTGACCTGTGCAAATCTGGTTGAGAGAAGGTAGATTTCCCTGGAAATCCAGATTTCCCTGTTCTGGGATGGCCTTTGCCAGGCTGGGAGAGGAAGGTGTGTGGCAGGGTCATTGGGATTGCCCACCTATGTGGGATGGATTGCATGGAGTTTTGAACTTTGGTGGCTGCTTAACTTAGGCTCAACAACACCCAAAGGTGTTGAAGCAGCAGGAGCCTCGCAATTCCCTCGGGGAATAACTCCCAGCTCTGCCTCCTGAGTGTCCTCCTCCAGCTGGGAGCATCCACAGCCCCAGATGTGAACCCACAGCTCAGGTCTCTCCCGCTCTAAATATGTACCAGGAGGAAATTCCAGCCCTGGCCCCTCTTGGCAAAGCTCTTGGCTCTGCTCTCGTGGTTTGAGCCGCAGGACCTCTGACTTCCAGCTGCAAAAATCCTGTAGTTACACAAGAGGAAGCAGCACAGCTCATGTGCACGGGAATTATCCCATGTCCTAAACCTCTGCCGGGCCTGGAAGCCATCTGTGTGACCCTTCCTGGGGTCGGCGGGGAGACATTCTGTCTTTCCTGTGTCATTCCGAACAAAAAGCCAAGATCTGGCTGCTGCTCGCAGCCCTGGCAGACACCGGGTCCGTGTGTGGGATGCTCTGAGCTGTTTTCCTTAAATGTGCTTTAGCAACGCCCAAGCGCGTCCAGCCGGGAGCCGCCGGAGCCGGGGATGTGTCAGGGCCTTCAAGGAAAGGGAATAAAAAATGAGCACAACTCAAGGGCTGAAACCTTGGAAGTCTGCAGGACTCAGCAGCTGCGAGGGGAAACGGTGACGATCTCGGTGTCTGGAGGGAATTTAAAGCATGGACGTGGATGCAAGCTGTGGAAGCACTGCCTGGACACTGCGAGATGTGGAATTTATTGCAATTTATTGCCATTCATGACCTGTATTTGCTGGTAGCTGAACAGTGTCAGTCACTGACAACCACAGAAGAAGGTTCCAATTAACTGATTTAACTTTTGGTCATTTGTTTAAACCAACCCCATACAGGTGAAGTCAAGTCCATTTTAACCCCATGGGGCCCTCAGGACACCCCCTACATCCGAGGAATCCCAGTGTCCCAGGAGCTCTCAGCAGGTGGGTTTGGTGTGTCCAGCCCCAAGTGTGACAAAGCACACCCAAAGAGCCTGTCTGGCTCAGAGTAGGATAGAAATTACTTCTAATATTTAACTGCTGGAGTTGGAGCTTGGTGTCTCCTCGCTGCCCCTCTCCTTCCCACCAACACAGACGTGTGCCAGGGCTGTGCAGATAAACCATAAATAAACTTACTTCCCAAGAAAGGGTCTGTCTCTGCTCCCTGGGATGAGATCTTTGGGGAGCACCCGGCTGGTGATGGGAAGGTCACTGGGGGTTTGTGGGGAAGGTCACTGGGGGTTCACTGTGTCGGACCAGTGCCAAAGCCATGGACCAGGAGCCTTTTGTCCCAAAAGTGGGGTGAAAGGCCAGGCTCTGTCCTCACACACAGGATGGGAGATGGGGCTGATGTGCCCATGGGTGAGGCCATGCCAACCCCCACAAGTGTCAAAGCTCCCTGCCACTGTCAGAGGGTGCCAGGGCCTTGTTTGGGCCTCCCAAACCTTCTCCCCACCCATCCTTTGGAGCTGGCACTGCTGGGATGGGCTGGGGAGTCCCAAACTGGCACTTTCCTCCCCCAGGAAAAGGTCCAAGCCATGCATGGGGACGGGGGGCTGGCACTGGCACGTTCCCTACAGGGAATAAAGGCAGGCCAGCAGCACAGGGAGGAGGGAGGCAGGGCCTGGAGGGCGGCTGTTCGCTGCAGCTCTCACTGCTCCACACAGGAACAGCCATCCCTGGCTTCCCCCTGCCCTGGCAGTGCCGAGGCTGCTCTGCTGTGTCAGGAGAGGCTGGAGCTGTCCGAGCTCTCGCCAGGACAGCGTTCCCACCGCTCCCACCCCACGGAACGCCAGGGTGACTCAGATTTCCCAGAGATGTTCTTATCTCGTCCTGCCCGGTGCTCTCTCAGCGGCGGCCCTGGAAGAGCTGCCCTCTGCCCTTCCCCAGCGTGCTGGGCTTTGCTGTGCATCCCACACACTCCGGGAGTTGGGAAAGCCCAGGGAGGGCTGCACTGCCAGGGTCTGGGGGGTCAGGGCAGGTCTGTGGCCCCAGCTCAGCTTCTCCTGCAAGGAAAGGCCACGGCGAGCTGGGCATGGCAGAGCAATCCTGCTAAATAATCCTGGGAAACCCCTGCAGAGCTCTCAGCCCAGCCCCGAGGGTCTCTTAACCAGGCAGAGGAAGAGGAACGTGGGCATACTGGATGGAAAGGGATATTTTGGGACTGTGGTGAGAGCTTTTGGATGTGATCCGAGGGAAGGAATGACTTGGAGGTGGCTCCACAGGCATTTCCCTGTGTATCCCTCATAGAATGAGCACCTCTGGCTGTAAACAATAAATCCTGGAAATTGTTCCACCCCCCTGGCACATCCCAAAGGCATCTGGAAAGGAGCCCAGCCCCAGGGAGGAGGATCCTGCAGGCCATGCCGAGTGTCCGGCTGTGTGACAGATCCGGCTCTGCAGGGACAGGGATTTGGTGGAAGTGATGCAGAGCTTGGCCAGGCCCGGCCGGATCCGTGTCACACCAGGAGCGGCCTTGGCTCCCTGTCCTGCCAGAGCCCAGCCTGGAGCTGTGCTCGCTCAGGTTGTCCTCATGACGCTTTTTCCAGAGCAAGGCTCTTCCTGGGGCAGGGGGCTCCCAGAGGAAGGGATTGTTCATTTCCAGGAATGTTTGAACCAGAGGGAGCTCCTGGAATCCTCCTCCTCCTGGATGTGTTCCCTCAGCACCGGACTGCTCTGTCCGTCAGGGCTGGGGAACCCTCTGGCATCAGCTCCTGGTGCCACCCGGGCAGCCTGGGCAGCTCCAGGCTGGGCTGATGCCAGCACAGAGCACGGAGCCTCCCAGAAGGGGCAGAGGGGTGCTGGCACCTCCTGTGCAGGGCTGGGCTCTCCCAGGGCAGGGACCACTCGAGGCAGGGGTGTTTCCATGAGTGCAGATAACTCATCCTGATGGAAACCTCTTCCCCGAGCTCCCTCTGGGCCTGACAGCGGGACAAGCTCAGCACACACAGGACCTGTGCCCAGCCTGTCACAGAGCAACCACAGACTGAATAAAACCTTCTTTTTGCTTGTTCTGAACCTGCCTCCTCCTGCTCTCCTTTAGCACGGCCTTGCGGGGCTCAGACCTCCCTTGGGAGGTTCCCTTTAGCCCCACCCTGCTCTGATCCCTCTGGGATGGGCCACCAGCACCCCCCGAGCAGGAGATCTGCAGTTTTTTAGGCGGAATAACCCCATCCTCAGCTCTGACTCCTTTTCCTGCCCTCTCCCTTTCTCCCTGAGCTGGGTGCACCCGCCAGCGCTCATTCCCTGCATCCCTGCTCCTCCCAGCACCGGGCGGGGACGCGCTGGGGCTGGGACAGGAGTGAGCTCAGCGCTGAAACTCCTGGCCCGGAGCAGGACTCGGCCGCGGGTGTTGGCCAAAAGCCGCTTTATTTACGGTGCTCTGAGCAAACGGGGACTGTCACCGCCGCAGGAGCTCCCTGGAAAGAGGGATGCAGGCGCCGGGCCACGCCCGGGAGCTGCCAGTGATGGGATTGGAGATGGGGACAGCTCGTGTGACCCCCGGGCTCTGCCCACCCGCGAGAGGGGCTGTCCTGGGGCTCAGACCAGCCCCGCTGCCGGGGTTGTCTTGGGTGGAGTTCCTCGGCTCACTGGAATTCGTTGGTTTCTCCTGCTGTTTTTTTGGGAGCATCCTCCCACGTTGTCCCACCTCAGCCCATTCCGGCTCCCACCCTCTGCCCCTGCCGCGGGCGTCCCCCTTCTGCTCTCTGACTGCACTGCTCAGGATTGCGGTTATGAAATCGCATATATGGGGACATTGCCCCCAAATACGATAAAGATGTGCTGTCCCCCGCCCGTGCGGCTCAGCCCCGGCTCCTCTGGGGACACGGAGGGCTCACACCCTGTCACCGCCCCCAGGGTGACCCTGCGGGAGGGCGGCAGCTCCGGGCTTTGGGCACTGCCAGCCCTGTTCCGTGGCTCGGGAGGGGACAGGCAGTGCCTGGGTGGTCCGTCCTCCCCTCCCTCCCACCAGGCATCCCCCGAGGCTCCCGTGGCACGAGAGGCTCCATTACACACTTCCCAAACTCGCTGCTTCCTGCCAGAGACGTGACTCAATCCAGACACAATGAGCGTCCAAATCCCATCCCATTCCTGACCAGTCGGCTCAGGAATTACAGCCCGGGTCCCACAAGGAGCCCTCGCCCACCTGCCGCAGGTGAAAATAAGTTCCTTCCATGAGGGCCCCGCGTTTCAGTTGGAAAAACTCTGCTCTGTGCCCGCAGGGGACTGAGCTGATGGGACGGCACAGACGGGGGGGCTGCTGGTCCCCTCCTGTCCCCTCCTGTCCCCCACACAGGGACCAGGAGGGCAAGCACAGCAGCTCTGGGCAGAGCACACTCAGCCCCGCACTGCAGCAGGGAAGGAGAATCGGGGACAGGATGAAAGCCCCGGAATTCCCTGGTGGCCGGGCTCCTCCCACAGACCCCTCTTCTCCTGCCATTTGTCATAAGGAGCAAACTGGAAGCGCTGGGAGGAATCACATCTTCCCCAAGGCCTTGTGTAGAAAGCCTCTATGAGGTCACCCCAGTCGGGCTCTTGCAAAACCTTTCCCTCTGAGGATCTTCTGTGTAAGGCGGGATCTGCCCTGGATCCAACTCCTGCTCCAGCAGCTCCTGGGGCTGGGCTGGAGGTTTTTAAAACACGTGGAGATCAAAGCAGAATCTTTAGAAGGGTCTGAGAGGGGATACACAAACAGCGCTGATCCACGAACGCTCTGAGCTGATCCATGAGTGCTCCGATCCATGAGTGCTCCGATCCATGAGCGCTCTGATCCATGGCAGTGTGCTCCGTGGCTGTGCTGGTGCTGCTCTGCACCCTCTGCAGGGACACCACCCCTGCCCAGGCTGTGGGGCTCAAAGACAAGCCAGCAGCAGCACCTGAGCTGTTATTTCATGGTCAAGACCTGGAACCAGCTTTTATAGGACCCAGGATCTGCTCCCTGTGCCTACAGGATTTGTCTTGCCCAAAATGAAGCAGGGAATTGTATCAGCTTTGCTTCTGTGTGGAGCTCTCCTGGTTACAAGGGTTTCCCACACCAGCGTGTGCTGGACATGGATGGTCAGGTGTCCATGGGTGTCCTTCCCAGTGATGCCATGAAGATTTTTGCCTTTTCTTTTATACCCCTGTTATACCTTTTTACAACTTCTGTATTCCCAGTGCTTTTTGCCTCCATTCTTGGACTTGTTTGTCAAGCTGAGAGACTCAACATTTTAGAAGCTTCGTAGCCGGGGATCAGTGTGCCCCAGACCCCAAGGTCCTCTCCAGAACACATTCTGTAAACCAAGATAGAACCATCCAGGGGAAGGTTCCTTGGGGAGGGGGGCTCACTGGAGCCTCTCATTGGGGAATCTTTGATAGATCTGCTAATTAGTAAAACCTATAATGTTATACCCAGTGTTGGGGGGGAGGAAGAGAGACACAGACACAGAGATAGATTCGGCGGGGTGCATCTCGATGCATATGACCTAAACATGTACACCTAAGGATCCTTAAAATAAATACCAAGGTAAAATCCCTTTTCCCCTTCTAACCGTGTATGACTCTTGATTTTAAGACCAGGAAAAGGCATCACCAGAGCTCTCCCTTTCTACATCTCTGATAGGAAACGTGGTTTGTCCCAGGACGGGAACTCCAGGTGGGCACTGCAGGAGGAGCTGTCTGGGTCAATGTGCTGTTAATGTATCCAGGGATAGGGAGGCTGTTTGAGATGTTTGGAATTGATTTTGGTGCAGGTGGGGCAGCACCAAAGGGAGCAGCAGGACTTTTTCTAGCCAGGATCTGGAGTTTCTGGTGTGGCAGGAGGATGGTGACATGGTAGTGACTGCCACAGTGGGGATTCCTGTAGGATTTGTGTCAGCTGCCCAAGAAAAGGCACATCCTTGTGGGGAGGTAACCAGGGGACAGAAAAACACAAGAAACCCACCACAGTGGGGATTCCTGTAGGATTTGTGTCAGCTGCCCAAGAAAAGGCACATCCTTGTGGGGAGGTAACCAGGGGACAGAAAAACACCTGGAGAGACAGATGAGGCTGTACAAAGGCCATGCACAGGACAACAGGAACAACTGGGCACATCCAGGCTGATTTGAGGCTGGTTTCCTACAGAAATGAGCTCTGAGCACCCCTGCCCTGGGAGCCTTCAAACCCCCTGGCTGATCCAGCTGGAACTCAGCAGAGGGGGAATCCCCCACCACCTTAAAACCCCCTTTTAGAGGCGTGCAGGGGTGGCTGGGCTCAGCTGGTGGCACTGACTGGGGAGGAGGCCCTGGGGGATAAAAGCACCTCCAGCGCTGGGCCGGGTCTCAGCTGTCCCCTCAGCGGGGCTGGGGGTGCTCTATGGTGTCACGGGCACCCAGCAGGGGCTGCGTTCCTGGGCGTGCCTCGCGCCTTAACTCCAGCAGAAGCTGCCCCGCTCCGAGCTTGGCTGCTGCATCCAGTACTGCGGGTGTGAAAATGGGGATGGGACTGCAAGGAGAAAGCAGAGGAAGGGCCCGGGAGGGGGGAGCTGGGGAATCAGCAGCCAGAGAGAGGGCACGGGAAGGGAAATCCAGGGAGCATCTGCAGCCCCGGTCTGTGTCCTCTGCCCAGCTCCCAGTCAGCCCAGTTGTCCCAGTGTCCAGCAGCGTTTCAAACCCTGGTGCAGGCAGCCTGGGGCGGGAGTGTGACTCCCAGGACGGCCCCTGAATGGACAGGCTGGGGAGTTTCCCTAATAACCTGGGTTTAAGGCACACACAGCATGGGAGGATGGGCCTGAAATGTGTCACCAGCTCCAACCATGGCTTTTCTCTAGAATCCGTGACTTTGCCACCTGCCTGTGCTCTCCAAAGCCTTTGTGCAGGATCTAATACTCCAAGGCAGATTCCAAAGCTTTCAGTCAGGCTCCCCTGCACCCCCGAGCCGATGGAGCCAGGCAGGCAAGCACCGAACATCTCTGGGAGATCTGGGAGCAGCTCCCTGCAGGATGCTCCTGATAGGGACTGTGGGCGCTGATTCTCTACAAACAGCTCGAGGCCTCTTTGGGGAAATGGGTCCCAAGGTCTCTCACGGCCCCAGGGGCTGGTTACGGACCCCAGAGAGTTTGACCCCCTGAACTTTAGGGGACTGGACAAAGGGGGCCGCCCAAAGTCCTGCAGAGCGCAGGCAGCCTGACCTTCCCAGCTTTGGGGGGAATGGCCACAAGTGTTCCCGGGGGGATACGGGGCAGGCGGTTGGGTCAGGCTGTGCCCTCCTGGTACCTCAGCCCAGGGGGAAAGGAAGAGAGCAACGTGCGGCCAGGAGTTTGGGATAAAAGGAGGCTGCACCCTCCAAAACCTCGAGAGAGACCCCATGGGGGTATGGCCCAGTGCACTCTCTCCCTTTATTCCAGTAAAGCTGCAGGACTCCTCCGTCTCCGTTATGGACACTGCCTTTTCACAGGGTGATTTTCCACACACTCCTGGCCTGGCCTGTCCCTGAGGGGGAACAAAGAGGAAAAAACCTCGTGGCCACTCAGCCAAACACTAATTTGCCTGTTTTGTACCCCCACTATAGATTCGGTGAGACAAATGAGTTTTTTAAAGAAAATCCTGGAACCATCAGAGCAGGATGCATTTCACCACTTGACATGGACGGGAAAACCTTGTATCAGCATCTTCGAGGGCCTGAGCTCAGGTGAGGCTGTGATGGGCAGGGTTACAGCAGAGGATTCCCACAGTGTGGGCATTTCCCTCGTGCTGCTTTCCTGCAAAGCTTTGTGACTTTTTTATTGATAACCTTCAATCTCCCCTGGGCTGGAGCTCAACCCGCGGCTGCAGGAGCACGGGTGGAGCTGCAGCTGGGATGGTTTGTACTGAAGCTCGGGGCTCTGCTGTGATGAGGGTGAACACGCTGCTTTTCCTTGGTGGTGCTGCCGTGCGTGTCCTCCAGGACTGCGGGAAGCTCTCGCTCCGTCGGGATCTCTGCAGCTCCCAGGGGAGTCAGGATTTACTCTGTGGTAGATGTGGGACGCATTCCCTGAAATACCGGGAAATACTCGGACTTTGTTTCGTGCAGCAGGAAAATGAGCCTCACTTCTAAATTCTTGTAGCAGTTCGCTGCCCCGGGTGTACCGCTGCCCTCCCTGATCGCCGGTAATTAATGCGAATTAGTGGCTATTTGCAGCCTTTCGCGCCTCGTTTGTCTCCGCTGCTCGGGCAGGGAGTTTGTGTTTGCACCAGGTGACACCGAAATGATTTTCTGGGTAGTTCGGCGTGGGTGGTGCAGAGCGAACACTGAATTTTGTGTGTGAAGCATCCTCAGCAGAGCCGGCCTGGGGGTGTGCGGTGCCTTCACTCGTGTGCGGGGAGCGAGCGGTGGAGTCCGTGGCATAATGAAGTGATTCTGGAGTCTGTCATTAAATTCTGGGGGGTTTGAATTTCCCTGCACGTTATGGATTTGGTGCATCCCTGCTCTTGTGACCCCTGCCTGGGGTGGGGATGTGCCTCGGCCCAGCTCTGTGGCCACCCCAGGGGCAGCTGGAGGAGCCCTTCCACTAGCCTGCGGGGATGCAGTCCTGCCCCAGACACCTGGAGTGTGGGACTGGCTCCCTGCGGAGCTTCCCCCGGCCCCTCCAGCCCCGTCCATCCCCAGCTGCAGGTGTTGCCACGCAGGTGGGAGGGCCGTGTCCCCCCTGCCTGCTGCAGAAATGCTCTGGGTGCCTCTGCTGGGTTTTACCTGCTGCGGCTGAGCTGCTTTCCAGCCCTGTTTTGTGGGCAGGGATCCCTCCTGCTCCACTGCAGCTCTATTTTGTCCAGCTCTATTTCTCACTTCATCCCAGGGGATGAGGGGTGCTCCTCAGGGAGCTGCTCTGTATCCCCCACCCAGGTTTTCTGGGATCGGTGGCCAGCAGTGCTGGAGCAGACAGAGGGCCCTGCTGTGTGCAGACAGACAGACAGATGTGCTGTGTGCACCCGGAGCCCTGCCAGGGGAACATGGAAAGCAGATGTTGGATTGGGACCTGCTGGAGAAGCGCTGGGCCCTCACTTCCTCCTGTGCCTCTGTGGTCAGGGCTGGAGTCAGGAGCTTGCAGGGCTCAGGGAGCTCGGTGCAGCTCTGGCTGAACAGAATGTCTGCTCGTGTGGCGTTTGGAGAGCGGAAAACCAGCCAGGAGTCACGTTACACGGGAGCTGAAGCATGATCAGGGAACTGAGGTGCTCCCACTGCTTTTCCCTGTTCCTGAGGAAGCCTGGAGCTGCTCTGAGATACCCCAGGGTGACCACTGCGGGCAGCTGGGTGTGGGTGCTCCTCAGTCTGCCCTGCTCATCCTTTAGGGGCCAGCATTGGTTACCTGGGCCCTTCTCCACATGGGTTTGGGCCAGACCTTCACATCCATTTGAACTTCCCAGAGAAAGCCCCCAGTGAGATCCTGGCTGGCCTCCACAAACTTCCCCGACTTCCACAAGCCAAGGAATGGGAGTTCTCTCACTTGTCCTTTGTCCTTTGCTGTGTCACCAATGCTTGCTCACCAGACATGAGGGCTGAGCACTAGGGGATGGATCCTGGACCACGAAAAAGGATCCTAATTCAACAGACATTGCTGTTCCTGCCAGCCCTGGCTCCTGGCTGCAGCTCGGATGTGGCAGAGGAGCAGTTCCTGCAGCACAGGAGGTGTCCGGGGGAGCTGGAAGCCTTTCTGCAGGAATTTTATTCTGCCTTGCCCATGGGCTCTGCTGAGAATTCCCAAAGGGGTTTGATGGTTCAGGGCTGGAGAGGGGAGGCAGAGGCTGCTGCAGGGAAGAGGGATCAGTTTTGCTGTCAGGAAAACGTCAGTGCAGTGATTTTGCTCTTGGAGCGAGGAACAGCACTGTTGGGAAATCCGTGCTGCAGAGGACGCTCTGAGGGACTTGTCCTTTCCTGCTCCAGGCCATGTGTGCAGCTGGAGCAGCCCCAGCCCTGGCTGACTTTCAGGGCAGATTAGGGAAATTAATTGGATCCAAATGCCCTGATCTGGCTCCTCTGGATACGGAGTATCTGAGACCCAATGCGTGATCTGAGGTGTTAAATGCCTCTTGTGTGGGGCTGAGTCCCACAGGTGAGGGCCTGCATGTGGCTGATGGCTTGGACAGGACTTTTCTCTGGAAAACCAGTACTTCAGAGGGGATTAACCTTTTGCTGAGGCAACTCCAGCCAAGAGTGTGTCCCTGCTGGCAAGAAAAATCTCTGGATGCTCTTGGACACATGGTCTGTGCTTTCATTTGAGGGTGCCTCTGTTTTTAGGATTCAAGCACTTTATGGAGTGTTAATCTGAGACATCCCTTTCCTGCCAGCTCAGGGAAAGGGCAAGGTGGGGAGGGGGGCACTTGGCTTGACTGTTGTTGGCTTTTACCTTCCTTGCACCCCTGGGAAGATCGTTCTGATCTCCATTTCCATGTTCCATGCAATGGAGACAAGGCAGGAGGAGGCAGAGGGTGCTGGAGTGCTGAGCCTGGGATAGCTGAGCTGCTCTCCAGGGACAGCCGGGCAGGAGTTCAGTGTGAGGTTTTCTCGAGCACAGCTCAGGAAGAACAATGCTGCAGGTGATTAATTCTGTGGTGGACACTCCTGTTTCTGAGGAAACTTGTGCTCCTGGTGTCCAGGCTCCTTTGGTGTTGGTGTCTCTTGGAAATCACATCCAAAGCTTCCATGCAGGAATGTGTGAGGGATGCAAGAAACCCCGAGCAAAGCCCTTGGGGACCCTTGGAGGAAAGCAGAGCACAGTTTTCACTGCGGGTGGCTGATCTGAGGGTTTCAGTGTGAGATCAGGTGTCCTGCTGGCTGCTCTGTCCCCCTGAGCAGCTCCTGGTGGCCTCTGTCACCCCAGGTGTGTCCAGGGCTGATGGGGCAGCCTGTGCACAGCAGGACAGGCAGGATGAACAGTTCCTCCAGAAATCCCCACAAAGCTCCTCAGGTCATTCTGGATGTGCTCCTTGTATTTCCTTGGCGCTGCTGGCCAGCCCCAGTCGTGCTCCCTCCAGCCTGTGCTTGTGTCTGGGCACTCTGAGCTCTGTCCCTGACCTGCTGCTCACCCACATTCATCTCCTGACCTCCAGCCTGAAATCTTTTTTCCCTTTCCCTGTGTTCCCACAGCTTTCAGAAAGCTGCTGCCATCTAAAGGTGCAGGAGGAGGCTCTGCAGCCGCGGGGCTGGGGAGGTGCTGAGCGCTGAATCTGTCCTGGGTCACATTCCTGCGCTGATCTGGGGCAGTCAAATGTGGCAGTGAAATCATAAAATACAGACTGGTTTGGGTTGGAAGGGGCCTTAAAGCCCACCCAGTGCCACCCCTGCCATGGCAGGGACACCTCCCACTGTCCCAGGCTGCTCCAAGCCCCAATGTCCAGCCTGGCCTTGGGCACTGCCAGGGATCCAGGGGCAGCCACAGCTGCTCTGGGCACCCTGTGCCAGGGCCTGCCCACCCTCATGGTAAAAAAACTTCTTTTATTCAATCTCAGTGGACCCTCCTTTAGTCTAAAAGCCCAGTTCACCTGTGCTTTGGGTTTGTTCCTGGGGGTCAGAGCCGGGAAGGCCAGACCTCAGAGCTGGCTCCAAGCAAGGCTCAGACTCAGCCAGAGCTGGTGTCTGTAGGAGAGCAGGGGGCCCAGGGGGAGCAGGGATGTGTTTGTGGGAACTCACCAGGTTCCTACAGCTTCGTGTGCTGTCCCCAAGCCAAAGGCGAGGAGCACGGGCAGCCCCTGTGTCCTGGGAAATCATTTGGGTTTCCATGGCTTGTCTGCAGGACTTGGGAGTGCTGCTTTCCCTTCTGGTGAGGTGTGGTCTGAAAACGGGGAGAGTTTTCTGTGCTGAGTGGAGCTGGAGGCTGACAGAAAGCTGCTGCTGGTGGCAGATACAGAAAGGGTCACGCGAGTGGTGACAAAGTGGTGGCACGAGTGCTCTGAGTGTTTCCCGATGACAAAGCTGTTCACAGCTTCAGCTGTCAGAGGTGGTTCCCAGCTCTGGATCATAGGGGAGAGGTTTAGTCCGGGAAGGGCTGCTCAGGCACCCTCAGGAGAGTGCTCTGCTGGGTCTGTTACATTCCTGATGGAATCCAGGCCTGGCTTTTGCTTTCTGAGATAAATGGGTCTGTGGTGTGTGACACCCACCAGGGACCTGCTAATGAGTAGGAAAATGAAGTCATCCAGAAGCTGCTTCAAGTGACCTCAAACCACTCAGGTCATTCCAGGAGGCTCCCAGAAACACACAGCCCCCACCAGAACTCAGCAACCACAACTCCTGGAGGGAATTTCTTCCCTGGAGGTGTGAATTTTATTTTTATCCCCCTGTGCTGCTGCTGCTACTCCGGCAGAAGCTCTGGACACCCCGGGGCTGGAGGGATCTGTGCTGGGTGCAGGGGCAGTAAATGTTCCGGTCCCCAGGGATGATCCGTGTGCAGGACGGGTCTCGCCGCTCCTGCGCCCCGGCCCTGCCCGGGTTATATTTGGTGGTGGGTCTGGGCAGGGTTTCCTTTTCTGCTCTCGTGTTCTCTTGTTTGTTGTCAAGGAATGAGGGACTGGGGAGCCCGTCCTGGGTCACCCTGGGTTTCCTGGGGATGGGCAGGGGGACGTTCCATTCCCATGGAAGGTGAATGGTACAAACTGAGATGGATCTGGTTGGACACTGAATGTTCCTGTCTCACATTTCTGGCGTGGCAGGGAGGTGTCACAGCCCTGCAGCATCTTCCTGCTAAAAACAGCTGCTGTCCCAGCCCTGCTTCTGCTGCACGCTGTGTCCAGGACAGTTCGTGTCCCAAGGCCCTTCCCGGGAATGTGGGGTGGGTCAGGGGTGTGTGCTGGGTGTTCATGACATGCACGGGCAGGGGAGCTGGGGGTGATGTGACCTTGTCCATCCTCTCCTGTGCCATGAACAGCCTGCCCAGGCGTGGAGTCCCCATCCCTCCGGATTTAAAAGCTGTGGATGTGACACTTGGGGACAGGGTTTAGTGGTGGCCGTGGCAGTGCTGAGGGAATGGTTGGATTTGGCGACCTTGGAGGGCTTTTCCAACCTAAACAATTCCATGATTCTGTGATTTCAGAGGGTCAGGTCGCTCAGGCAGGGCTGGGGTTTGAAACACCGAGTGCAGCAAAGCCAAAAGCCTGGAATTCTGTGCTGGAGTGATGCTGCTGGCTTGGAGCTTGGGAGATGTTGGGCAGTGACATCTCCCGTGGGTCTGCAGCTGGAGGGGAGCTCAGCTCAGCAGGAGCCAGTCTGGGAACATGTGAAACCCCAGCAGGAGCAGAGGCAGTCGGGATGAGCAGGGACAGCTGAGCCCTGTGGCTGGAATGTTGTGCCTGGGTCACGGTGTCACTTCTGTCACTTCTCCTCTCAGCCCACGTGCTGATGGGGCTGGCTGGGAATGTTTCCCTGTGCTGAGGGGAATTTCGTGGCAGAATGAAAACAAGCAGTGCAAATTTTCCATTTGGAGGGATTGTTTTCACTGAAAAGTGAGGTTTTCTGTTCTCTTGCCTGATCTGATTTTTGATGCAAAGTGGATGTTGTCCAGTTTTTCATCTTGTCAAAAAGTCAGCAACTCTGAAAAGCAGATTTATCCCAGCAAAGTACTTTCAGGCTGGAGCTTTTTCCTCCAAACTCCCAGCCAGCTCAACTCATTTTAGCTGTTGGTGTTGGATGTCTCCTCATCTGAGTGCCTTCACACAGAAATCCTTTTCCCATTATTAGAGAGTGGGATTTTAGCGAAAGCAGAAAAAAACATAAAGCAGAAGAGTCTCCATTCTGTTATTAAAAACCTGCTGGGCACTGCCCAGGCTCCCCAGGGAATGGGCACGGCCCCGAGGCTGCCAGAGCTCCAGGAGCGTTGGGACAGCGCTGCCAGGGATGCCCAGGGTGGGGTTGTTGGGGTGTCTGTGCAGAGCAGGGGTTGGGCTGGATGGTCCCTGTGGGTCCCAGCTCAGGGAATTCCCTGGTTCTGTGATTTCCAGTGAAACACGTGCAGCGTGCGGGTGGGAGGGGCTGCTCCGGTGCCCGGGGCAAACGGGAGCGGTGCTCAGCCCCAGCAGGGCTGGGACCGGCTGCTCTCCAAAAGGCTTCCATCAGATGGGGCTGTGGATGTGCTCTGGGGTTTCTCTTCCCTCCCTGGAGGCTCGCAGTTAACTGGGAGGATGTTCCCGTCTGCGCTCCCTGCGAGGTGCCGGAGCTCCCCCGGCACGAAGCCGGGCTGGTCCCTCCCCGTACCCGGGGGGAGGACGCGCTCCTGCTGCCACCGGGGGTCACACGGCGGGACAATGGGGACTTTATTTCCCGTGGCAGCAGCCTCTGGGCCGGGGCTGTCCCGAAATGACCTCCCTGCCCCGGCCGTGTGCTGGGCACAGTCGGGAAGGGGAAAGGTGGCGGAGCTCCAGAGGGAATGGAACTCGCAGTTTCTCCCCTTGGTGCTGAGCGGTGAGGAGCGGAAATGTCTGCAAACAGCAGCAGTTGCAGCCCTGGTGTTAATGGGACTTTGATCCTATAAACTTCTTTAGGAATGAATCCTTCCCTGTGAGGGTGGGCAGGCCCTGGCACAGGGTGCCCAGAGCAGCTGGGGCTGCCCCTGGATCCCTGGCAGTGCCCAAGGCCAGGCTGGACATTGGGGCTTGGAGCAGCCTGGGACAGTGGGAGGTGGCCCTGCCATGGCAGGGGTGGGAATGGATGGGCTTTAAAGTCACTTCCAACCCAAACCATTCTGCAGTTCTGTGAAGCGGAGGCTGCTCTGTCAGGGTTGGGCTTCTCTCCTTTCACTCCCTGCAGGCATCCCTGCCTTGCCCCTGCTGGGTGCCTTGCCCCCTCATCCCTGTCCCAGCTGCATTCCCAGGGCAGAGCCTGCGGAGGACACATGGGCAGAAGGTGCCTCGGGGATGTGAGGAGCTCCAGGCTGAGCAGTGCGGTGCGGTCTGTGCCCAGTTTAGCCTCTGAGGTGGCAGGTGCTCCTGGAGGGTCACCCAGGTACATCCAGGGACCTCTGTGGGCTTGGAGAAATCCCTGCTTTCACCAAGAGGAGCTGCAGGAAGGGCTGTGTGCTCCAGAGGTGCCTGGCCACAGCTGGCTGTGCTTGGCTGTTGTTTCTGGGCTGGTCCAAGCCCTGTGGGGCAGGAAACCTTGGGGGCAAAACTGTGGTGTGTAACTTCCACGAATTAAACCGGGACGTGTCCTCAGCACTGATGGAGCAGCAGCCACATCCTGGTCCTTGCTGGGACACGGAGCTGGGCAGGCCTGGAAGCTGCTGTGGGTGGGCTTGGTGTCACTCCTGGGGACAGCTGAAGCTGGAGCCTTGTGTGGGATGATGAGTCTGAGGCAGTCTGGCATCAGCTGGGTCTGGGGCCAGGCTGGAGATGCTCGGCAGGGCCGGTGTGGGAGCTGCTATCCCCTTCCCAAAGGGTGATGGGCTCAGCACTGGCTCCCTGCAGCATCTCCAGGTGTGGGAGCTGGGCGAGCCCTGGTCCCTGGGGGCACCTCCAAGCTCTGCCCCTGTACGTGCTGGAAGCACTGAGGTCTTGGGGGGCAGGATTTTGGGGGGGCTGTGGCAGCAGCGGGGCAGGAGGCGGGTGCGGAGCCACTTTGGAGCATCTTGCCCTTTGCATCCTGCTTCATCTGTACTGGAGAGCAGGGCACTGCGTCTCCCGGGGAAAAAATGCCCAGAAATTCCACAGATCCTTCAATATCGTTTCTGTTTTACAGCGAGACAAAAAGGGCCCCTTTGTGTGAGGGCTGAAAGAAACAGCCCAGTCCCACAGCCTCCCCAAAAGCTTAATGTCAACTATTTGCCTCCTCGTGCTTTCACATAAACAAGCACTTTCTCCTGAGTTTCTGTGCTCTGGCTGCTCCCCCAGCTCGGTGCTCCCCGTTTCGTGGCTCCCAAGGGATGGACACGTCCCTGCTGCCCATCTCCCAGCCAGGGTGGGGGCTGTGCAGAGGTGCTGGGATGGCTGGGGGTTCAGGGCAGGGGGAGCACAGGAAAGGTGACTAAAGCTGGGCTCGGGCAGAGGTGAGCAGCTTGAGCAGCCTTGAATTCAAGGCTCTGCTGCTTGTCTGACAGCAGGGACGAGCCCTTGCTTACTGCTCTGAGCTGGCTGAAGCAGCAGCAGCCTGGTGAATCCCCGCTTCCAGCAGGCTGGCCCAGTGTCTGCTGCTGCTCTGGGCTCAGGCGTTGCCCTGCTTTAGGTGCCTGTCAAACGAGCAGCAGCAGCCGGAGCCGCCCCTGCTGCTCTGGGGTTCCTTGCATGAGCACTGGAGTGTCTCGGGTGTAGCACCAACGATTTCTGTCTGGAGCCCACCTTGTCTTTTTGTGTGTGTGTTCTCTTCCCCTTTATAAGAAGAAAAACTAGAAGTGCAGAAAGGACAGATGACGTGCCTGCAAAGAGCAGAGGTGCACTGAAAGCGAGAGGCAGCAGCATTCCCGTGGTTATTGCTCAGTGCTCCCGTCCTGTGTCGTGGATCCTGCTCTGTCCCCAGCAGCGCTGTCAGGAGCGTCCCCGGGAGCCTGGGGAGGCAGCGCCTGCACATTCCTGCTGCTGGGGACACCCTCACGCGTGTTCCTCCTCTTCCTCCAGCACTTTCCAGACTTGGGGCTGTTTGGAGGAATGGTCCTGGAATCTGAATGTGTTCCTGGGGCTGGTGAGGGCAGTGCTTGCTCTGGAGAGGGATGAGGGGGATGTGATCCACAGGGATTCATTCCCACCTCAGCACCTGTTTGGAAATATTTGGGAGTGTGGTACCCCCCGGCCTGGGGTGGGACCTTGGCTAACCAGCCATCCCAGTTAGCCCATGGCTCAATTCCCAGCAGACCCAAAGCCCTCTGAAGGCAGGGGATGGGCACTTGTCCACTCCACCTGGTGCTGAATCAAGCCCATCCTGGAATAAACAGGAATAAAATACTTGTTGAGCTATTTGTTCCTTCTGTTGGCTTTTCACTGCAGCCCTAGCACCTAGACAAGGTTTTTCGCCTTCCTTGGAATCTGTCATGGGATCCCGACTTCCCAAATCTGCCGTGCTGCCTCTTCTGTTGATCTGTTCCTGCTCCTCCCTTTCAGAGCCTATGATCCTCTCTTTCCATCTTCATCACACAGCCCCCAATTTGC
Organism: Corvus hawaiiensis; assembly: GCF_020740725.1. Taxonomy (NCBI): domain Eukaryota; kingdom Metazoa; phylum Chordata; class Aves; order Passeriformes; family Corvidae; genus Corvus; species Corvus hawaiiensis. The sequence continues at coordinate 12,173,118 of NC_063231.1, forward strand.
ACATGCAGGGCGGAGCTTGGCCTGGCAGCAGCTCGTGGAGAACTTCAAACAGTAGAATCAGATGAATGAATAAAGGGGATTTTTGTTGCTCTTATCCTTTCATCAGCTTGATTTGGTTCCCAGCAGTTATTTTGCAATTGCTCTTCCATCTTTGTGCTGAGGGTCAAATTAAAATCCTGCTGGAGTTGGGAGCAAACTGCTGTGGAGTTGTACAGGACAGGGAAGGTCTGAATTTTGCTTCTGTCAGAGGAGCACTTGGTTCTCCTCATTTTGCTGAAGCTGAGAGGTTGGAAAACCCTTGGATGGGAGCCTTGGGGGCAGGAAGCCTCTGTCCTGAGGGTCCCCCAGCCATGCAGGCTAAGCAGGTAAAATGCAGCATTAAGATGTGCCCGGTAGTGCTCGTCAGCCCCCCAGGCTGTGGGGCAGGAGGGACAGCAGCTGCTGCTTCTTCCCAGGGTAGTGCAGGAGTTCTCTGTGCTTCCCTTTGGTTGTAGGAAAAGGAGATGTTTCAGTGTGAAGGAAAACCCTGTGTCAGGGAAGATTGCAGAGTCATTGATGCTGGGAAAGGCCTTTAGGGCTGACTGCAGCCATGAATCTCACACTGCCACCTTCCCCCTAAGTGCTGTGTGCTCCCGAGTGCTGTGATCTCCCTCCCAGGCACGGCCCTGTCCCCAGGCCTGGAGTCCCGTGGGCTGCAGGGATGTGTGAGTGCCCAGTTCCTGCTTCCCCTGGGAGCCACATGTGGAATCTCCTCTGCCCCAGCCCTGGGATCTGCCAGCTCCTGCAGGCCGGGGCACCCCCGCCAGGAATGTGGGGGACCACATGGCCAAGGCCAAGTGAATGGGAGGGCCAGAGCCTGACAGCAGGACTGGCTAAAAAACAAATGAAAGAACAGAGGGAGAAATATTTCTAATGACTATGAACTTTAGAAACAGAAAATAAAAGCTTATTCTTTCCCAGAGGTCCCTCTGCAGCCTGTAAGTTCATTTCCCCCATTTGCTTTTACTGCCTGCTCTGGGCCCTGTCAGAACCCCCTGATTTACAGGCGACAGCTTTGGCTGTTTGTCAGGCGAGGCTCTCTAAATATAAGAGTGTGAAACCTGTCCCGCTGCCAGCAGCTCTGAGGATTAAACTCATGAATTGTAGCATGAGGCAAAGTGCTGGGTGCTTTATGGCTCAAATGCCTCTCAGAAAAGCCACCCTCTCTCCTTCCTCTGGGGAGAGTTTTTCCTTGTATTCTCCAGAATCTCTCGCCCTGCAGCTGGAGGAATGGAACCAAATCCCTCAGTGCAGCCCTGCTCAGCTCCCCTGTGCTGGCAGTGCAGGGCTGGCATCACGAGGCACCTCTTCATTGAGCAAGGCTTTAGCACCAGGGCTTTGTCTCAGGTTTTGTTTTATTCTCATCATGAAAAGGTAAAGAAAATGAGCCAGACGAAGCCTCACACAATGGCAGGGATACAGCACAGGCTGCTGATGAGGTGAATTGCTAATTATGTCTGAAATTGGGGAAAGCCTGAGCAGAATTCAGCTGGTGCTTTAAGCTCTGGCTCTAAGGGGAAGCTGTGTTCTCTGCGTGATGATATTCTGTGTATCTGTATTCTGCCTTTGGTGGTAGTTGTTTGGATGGAGTTAGAAAAACGTGGACCTTTGTCTGTCAATGTCTTGCAGCTCAGCAGCATTAATTTGGATTTAAAGCAGGCCACGTGTGTCCCCACTCTTGCAGAAATTGTAATTCTATAATGAACTATAAAATTCTGGGTTTGCCCATTTTCAGCGTCACAAAAGGGTCATTGTTTGAGCAAAGGGGTCTTTTACACTCTGCTCTCCAAAGGGGCTCCTGTGGTGTCCCGACACCCTGAGCCTGATTTACAGCCTGGCTGGGCTGAGCCTGGGGCTCCTGCTGCCAGACCAGGGGGGAGCGGCCTCAGGGAGTCCCAGCTCTGCTCTGAGCCACAGCTGGATGCAGGGGGCAGCTTGTGGTGCACAAAGGAGGCTTTTTGATTCGATTTTTGCACTGGATCAGAGAATCTCAGACTGGTTTGGGTTGAAGGGACCTTAAATCTCTCCTTGTCCCCCCTGCCATGGGCAGGGACACCTTCCACAGACCAGGATGCTCCAAGCCCCGTCCAGCCTGGCCTGGGACAGACGGGCACCAAAGTGACCGAGTGTCTCTGCGGGTGCTGGGATGCAGCACCAGTGCGGCTCTGTGCTGGGGGTGCTGTCCTTCGGGGGGCCGTGGCAGGGTCTGAGGCCCATCCTCTCCCTGTTGTGCTGCCAGCTCAGGGTGGGAGCTCCCACAGGACCACGGCTGCAGCTGTTCCTGATATCCTCCAGGTTACGCAGAGGGGATCCACTGCACAGGGTCCTCCAGAGCCTCTGGATCAGCTCGGGCCAAGGGTGAAAACTGCCAAACTGAATTTTTTGGGATGTCTGTGTGCTGTGGGTGCCTGGCTCATCTCAGATGCCTCAGCCTGGAGGGAACATCCCAGTCCCACCAGTTCCCCCAGTGCCTCAGCCAGACCCCGAGCTGGTGTTGGGATGGGACAGGGGTGTGTGGGAGCATTTCCCACTGCAGCAGGTCCTGAGCTGATCCCTCGGTGTGGACAGCTCCAGATGAAGCCTGGGCAGGGCAGGGGCAGTGATGATCCTGTGCCTGCAGTGGGAGGGGAGCCAGGCCAGCTCTGCCTGGAAAGCCTTTCCCAGGATCCCAGGGATCAGCTGGGACTGCTCTCCCTGGCAGGTGCTGTGGGGAGAGGAGCTCGTGCTGAGAGCATTCCCAGGGATGTCAGGGAGCCTTTTCTCCCTGGGCTCTGGAATCACTTCCAGGCCAGTAGCCAAGCACAAGCTGTAAATAACAAAGCATGGCTGATGATCCCGGCTTGTTTTGCTCCGAGATGTTGTCAGCTCTGGGCTTTCCCTTGGCATCTTCTCTCCAGTGCTTTGCATTCCCATCCCCAGCTCCCAGGGCTCTCCTGCCACGCTCATGGTGTGAAGGAGTTGCTCCTGTGGGGGCCTCCCCAGGGATGTAATGCAGGGAAAGCTGCTGGATCCAGGCTCTGCAGTCAGGGAGATGTTTGTGTGTCCTTTCCCTGTGGCTTCTTTTATCATTTCTGCTTTGGGAAGGGTTAGAGAGAAGGTCAGAGGAGAAATGTCTGGGATTTTTATCAGCCTCTGTCTCAGCTCTCCAACATGGGAAATCTGATCTTGTGGCCTTGTCTGAGGTTCTTTGCACCCAAGCACCCACAACCACACAGGAAAATTCAGCTGGTAGTATCCAAACTTCCTCCTGACACCAAAAGTTCCCACACCATCAGAAATCCAAACTGGGGGTGTTCTCCATCACATTGCTTCTTTCCTCTCACCATTTAGAAAAGTGTAAAACCCCTTTATTGCCCTGTGAGATGACGCTGTAGCAGTTGGACACCAGAGCTGAGCCCCAGGCCCTTTAGAAACCCCAGCCTACAGGAATATCCCGTGAGTGGCAGTGTTTATCCAGGATTAAATAACACGGCAGCCATTCCTGCTGCATGCACATGTCCTCCTGTCCTGGACATGTGAGCTCAGCCAGCCTCTTCACCCCTGGAGCTGGGAACATCTGGCTTGGAGCAGGGAAGGTGAATGTTCCAAGGAAAACACTGGTGGGAGGTGTGGGCTGGCCCCACATCCCATAACCCCTGTCCTTCCCTGTTCCACCACCTCGGTGTGCTCATTCCTTGCCTCTCCTGTTCACAGCTGGTGGCTCAGGTGAGGGACTGAGCTGCATCTTTGCTCTGCAGGATGGGGGGGCTGGCTTTGTTTGGTGGCGATGAGCAGGAGCTGCTCTCCCGCTCCTTTTGGTGTGGTCCTGCCCCACGCTCGGTTCTGTCTGCGTGCTGAGGAGCTGGGGGGGCTGCTCTGGCTGTGGCCTCGCTGTCACACTCCCTGGCACCCCTTTGGGTCTGCCTGGCAGCAGCTGGGAGGTTTTGCTGCTCCTCAGGGGTGTTTGGAGTTCTCTGCCCGGGGTTTGATCCAGCTGGATGAGCCCCGCAGCTCAGCCCTGGCTGGTGGCTCTGTGTTTACCCAAAGACACGAACTGCAGCCTGTAAAAGTGGGGCAAAGGCTCCACATCAGCTCTTTTTGTGCCTCATTCTGTTGGTTTGTGTCTGATCCTGCTGCTTCTCACTGGGTGCAGAGCTGCAGCCCCCACGAGTGCACTGTCACCATCAAACCCATGGGTCTGTTCAGAGCAGCTCCTGGGATCCCAAATCCTTCTGCTGGGGGTGTCCTGCTGTCTGTCCTGGCTCTCTGGAAGATGGGCTGAGCCAGAACTCCCTGGTCATCAGAAACATCTGGAAAATAATTGAATTCTCCTGTAAAAATTCTTTATTTAACCCTCTTGTAGTGGATTTCCCCCACATCATCCCACAAGCTCAGTGTTAAACCAGGGTTAAACGCTCCCACTCATGAGTCAGGACAGGCATTCTGGGGACAGGGATGATCCCAGCCTGCCGAAAGAACCCTGGTGAAGCTCAGAGCGTGCCACAGTCTGAGAGCTCAGAATTTAACCCCAGGCTTGTTTTGGTTGGGTTTTCGTCCTGGTGGAGCTCAGCGTGCACAGCTCAGGTACGGAGCCGAGTTAACGCCACAGCAGCACCAACTTCTTTTGGTACAGAAACTCTTCTCCCCCCTGAAAACACGTCAGGCTGTTCCTGTTTATAAATCTGGGTGGCGCTTCCAGGGGTGTCCTGCAGGGAGGATGGATCGCTGTCTAGGGAGCATGGGGGAGGCGAGCAAGCCCCAATCCCTGGGATGCAATGGGAGCAGTTCCCGGGGCTGCAGACCCTGACCTGGTGCAGCTCCTCCTCGGGCAGTGAATCAAACATAGAAATAAAGGCACAAAGGTGGAAATTATGGATATCACCAGTTTCTTCCATGGATTGGTTGACTCTGGATGCAGAGTAGCTACAGGCACTGCTGTCCCTTGGTGCTGCCTGGCCCCCACAGCCACAGCAAAGCCATCGCTGATCCCAGGGTGGTCCTTGGCTCCAAAGAGCATCCCTGAGGATCCTTTGTGACCCTCCCCAGGAAGGGAAGCTGGTGGGAGCGCCTGGCTGTGCTCTCACGCTCTGTTTTTGGCTTCCAGAGGATGTGCTGCCCTCGGCCAGTGTGGGGCTGCCCAGCGCCCTGGTGGCCCGGCAGCCCCCCAGGCCCGCCTACGTGACCCACAGGGGGCCCCTGGTGCAGCTGCTGCTCCAGCAGGACCCGCTGGGGACGGCTCGCTCCGGCTGTCCCGCAGAGCCCCAGCCCCACGGCGGCCCCCGAGACGCCGGGGCCCAGGAGCAGACCCCAGTGCGGGGCAGGAGAGGCAGCACCGCCGGGACCGAGGAGGATTCCATGGGAATTCCCACGGAGAAGAGCAGTTGGACACCACCGGGTGTTTGCCACAGGATCGTTTTTGCAGGAAAACCTTCCTCAACTGTGCCGCCCCAGAGCTGCCCGGCCTGTTCCAGCAAGAGGGAATGACCTGGCTGAGCTGGAAGCAAAGGAAAGGAAGAAGATGCTCCTGAGGGTTTTCCAGACTCCATTAAACTTCCCCTGCAAACAACATTTAAGTCTTGGAGTCTTTTCCTAAAAGGCCCATTGGAATGAAAGCAGAAGGGGGTGGAAATCATCCTGTTCTCTGCTCTCAGGGCTGGAGCAAACCACAGCCTCTGCATTTGAAGTAAAATATTTACCTCGTGATGGTGGAAAAAAAATTGACCCTTTTTTGCTGTCAAAATGAAATTTGCTTAAGGAAGCCGTTTGTCCTGGAAAACCCTGCTGGAGTTATAAACAACTTCTCTGATAATCAGGAGTATTTTCTGCTGCATCCAGTGTGTGGTTCCTGCTGTGCAGCTCCTGGGATTTGGCTGCTGAGTGCTTTGGGAAAGGGTGTTTGGCTTCTGCAGGGAAAAAATGTGAAGAATGAGAAAATGTGACAAAAAAAGGAGAAACTACCACTTTCTGGGGCTGGATAAATAAATTTGTTCCCTGCCCTATTTTGAGCCTGGTACCTCTCCCCTGTGCCTGCAGCACGTCACGAGCCCCGAGCTCAGGAGTGGCCCTGCCACCCCTCAGTGCTGGCCACGAGCCACAGAACCGGGAATAAATAAATAAGTGAGTAAATAAATAAATCCTCAGCTCTTCCCTGGGGCTTTGTTTGGGGGATCCTGGAAGGGGACACAGCCACGTGCTGCCTCCCTGCTGAGGGGTCCGGGGGGCTGTCCCCTGCACCTTCTGGGGACAAAGCTCCGGTGTGGGAGCACCACCCCGAGGGGGCTGAGGGCCCCACTTAATGACAGGGCTGTGCAAGGCCGATGGGATGTGAGCCCCCGGCCAAGGCTCTGCTGTTCCATCCCCCGTTCCCAGGGGAGCAGGAAGGCACCGATTTCCCTCCAGGGCTGCTGTCAGCCAGCCCTGCCCATGCAGAGGATGCTGGAGCAGCTGGGAGCTGTTTGTGCTGGCTCAGGGATGGGGAGAAGGCAAACACCCCCTTTCCCTCTCCTGGCTGCACGGAGGCTTTGCCAGGGCTGGGATCTGGTTCTGTGCTAAACCTCCTCCCCCTCCGGGAATGGCCTCCCCTCTCCTCAGGTGGATGGCCAGAGCTATTTACAGGCAGCTCTGTGGCAGGAAATGGTGTAGGAAAAGGCTGGAATCATCCCTGGAGAGCCAGGAACAGTAGCTGAGGTGGCTGAGAAAACATTCCCATTTTTTCTCTTGCGTGTGGAAATGTTTGCACTTGTGCTGGGACTCTGAGGGAAGGTGTCCCAGGACATCCCTTCCAGTGTCCCTGCAGGTGGGGAACCCTGTCCCTGGCCAGCTCCAGGACTGATGGGGGTGTCATTGGCTGCTCTTTGCTCTCCTTTTCCTCACAAGAGCTGATTTTGCTCTCATTTTCCCTGCAGCACGGTCAGTTTGATGCAGTTGGATCATGCCTGGAGTTCAGGAATCTTGAAGCTGCCTTGGAATTGTTCTGGCAGTGCAGCTTCCTGCAGCAACAGGCCAGGGGTCTGAAAGTTTCAAGGCAGTGAGGAATTTTATCATTAAAAAGTAGTTGGAAATGCATCATGCCTAGTGAAGGCTGAAGTGTTGCTTCTCCAGGACAAATTAGAGTAAAATGGAAACAGGCAAAACCAAGTGTTCTGAAAAGCACTTGTGGGAAAAAAGGGGGAAAACACACAATGAAAGCAAAAGAGAAAAAACCCCAAAAAACAAACCACCAAAAAACCGCAGATGTGCTGGCTTTGCTAATTCTTAAAATGACTTTTTCAGTAACTTCACTTTATGGGAAATGTTGACTTTTCTGCTGTCGCTGAGGATAAAAGGACCTCTCCAGACCTGCAGATCACAGAATGGTGTCACTCATGCCTTTTGTACATCAGTGAAATTCTCTGAGGGCCCTGCTCAGCCCCAGCTGAAACATTCACTGATATTTGGAGCCCTGAGGTCCCAGAGCTGAGGACTCATCACACAGGTGAGCTCTGTGTTCCAGGCGAGGCTGAATCCCCTAAAGCAGCCCAGAGAGGTGCCCTGGGCCCTGCCCTGGGTTCACAGCTTGGCACCAGAGTGCTGGGCAGCCCAGCTTGGCACAGGAATCCTGCCCCGAGTGCGTCCAGGGGCACAGCACCCGCAGAACGCTGGACGTGGCACAAGGGAACGTCGGGATCTGAGGATGGGGGGATGTGGGGCATCTCCTGGGGCTGGAACTGCCCCCACTCTGCCTGTGAGCAGCTGCGGCAGCACCTCCTCGGTCACTGTGGCACGGAGGGGCCGCTCCTGCCAGCTCCCCACACGCTCAGCTTGTCACAGACACGAGCCAGGCCCGGGCTGAGCACAGCAGGGGCTGATTTCCTGCAGGGGGGAGCGTGGGCAGACACATCCCAGCACCGGGAGCGGCAGGAGGCTGGGGACAGTGGGGCTGCTGTGACTCGGGGACCCCCAGTGAGGGTTTGGTATCACTCTGGGACGTGGCTGGTGGAAGGTCAGGAGCTGCTGAGGGGTTTGGGGCAGAGACTCTGCCCCAAAGCTGTTCCTGAGCAGTCGCAGAGGTGTCCCTACGTGTTTGAAAAGCATCTCTGGGTGGGACACCTGCCGTGCTGGAGGGGACTGGCACAAGGTGACAGACCCTCAGCAGCAGGTGGGGTCATGCTGGGTCTAGTCCTAGGTCAGGTCTGTGGGGTCCCCACAGCGCTTTAAGCTCCCAAACAGAGCCTTTAGTTGGAGCATTTGTCCCTGGCAGCCGCCATCCCTGGTCACAGCCATGGTGAGCACAGCAGGCACAAGGCAGAGCTGCTGTGCCAGAGCCAAGAGGTGCCCAGTTCACACCAGGGTGTCTCTGATCAGAATTTCTCAGCCCTCTGTGTCTGCAATCCCCACGTGGCTCTTGTGTCCCTGCCAGGCCTGTGCCAGCAGCAGCTCCAGGCTGGAGCATCCTTGCCCTGCCCTGGGAAGGGCTGTGCTGGAGCCCAGCAGGGGCTGAGCTGCTGCCAGTGCTCACAGGGAGTCGTGCCCAGTGCTGCTCGGGGTCTTGGCTGGTGCCAGGCCCCACGGCAGTGCTCAGCCTGCCCTCCCCGCCCCTTGGGAGCCTGCACACGCCGGGGTGATGGAGCTGCTGCTGCTGCCTGGTGCTCTCTGATCCCTCACAGCTCTTCCCAAACCTGTGCTGAGTGCTAGGGGGTCCCAGGCTGCTCAAAGGGCCTAACTCCCACAGAGAGGGAGATTGTCCCTGCTCATTGCATGGAGCACATGAGCTTTAAAGGTCCCTCAACCCAAACTATTCCATGATTCTGTTGGAGAAAACCACTCCACGTGTGGCTGCTGAGGCTGAGCTCTGGTTGCCGGAGGCATCTTGGAGGAGTCCTGGCCCTCAGCTGAGCCAGGGCAAAGCCGTGACAGCCTGACCTGGGCTTTGCTGAGTCATTTCTATCGGGATCACGGAGCAGTGGCAAAGCAAGAATTCCCCTCCCCAGGCACTGCTCCATCCTCCCAGGGCACAAAGATGCTTTTTTCCTGTCCCAGCATTTGTGCTGGGAGCAGCTGTGATGCTCCAGCTCTCGGAGTGGCTCTGCCTCAGTAGGAGCTTGGTATGATGTCAATGTTTTGAGTGGGTGAAGCAGAGGAGGCAAAAATAGACATTTAGACATTTTTTCAGTTATGCCTTTTCAAAGAGGAATATTTATAGCTGGGTGCCTGAACACAGCTCTCTTTGTGAATCTGCTTCCAATTGCAGCACAGCACATCCCCGCTGGACCCGCAGGATGTGTGCAGGCAGCTCTGAGCCCCTGGCAGGGGGAGCCTCTGTGTGCCTGGACCTGCTGGAAGTGTTCCCAATCCAGGCATGAAGCACCCACAGGGATCTCGGGGTGCTCAGGGGATCCCTTGCTACAAACTGCCCTGGCTCACTGCAGGGCAGGGGTGCAGCACAGCGGGGTCTGAGCCTGCATTTTGTGATGAACTCTGGAGGCTGGTGACCAGGGAGGTGTCCTCAGGCCACTCATTGCTGCGTGTGAAAGGTCCAAATCACTACATTTCACTTCACCTCTCTTTCCCCATCTATGGAATTTGGGTAAAGGGCTTCACCTCATAGTTTTGAAGTGCTCTGAGACTTTCTCAGGGTGTTGTTTCACCTGAACCACCTCCCCAGGTCTGATCCTGCTCGCAGGAGCTTTGGGGCTGTTCTCAGGAGTTAAAGCTCTCTAGGTCCTGTTCCCTCCCTGCCTCAACAGGAAGGACAGCTGTGGGTGTCAGGTGAGGAGGTTCCAAAGGTCAGGAGTGGCTCTCCAAAGCCTGTGGGAGCTTTTTAAACTTTCCATGAAGTTGTGCTGCTGCCCCTGGCCAGAGGTGTGGCTGGTCCTGGCAGTGCTCTGGGCTGGTACCCTGCAGGGCTTTGCTCTGTGGTGCTGCTCAGAGGAGCTGGTTTGGAAGATTGGATTTATGGATTTTGGGACACTTTGGAGAGCAACTAATGGAGAGATAACCCTGACTCGTGTGGGGGAAAAACTCCCAGATCTTTGTGATGGGAAAAAGCCTTGCGGGCAGGAAGGTGGGGCTGATAATGCCTGGGAGGCTCTGCAGGTAGATTCAGGGCCTTGCAGGGTCACTTGTCTGGGATCCAGGGGGATTAAACTCTTGCTCCTTAAAGGCAGGAAAAACAATCCTGACGAGCAGTGGGTTAAAGCCTGGCTCGCTGTGCCCTGCGGCTCCGAGGGGGAGCCTCCAAAATGTGGCCAGAAATCTCTATCTCGCCTCAAAGTGCTTTTCCTGAAGCCTCGGGCTGACCTCGGGCATGTTCCCCAGGCTGCTGGAGCGGGACAATGCCCCCACTGCTCTGGCGTGTCCCACAGAGCCCAGCTTTGTGCCAGCTCCTCAGGCTCCCCACGCTGGCTGCAGGCTCCGAGCCCTCCCTGCTCCTGCAGCCTCTGCTGCCTCAGCACTGGCATTTGGATTCCTCCCCTGCACTGGCAATATCCATAAAGGTCGAGTTTAGGAACAACAGCACTGAAAATCAGTAACTCTTCCTCTAGAACATGCAGATCAAAGAGTCAGAAAAACACAGAAGGGGTTGGGTTGGAAGGGACCTTCAAGAACATCAATTCCAGCCCCCTGCCATGGCAGGGACACCTTCCCCTGTCCCAGGCTGCTCCAAGCCCCATCCAGCCTGGCCTTGGACCCTGCCAGGGATCCAGGGGCAGCCACAGCTGCTCTGGACACCCTGTGCCAGGGCCTGCCCACCCTCACAGGGAAGGATTTATTCCCAATTATTCCCAATTCCCAATCCATCCCTGCCCTCTGGCAGTGGGAGCCATTCCCCCTTGTCCTGTCACTCCAGGCCCCTGTAAATGCCACTCTCCAGGTTTCCCATTGGCCCCTTCAGGCCCTGCAAGGTCACAATGAGGTCACCCCAAGACTTCTCTCCAGGTGAACACCCCCAGCTCTCGCAGCCTTTCCTCCCAGCAGAGCTGCTCCATCCCTCTGCTCATCCTGGAGCCTCCTCTGGGCTCTCTCCAGCAGCTCCAGCTCCTCCCTGTGCTGGGCCCTGGGGCTGGGGCAGCTCTGCAGGTGGGGTCTCACCTGAGCACAGGGGCACAGGGGCACAATGCCCTCCTCAATCTCCTGGCCACTCTTCTTTCCCCTCCAAGAGTTTGAGCCTGAATCTGGGGGGTTTACAGCAGGATGGCAGCCAAGGCCAGCCGTGCTCTGCTTTCTCTCCACCCACACGTGGTTCCAGCAGCACATTTCCTGGAAGATGTTACACCAATTAAATCAGCATCGATCCCTGGGAGCTGGAAGCGGCTGTGCTGAGAGCCGAGGCTGTGGGGAGGTCGCGGGGGGTGGGGGGGCGATGAAAACCTGCTGGAGGAACAGAACCTCTGTGTGGCTGCCAAGGCTGCCCTGGGCCTGGGCCAGGCTGCCTGGGGTGGATCAATGGCAATAACAGAGCTGATAACAGAGATCCATCCCAACGGGAGCTGATCCCAGCGAGGCGGCTCCAGACCTGCTGATTCACTCCCCGATGGATAAACAGGGATGCTGAGCCCACGCTCCGTGCCCGGAGCGTGCAGGGAAAGGTGCAGCTGTGCACGGCCGGGGCTGCGGCTCCGCAGAGTCAGCACGTCCACCGGGAGCTCTCCTCCCTGGAGGATCCCGGAGCCTGAGGGTGTGGGAATGACGGGCTGAGGCTGTAAAAGGGTGGGGCAGGAGCTGGAGGAGCCTTGTGGTAACCTCGGTGTGACCTTGGAGCCGGGTGAGAGCAGCTGTGCTGCTGCCCTCTGCACAACGCTGGGAAGAGACAGGCAGGGGAAGGCTCCTGCTGGAAAAGGCTTGGAGAATCCACTGTAGGACGGTTTTGTGTAGGCTTTGGCTTGGAAAAACACATCCTGCTTGGACAAGTTGGTCCAAGTGGATCCCTGAGAGCTTCTGGTCACTGGGAGCAGGGGGATTTCAGAGCTTGGTGCTCCCAGCTGTGCGAACCCTGCCGTCCCTGGAGCGATGCAATAGGGCAGGTGGAGCCTTTACCTGACTCTTAAAAAAGTTTTCCAGCTATGGGAGATGTTTTGGAGTAAAACCAGTTGGTTTAGGAGCCTGACTCTGTTCCTGCCCTGCCCCAGAGTCAGTTCCCTGGTCTGGGGTGGGCACAGCTGGGCTGGGCTCTGTGGGGTCAGTGGCACTGGGCTGTTCCCGGTGCCAGTCTGTGCTGGGCGTGGGCACAGAGGGTTGGTGCCTCCTGGGAAGCTGCTCAGGCTGGGGCTCCCTGTGACACCTCGAGGTACCCAGGGCCTCAGCCCCAGCCTGGGTGAGCTTTTCCATTCCTCCTCATTTCTCAGGGATTTGGAGTGGAACAAGAGCAGAATACCCAACCAGGCACTGCTTTTTACTAATACATCTGTTTTATGGGGGAGAAATAAGTCGGTTCAATTAAAGCCAAAGTTCAATGAGACACTCCTCCCCACATTGTGGCCAGAACTCCTCTGTGTGTTCCCGGTGTGGTCACGCTCAGCTTGGCCACGCAGAACAGCTCTGGGTCTCAATGGACTTTGTGCTGATTTTAACCTTAAACTGCTCCATTTTCCAAATTTGAGGACCCACCATGGTCAGATCCAGCCCCTGCTCTGCTCCCAGCACTGAGCAGAGGTTCCAGCTGTTCCTCCAGCCTGGGGTGGAGAGGTGGGATTTGGAAGGAGGCAGAGTGAGACTTCACACAGAAGTGAACTTCCCTGCAAATTTTGGCCAGGCCCTTTGCTTCCAGCACTGCAAATGAGGCAGATCAATTATTGTGAAACAGAAAGTGGAAATTACTTTCCTGGCTGCCCTGGCTTTGTTCCAGCCCCTCAGTTTGCTGGAAAACATTCCAGCTGGTGTGCTCCACACACAGACTCCCTCTGGGATAAAAGGCCTCCCACTGCTTGTTTTCATGCAGATCCCTCCATCCCACCCTGGAGCCTTGCCCACGTCTGTGCTCATGCTCCTGGAGTGCTGCAGGTGCTGGGGACACCCTGGGGGCAGCCTGGTGACAGTTCTGAGCTGTCCCATGTGCTGTGCTGTGCTGTGCTCCCCGGGCTCTGCACCCCAGGACAGGGACTGGAGGAAGAGATTTCTCCCAACAGCACAGCTTCTCTTCCTGCAGCTGGACAGGCTGGGACTGGTACAAGTTTTCTGAGGAAGCAGCAAAGAGTGAGCCCTGCCTGGGAGGGACATTCCCAGGGTGTGTCTGCCCTGCTCCCACCTCCTGCAGGGAGGAGAATCCTTTCCCAGGGCTGTGGAGAGGTTTCACTTCTGCAAACAGCCACGTTTTGGACAATTTCCAGAAGAGTTCTGGTGATGAATAAGCACTTTTGCCCTGGAAAACTCTTCCTCCCCCTCCCTGGAGCAGCACAGTTCTCCACTTCTGATTGCCACATTGCCTGAATTCCAGGCGAGCCACCTCCCGTCCGTCCGCTCCCCATCCCTCCCAGTGCTGACACAGCTTTTGGGGGATGGATCTCCTGGGGGCTGTGGGACCCTCTGCCAGCTCCACACCATTCTCTCAGTGGGGCAGTTCAGCTCTCATCATATAGAGGATAAAAATGGGCAGGAAAACACTCCCGGGGAGTCAGGCCCTGCCCCACATCCCAGCAGATAACTGGTGTTTTGTGGCACACCCGAGCATTGATGTGAAGACATATTTTGGACTGAGAATTGGGAACAGATCCCAGCGTGCCAGAGCCTTCATGGGAGCTCCCGGCATGCTCGCTCTTCACCAGCACGGAATATTGCCAGTCCCGCTGAGCTGCCTCCTGTGGGGAGCAGGGATGAGGACACGGGCTGGGGGTGGATCCATCCCTGTCCACAGGACATGGGCCGGGGGTGGATCCATCCCTGTCCACAGGACATGGGCCGGGGGTGGATCCATCCCTGTCCACGGGACACGGGCTGGGGGTGGATCCATCCCTGTCCATGGGACATGGGCCGGGGGTGGATCCATCCCTGTCCACAGGACATGGGCCGGGGGTGGATCCATCCCTGTCCATGGGACATAGGCTGGGGTGGATCCATCCCTGTCCACGGGACACGGGCTGGGGGTGGATCCATCCCTGTCTATGGGACACGGGCTGGGGGTGGATCCATCCCTGTCCATGGGACACAGGCTGGGGGTGGATCCATCCCTGTCCATGGGACACAGGCTGGGGTGGATCCATCCCTGTCCACGGGACACGGGCTGGGGGTGGATCCATCCCTGTCCACGGGACACGGGCTGGGGGTGGATCCATCCCTGTCCATGGGACACAGGCTGGGGTGGATCCATCCCTGTCCATGGGACACAGGCTGGGGTGGATCCATCCCTGTCTATGGGACACGGGCTGGGGGTGGATCCATCCCTGTCCATGGGACACGGGCTGGGGTGGATCCATCCCTGTCCACGGGACACGGGCTGGGGGTGGATCCATCCCTGTCCACGGGACACGGGCTGGGGGTGGATCCATCCCTGTCCATGGGACACGGGCCGGGGGTGGATCCATCCCTGTCCATGGGACACGGGCCGGGGGTGGATCCATCCCTGTCTATGGGACACGGGCCGGGGGTGGATCCATCCCTGTCTATGGGACACGGGCCGGGGGTGGATCCATCCCTGTCCATGGGACACGGGCTGGGGGTGGATCCATCCCTGTCTAGGGGACACGGGCTGGGGGTGGATCCATCCCTGTCCATGGGACACGGGCTGGGGGTGGATCCATCCCTGTCTATGGGACACGGGCCGGGGGTGGATCCATCCCTGTCCATGGGACACGGGCTGGGGGTGGATCCCTCCCTGTCCACGGGACACGGGCTGGGGGTGGATCCATCCCTGTCCATGGGACACGGGCTGGGGGTGGATCCCTCCCTGTCCACGGGACACGGGCTGGGGGTGGATCCCTCCCTCTGCCTGGCCTGGATGGGGCTCTGTGAGCACCCAGCCCACCCCGTTCATCCCCTGTATGGTCCTGAGGCCAAATGCCAGAGGTTTCTCTCTGAAATGCAATCTCCCTCCGAAACGTGGGGGCTTGGTTTTCCTGCTGTGCCCGGCCGAGTGGCAGGGACTGATCTGGGAGCGGGCGCTGAGCACAGGAGGAGAAGGGACAAATGGCACAGGCTCACCAAGTGTCTCGTCTGTCCTTGCCTCTGCTTTGCTGAAGAGATTTCTGCACCAAACACTCTGCACTCCCACTTTGTATTGACCTGAAAGAAAAAAGGGTGTCTCAAACTGAAAAAAGGCTCCTTGGTGCCTAAACCCCTTTTGAAGGAGGGTCTGGGGTTGTTCTGTCACTGGTGGGGTGACTTCTCCTGCTTTTCCTTGGTTGTCCCCAAGCCTCGGGTGGCTCTGGAGAGAGGCAGAGCCGGTTCCTTTGCTCTGAGACAGGGAAAGATGCCTTGTCTTTGGGAGGGCCCAGGGCAGGGGCCGTGTCCCACTTGGGTATTGTCTTTCAGTGGGGTTTTTCTTTGTTTTTTTTTTTTTAATCTGATCTGAAACACAGGAGACAATTTTGGATCCACACCCGGGCTGTGTCTCAGGAGCTGTCCCTGAGAGCATCCCTGGGTTTGCTCATGGAAAACTCGTCAGCAGCGTGTGACAAACGAGGCTCTGTTGTGGCACAGCCATTTCAGAGCCACTGAAGCCCTGCTGGGTTATCCAGGATTCCGTGGTGCTCCGGAAACATCCCGGAGGGCGAGCGGTGGGTGGGAGGTGCTGTCGGAGCGCGGCTCCACTCAGCCCTTGCTGCTTTTCCTGTTTGCCTTTGAGGCTTCCTGGAGCGCTTGGTGCAGCTTGGGCAGGATTTGGGAATGAGCACTTTGGAAAGGGAGGGAGAGCCGGGTGGGCTGCACACACATCCCTGGGTCCCCCCTGCAGCCACCTCACCATTTCCATTCCAGGCTGCTCCCAAACAGCTCAGAGGCTCCATCCAGTTCATGTCTCACTTTGGGTTTTGTTCTTGTGTCTCCACATTTTTCTTGCAGATTCCAACTAACTTGGATAAAATTTTTTTTTCCAAGCTTTTTTCCCCCCAAAGTTTCCTCGCATTGAGGGGAACAGAATCTGGGGTCTGAATTCTTTCCTTGCCCAAACAATCAGTTTCATATTGACTCAAGCACAAATATGCTCTCTGCAATCCAAGGTAAAGAGCCGTGGAGCCAGCAGCTCCTTCCAAGAGCTTTGTGGTGTGGAAATGAAGGCGCAGCCCCCGAGCCCTGCCCTGGCACTTGGGAGCAGCCACTGCAGTGCCCTGGTGTGACACTGCTGGACACCAGAACGGGGCGTGGGGGCTCCTCGTGACTGGGCACACGAACGAGGGCGACCCCTCACTGGAACAGAGATGAGGAATAAGTGGGAACAAGCGTCTTTCCCTGGGGCGATGGCTCTGTGTCACCCCAGGACTGCTGGGGACGGTGTCACCATGTGTGATGGTGGCAGGGCTGTGTTTCCGTGCTCAGCTGCTCTCAGAGGCAGCGTTTGCTGTGGCCCTGGCAGCCTCACCCCGACCTTCTCGCGTTACAGAGCTTTGTGTCCCTGCAAGCTATAAAAAGCCTGTAGTGAAACCCAAACCACAGCGCGGCTCCCGGCTCTGCCGGTGGGATGTTCCTTTTCCTTTGCAAATGGAGTGGAGCACGAGGAGAGGGATGTGTGTGGCACTGCGGGGATGTGTGTGGCACTGCAGGGACCTGTGTGGCACTGCGGGGATGTGTGTGGCACTGCGGGGATGTGTGTGGCACTGCAGGCACTGTGTGGCACTGCAGGCACTGTGTGGCACTGCAGGGATGTGTGTGGCACTGCAGGGACCTGTGTGGCACTGCAGGGACCTGTGTGGCACTGCGGGGATGTGTGTGGCACTGCGGGGATGTGTGTGGCACTGCAGGTACTGTGTGGCACTGCAGGGATGTGTGTGGCACTGCAGGGACCTGTGTGGCACTGCGGGGATGTGTGTGGCGCTGCGGGGATGTGTGTGGCACTGCAGGCACTGTGTGGCACTGCAGGCACTGTGTGGCACTGCAGGGATGTGTGTGGCACTGCAGGGACCTGTGTGGCACTGCGGGGATGTGTGTGGCACTGCGGGGATGTGTGTGGCACTGCAGGCACTGTGTGGCACTGCGGGGATGTGTGTGGCACTGCAGGCACTGTGTGGCACTGCAGGGATGTGTGTGGCACTGCAGGTACTGTGTGGCACTGCAGGCACTGTGTGGCACTGCAGGCACTGTGTGGCACTGCAGGTACTGTGTGGCACTGCAGGCACTGTGTGGCACTGCGGGGATGTGTGTGGCACTGCAGGGATGTGTGTGGCACTGCAGGGATGTGTGTGGCACTGCGGGGATGTGTGTGGCACTGCAGGGATGTGTGTGGCACTCTGGGCACTGTGTGGCACTGCAGGGATGTGTGTGGCACTGCAGGTACTGTGTGGCACTGCAGGTACTGTGTGGCACTGCAGGTACTGTGTGGCACTGCAGGGATGTGTGTGGCACTGCAGGCACTGTGTGGCACTGCAGGTACTGTGTGGCACTGCAGGTACTGTGTGGCACTGCAGGGATGTGTGTGGCACTGCAGGCACTGTGTGGCACTGCAGGGATCTGTGTGGCACTGCAGGCACTGTGTGGCACTGCGGGGATGTGTGTGGCACTGCAGGCACTGTGTGGCACTCTGGGCACTGTGTGGCACTGCAGGGATGTGTGTGGCACTCTGGGCACTGTGTGGCACTGCAGGGGCTCTGTGTGTTCGTGGGGGGATGCAGAGCGCCGGGGCCGTGTCTGCCCCTGTTCCACTCCCCAGTCCCCGGGGAACTCTCTCCTTATTCAGCCAAGTGTCTGAAGTCAGGCAGGACGGACGTGGTTATTCCAGACCAAACTTCCAGTGGGACATCAGCAGGTGTCAGGAGCTGGAGCAGCCTGGGGCAGTGGAACCCACGGCAGAGGTTGGAATCAGATGGGCATCAAGGTCCCTTCCAGCCCAAACACTTCTGTGATTCCAGAGGTGCTGCGTCCCAGCCCCGCGCAGGCCCTGTGTTTGTGCAGGGCTGCTGCTCCTCACCTCAGGCTCCTTGGCTCTGATTTTCCCGTTCCTGGCCCATGTCTCGAGGGAGGAAGCTGTTGGATAATTCAGCCATTTGTTTTGGCAGCTCCTGCAGGTGCCAGCTCCGGCCTTCCTGGATGTGCTCTCATGGAACTGCTCGGCCCAGAGCGGCCGGGGGGCCTCCATCCTTCACTGCAATAAAAACCTGCTCAGAGTAACAGTGAGCAAAGGACCCAGCGAGGTCCTTTCCCTGATCCCGGTCCTGTGTGAGGCTGCCCAGGGACTTTGGGATCCCCTCCTGTAAGAGGAAGGTGTTTCATCCACCCAGCCCTGCAGGAGCAGGATTCCAGAGGAATCCCACCTGTCCCAGCTTTCCCTGCCTTGTAGAAATGAGACTCAACTTCAATAAGACTTCCCATCCCTCATCTCCTTGCAGCCCTTTTTGGATGCAGAGGGCAGGGATGGATGGGATATTGGGAAGGAATCCTTCCCTGTGAGGGTGGGGCAGTGCCCAAGGCCAGGTTGGACATTGGGGCTGGGAGCAGCCTGGGACAGTGGGAGGTGTCCTTGCCCATGGCAGGGGTGGGATGGGATGATCTTTAAGGTCCCTTCCAACCCAAACCATTCTGGAATTCCATGATATCCTGAGCTCCTGCCCTGCAGCACTAGGGCTGGGGATGACAGGGACAGCTCACCCTGGTTTCCAGCAGCACGGATCTGTCAGGAGGAGCTGGGCGGCTCCCCGGGGTGAATCAGATAAAGCTGGCAGCACGTCAGGACAGTGGTTTAGGGCTAATGAACTGCAGACACAACACTGAGATGCTCCCTCCCAGTCTGGATGCCCGGAGGGCCCCGCCAAGGTCGTTCCTGCCCCGGTGAAGGGCGGCTCCGTGGGCTGGTCCTGGCTGGTCCTGGCGGGTACGGAATCCCCGATCCCAGTGCGGGAGAGCTCCCCGGGGAGTGCCGGTGCCTCTGGTGCCACCTGAGCCCTGCCCTTGCCTTGTGCCAGGAGTGCCACCACGCTGGGAGCGTCACCACAGTGTCACCTCCCCGGCAGCACTGTCCTGGTGACACAGGAGGGTCTGGGAGTCATGCCCAGGCTCCAACTTTGATTACGCCAATAAATCACTTGTGCAAGGCTGATAACAATAGATAAGACTGCAATTACTGCTCCCCCTTCTGTCTGGGAGAATTCTCTTGGCTTTGGGGCGCTGGTCGCAGGGATGGTGTGTGCTGGTAGGGTGAGATTGCTACAGTTCGACTCAGCCGCTCAGAATAACATTATTAATTACAGAAAAATCAGAGCTAGTTAAATGTGAATATTATTCCATTAGAAACTGTTTTAATGAAAATCATTTGGAGGCAGGTGAGGAGAAGTAAAGTCAGAAGAAAGCTCACAATTTTTTTACTTTATCTCTGTAGGGTTTTTTTTCCTGCTTATTTATCTATGGAGGTTTTTTTTAAGGTGTTTTCAGAGTGTTGCATAAAGGCCCCCCAGAAAGCCCTGGTGCCGTCAGCTGAAAACCCAGCTCCAGGCTCTGATGGAGCAAGGCTGGGCCCAAGGCACCTCTGCCATTCCTGATGGAGCCTTTCCCCCTCCATGAGACCCAGCCTGGTTATCAGTGATAATCTTGGGGCTGAACTCAATGCTAAAAAATCCCATTGGTTTTGGGACTGGGTTCCTCTTGCTCCTGACTCCTCTTTACCCCGTTTGCCTTTCAGTCAGTGGGAAAGGCCTTGCACACAAATCTTTCTGTCCAGCCCCCTCAGGCAGCTCCAAATGGTGTGGATTGAGATCCTGCTGCAATCCCAGCCCTGCTGCGGATGGCAGAGGGGAGTGGAAGTGAATTAGGGAGAGCAAGAGCATAATTAAATCAAATGGAATGTGCAATTAGAGCTGATTAGCTCTGGATGCCAGCCCGCATCCTCGGGCTGTGCTGTGGGTGCCGAGCCCCTTTCTGTGAGCTCCCAAGAACCTTCCTGCCAAAGAAGGGTGCAAAAAGGGCTGTGGCCATCACAGAACACTATTTTATATAAGGGCAGTTTAATTTTTTTCCTAAATGGGGCCATAAATCCCCCCTGGGATGCTCCTGGCCCTGCCACGTGCCCCACACAGTTCCTGCAGATTTGCCAGGGCTCACATTTATCTTTCCTCCTGTTCTCCTCAAAAGGCACATTTGGGGATGCCAAGAGCTTGCTTGAAAAAAGTATTTCCTCCTCTTCCTCCCCCTCCTCCTCCTCCTCCTCTGTCCAAGCACGGAGCTCTAGCTCAGGTCTACCTTGAGTGATGGCACTGGAATTCCAGGGGGTTTTCCTGAGCCAAAGCTCCCCAGCTCTGTGCTGCTGCCGTGTTTGCCGGGCTCCCTGGTGCCTGGTGAGTCAGCAGCATTCCTGCTCTTCCTTTCTTCTCTCTGGGATTTTTGCTGAGGCAGCACATTTGGGCAGGTCCCTGTGCTCTGTTCCCTGCTCCGCGGCCCTGAGGGGATCAGCCACCCCTGTACAGCTGCGGCTCCCCGAGGAAGGGCTCAGGCATCCCACAGCCAGGAGCTCTGACCTCCCCAGGGAGCGGCCAGTCAGGATCCCCCAGCACCGCTGCTCGGGGTCACTGCTGGGAAAAAGGAGCGTTTTTGTTGTTGGAAAGTGGCCGCCACATCTCCCTGTGAAATCACAGTGTTCCAAAGACCTTGAGGTGTGTGTCTCTATATCTACACATTCCCACTTCTCATCCTGTTGCATCCAGCGCTGTCAGGCCACACAAAAGGCCAAATCCGTATTTTGTTGCTATAGAGAAAGGGAGACTTGGCCCATCAGACCCAGCAGAAGTTGGTTATTTAATCCTGAGGAGCCCTTGGAGAAGCAAAGGGGGATGGAATTGCTCTGAGCCTTTTTTTGTGCCAACTTTCAGGAATATGAGGTTGGAAAAACACGGTCTGAGTTTCTGTCTTTGCTGCTTACCTGTGGCACAGCATTTTAACTGCAGCAGATAAAAGATGGGTGGGAGTGTTGTGGGGATGAGTAGGTTGGGAGTATCTCAGATCTTAAAGCCACTAAAAAGTTATTCTCAGGATAATTTCCATATGAACCAGCAGGTTAATTGAACCTGAGCCATGCAGTAGAAATGTGCTGATTCCAACAACATCTTCCAGCAGCAAAAAAAAAAAAAGTGGAAATATTTTGTTTGGACAGTATAGAAACTCCAGCAGAAGCAGAATGTTTCTGTTCTGTCATTATATTAATTTCATGTAATGTAGAGCGTAAATTTTCATGTGTTATTGTCTTTCTAGATTGTATCACTCCACACACGTGCAGTGGGATTTGGGAAAGGCACAGGAGGGACAGGAATAATGGGAAGAGTCGCTGAAGTGAAACACTCTAATGGCCCTAAACCGCTAGCTGGGAGGAAATGTTCCTTGGCAAACACAAGAATTCCAGCTTTTTGTGCAGAATCAGAATCAATCTCTCCCTTCATGTCAGGATTTCCCAGGCAGTGGAAATTGCAGCTCCCAGCCAGGACGTTGTCTCTGTTAATTATTCCCTGGAGTCAGATGTAGCAGGAGATAACTCAGAGGGAAGCTGGGATGACGCCCCTTCCTTGAGCCATTCACCCCCTTGGCCGGCCGGGAACAGAGGGCGGGGGATGCTCGGATCCCGGGGATGGACCTTGGGGAGGAGCCCAGGATCCATCCCCAGGCTCCTCCCAGGACCGGGAGGATTGTGATCCCTGCTCCAGGAGTGACAATGGAATGAGAACTTTTCTGACAATTCCACGACAAACCTGTGTCCACCTCGAGAAAACGGCAGCAGCACCTTCCCAAAACCTTTCAAGGAGGAAAACAACTTTCTGTTTCTAATAAAGGCTTCCAGCAACAGCTGAGCAGGCTTTATTTTCATTTTTCTTCTCCACAAGTTTCCATTGTGTCCAAAAGCCGTTTTCTGTCAAAAAGGGTTTTGATGGAAAATATTTTACTAAATCTGTTTACAACTGATTCAAAGCTGTGCCAAAAGAGAGGGAATGAGTAAAGCCCACGAAGCAGCTCCTCGGCACATTAAAGGGAATATCCCAGACTTCCCAGAGCCTCTGGAGGGTGTGTTGGGTGGTCCTGGTGGAGCTGGGATCATCCCAGCCTCCGGTAAACGTTAAACTAACAAATAAATCTGCTTCACTCAGCAGCCGGAGCTGAGCCTTCGAGCTGGGCTGAAGCTTTTAAATATCATCGGGCATATTTTCTTTAAAGGAAGGAAGGATCTTAATTCCAGCATTCCAACCCAAAATAGATGTCCCTAAGAATAGCCCTTCCCCTTGGCAGGGCAGGATGCTGCCAGGAGGAAAAGGGGCTGGGGGGAAACAAGGAGTGCTTTCCCTAAATAGGCTGGAATTGGGAAGTGATGGGGTTTAGCTTTGACCGTGGGTGATTGTCCCTGGAGCATCCAACCCCACAGAGGTTGCTCAGAGCTGCTCCTTGGGCAGGGAGCTGGAGCGGGCCAGGGGCTCCTGGGGTGGATGGGGCTGTTCCACAGGGACCTGCTGGCCCCGGCAGGGGAGGTCACTGCTGTCCTTCCCCCTGTGCCAGCCCTGCCCAGCCCAGCCCAGCCCAGCGGAGCCGTGCTCCAGGCAGGGAGGGACGCTCCAGGCAGGCTCTGTGTGCCCATGGAGAGAAGCAGAGGCATCCCTTGGGAACAGTGAGGTTGGGCAGCGTGGCCTCTCTTCTGGGGGGAGTTATCCTGGATCTGGAGCCGCCAGGCTGGAGGGATTTGTCTGGGTAGGGAATCTCTTATTCCCATCTCTTCCAGTTTGAAAAGTGCCATGCTGAAGCACCTCAGGCTCCATGAAGTTCAGCAAGAGATTGGAGGGATGGAGTCTGCATTCCCACTCCTTTTCCCTAGAAAGTTCAGTTTTGCACCATTTGAACACTTTTGACTTGGATATTTCCCTTTTGGGGTCACCTTTTTTGTGCAGGTGGGAGCTTCAGAGAGGAATCTTGGCATGAGAGATGAGTTTCTCAAACAGCCCCAGAGTTGTGGCTTTAAGAAAACCACAAACTTCTGTGAAAGTCCCGATGAAACAATAAAACCTGACAGTGCAGGCAGCTCCTTCCACCCCATTTCCTTCCTGTAAGAGCTGGCAGTGGAATTTCAATTTCCCAACTCATAAACAGCCTCAGAAGCCGAGAGCTCAGCATCTCCTGGAGGTTCCAGCTGCACCTTCCCAGTACCTACAGCTTCTCCCTGTTCCTGGTACATCCATCCTGGAGCTTTTGAAAGCCTTTTCTGTGCAACTTTAGTGTCACATTTGGACTGAGCTTTCCCCAGAAATCTGTAACCGGACTCTGGAGATGCTCAGCACTAAGTAACATCACCCCAGGGTTTTCATGAGCCAGACCTCAAATATCCTGGTTTTGGCTTTACCAAATTGCATCTTTAGTTTGAAAACGGTATTTTGAGTGCTGCATGTGCCTGGTGGAGGGTGGCATTTGTCCCAGTCCACATCCATTGGGAAAGTGTCCCCGTGGGAGCTGGCTGTGATGATTCCCTCAGCTCTCAGGAGGCGGAAAGAAGAAATTTTGGGGCAGAATCACTGCCTGCCATGATGGTATTAAATGTATAAGCAAGTGAATGAACTGGCTCTGTTTTGTAGCCCAGCTTTAAAACTGAGATGATTTATATATTCAGGTGGGTTGAAAAATGTTGGTCTAAAACCAGGCAAAACCCACTGGGCTTGGCCAATGACTTACTCTGTGCTTTGGGCCCCTCTCAAATAAAACTCCCGGTGGGTGTAACGAAACCACAAACCCCCAGATCGGAAAGATCCCTCAGCCAACCCCTGAGCAGCCCCCAGGAGCTGAACCTCGCCCTCCGGAAAGAGGAGAAAATAATCAGGTGGGAAAATGTGAGCTCCACCAGGCTGCAAACCCAAAACCTTTTGGTGCTTGTTTGTGGCAGACCAAGCCAAGGAGGGGAGCTCAGGCCGGAACTGCAGTGTGGGAAGGACTGGACCGGCCCAGTTGGCTCCGTCCTGTTCCTTGCACTTTCCGAGGGATAAACCCTCCACAGACACACGAGGGAAAAGACTTCCCATGGGATAAGATTCAGGCACACCTCTGCGAGCCCACGCTGTGTGCCGAGTCCTTCCGGTGCCTAAAGGGGCTCCGGGAGGGCTGGAGAGAGACTTGGGACAGGGGATGGAGGGACAGGACACAGGGAATGGCTCCCACTGCCAGAGGGCAGGGATGGATGGGATATTGGGAAGGAATTCCCCCCTGTGAGGGTGCCAGGCCCTGGCACAGGGTGCCCAGAGCAGCTGGGGCTGCCCCTGGATCCCTGGCAGTGCCCAAGGCCAGGCTGGACACTGGGGCTTGGAGCAGCCTGGGACAGTGGGAGGTGTCCCTGCCATGGCAGGGGTGGCACTGGATGGGCTTTGGGGTCCCTTCCAA
The DNA here is from genome assembly GCF_020740725.1 of Corvus hawaiiensis. Classification (NCBI taxonomy): domain Eukaryota; kingdom Metazoa; phylum Chordata; class Aves; order Passeriformes; family Corvidae; genus Corvus; species Corvus hawaiiensis. The sequence continues at coordinate 12,197,577 of NC_063231.1, forward strand.
CCCGAACCATTCCATGATCCCAGAATTGTTGGTGACTGAAGATGATCAGGGCAAGCAGATAATTAAATAATTTCTCCAAAAACTGTGGGAAAATTCAGATTTCCTGGTGTGCTTTTCCTGCTTTTGTGATACATTGCAAATGTCTGCTGGTCATTATTTGCTGCACTGTCTTTATCGGGTTTTATCTGCTCTCATTGTTCCAAGGTGCAGTCAGCGTGGTTTGTTTTGCTCTGTGCACTGATGGCTGAAGGTGGATCATGTTCCAGGGCCCCCCTGCCCACTCTCAGGCTCCTTTGTGTGATGAATTTCTGGTGCAGGACACCCCTGTCCGAGTCCGTCTTTGCCAGGCCTGTGGGTGGCACTGGGAAAGCCCAGCCTGGTGCTCCTCACCCCCTCTGTCACAGGCCTGGTGCCGTGCCTGTGCCTTGGATTATGATTGTGTAAGGCAAAATTTAGGAAGAAACCAAGGTATCTGGAGAAAAACAGAGGCTGGCACATCACTTTTGGGGATGCAGGTGAAAATCCTGGCTCAAACCTCGAAATTGGAGCAAATATTTATGAAGGAGAGACCTCAAAGATTTTCATCCTTTCCTGTTAGTCTGAGGGACATCCATCTCTCCAAAACATGCCAGAATTAACCTTTTCCTGCAGGCAGCTCAGGATACAATCAGAAAACATCCTTTGCTTAAACTCCTTGAAAAGATTTGTCACTTCCAGGGGGAGAAGCCCATGGCTTCATCCCTGCTTTCCGTTTCCACGAGCAGGCAGCGCGTGCTCTATCTGGCTGAGTGGGCGCAGGGCTCCAGGGATAAAAATGTCGTGTAATATGAGAGAAAGTATCAGCAAAATATTTATGTAATGAAATGTTAGTGATCCTTCTAAAGGTCTGTGGCAGGGCAGGGCAGAGAAGAGCCTCTCCTCCTGCTGGAGTGTCACAGCGAGGGACAGATGCACAGGAACGGCGCTGGCAGCGGGAGGAAAAGGGCCTTTATTGGGAAATCTGATCTGCCCTTTCTAGCAAAAAACCCTGACAAATGATACCAAGTCATTTGCAGGATCTGATCTGATCGCAGCTGTCCTAATTATTTTTCAGCTCGACGTGGGAATGGTTTCCCTTTGTTTTGGAGGATAAACATCCTCCGTGCTCCTCAGCCCGGCGCTGCTGCCGCTCGGAACGAAGAGAACACCGCTGTCCCCAGCCCCACGGCCGGAGCTCAGGGCTGGGCTGGGAGTGCAGCCAGAGCCAGCCCCCATTTCCATGGGGCATCCAGCCCCCATTTCCATGGGGCATCCAGCCTGGCATCCTGGCTGGGGCTGGGGCTGGGGCAGCCATGGGGGCCAGGCATCCTCCATGGTAAGAAAAGCAAATTCTCCAAAAGGAAAGGACAGTTCAGATCCAGGCTCTCATTCCAGCTGAGTATTCGGGCAGGTGAGCCCGGCTGCTTTGCTGTCCTTATTCAGCACCTAAGGGTAGTTGGAGTTTTTCATATCACAAATCAAAACATCTCTTAAATACACAGGCTTTGGGCTTATCAGAGCTCTCAGGGCCAAATCTGATCAAAGGAAATGCTGTCTGGAGTTAGACAATCCCTCAGGTGATCCTAAATAATGAGTGATGCTGAAATGTGGAATTACTGCTTCATCGGTAGCAGCAGCAGCTCTGTAGGGGATCCCTCTGTGGAGGGGTTCACATCAGGCAAGTGCAGCCTGGGCGGGGTTCTAAGCCAACTCTGCTCACAAGCACTTGGTTTGCTGTGAGGGACAAACCACCCGAGGCCACCTGGATTTTGGGAAGCTGAAGTAAAAGCAGCTGGAATTTAAATTGTTGTGTTTTGGCTGCAGCCTCTGAGGTCCCCCGGGCACATCGCAGAATCCCAGAAAGACTTGGGTTGGGAGGGACCTCAGAGCTCATCCAGTTCTACCCTCTGCCACGGGGATGCATGTCCTGAGCAGCACCAAAAGGACGTGGAACATCCCCTGCTTGTGCCAGGGGACAGCTCAGGGCACATCCCCCCTCCCAAATCCCCTGCTGGGGAAGGGTGTTGGGATACCCATGGAGGGAGCACCTGGGCTGTGCTCATGGGGAGCTGAAAAGTGAGGGGAGAGATTTTTGGGGGTTGGGACTAGGGGATCTTTATGGTCCCTTCCAACTCAAACCATTCTGTGATTTTTTTCTTTCTTTCTTTTTAAAGCAATTTCCATGAGTGCTGGTTTGGGTTTTTTCCAGAGGAGCTTTCTGGGCCCTTCCACACCAGGATTGTGTTCAGCCCTCACTATTTCCTGAGGAGCAGGGGCTGAGGTTGTTCCTATCAGCTCTGCAGACGTTTTGATCCTTTTGCTGTCTGTGGAATCACAGCCTGAGTACTATGACAGGAAAAAAACCAGAGTAACTCTGCCTCCCTTTTCCAATGCAAGCCCTTTGCCAAAGCAATAAAAAACTTTAAACAATGGCCAGTCATGACATAAACCAGCCCTGGGGCTGTCTGCCAAAACTCACCTCAAGAAAGGAGGTCCAGAAATAAACAGTAACCTATAAAAAGCCCCACAGACTTAAAGAGAGCCCTCTCAGTGTGTTAATTGATTTCACATCTGGCTCTGAAATGAGGAGTGTGTAAGGCAAGGAGAGGCCACCAATAACTCACTGCAGCTGAGCACAAAAGCGTGTGTGCAGCATCAATCACCAGAGCCATCCACTGCTACTCCGAGACCTCAGATGCTGGGGCTCAGTTTTAAATTCTGTGTTTAAACTGCCTTGAAATAATGGGGCTGATGTTAATAAACAGCACATGGTTAAACGCTTTCACAGGTGGGATATTTCAAGGTAAATGTAGAGAAACTGGTTTCATTTCCCTTTTTCTCCTCCATCAGTTATCGGAGCAGTTTCTGCCTGCCCTTGGGAAGGAGTCAGCCCCAGGGTGGGTGGAAGGTTTGGTGATCAAGGGCTACAGCAAGGTGGGACCTACAAAGGAAAATAGCTGGGGATGGTTTCACGAGGCCTTTTCTGTGTGCCAAGGATGTGACCCCAAACTGTGACCTTGTGTGAGCTTGGCTGGAAGGGCCAAACTCGCCCGGGCTCTCCCCTGTCAGATCCCAGGGGCAGCGCTGTGGTGGAGGCTCTGCACCCCCTGCTCTGGGCTGTGTTCACCTCTCAGGCCAACATCTGCACCCTTTGTGTGGCTGTGAGTCCAGGGGTGCACGGAGCTGTCTCCTCCTGCTCCCACACCTGTTGGTTTGTGCAGCTGGGTGATTTTAGGGTGTGAGAGCCCCTCTGTTTGCTGGATGCAGTTCAGAGCACGCCTTCCCCACTGCCCTGGACTGTGCAGTGCCACCAAGGCAGAGGGCAAAGCCCAGAGCTCCCTCAGCCCAGGGGGGGTTGAAGAGGCTGCAGGGAGGCTCTCCCTGAACTCAGTTTTTTTATTTCTGATGGTTCCTGGGCACTGCTGAGAACATCACCAGTAAATGATGACATCTTCTGAGGTCACCAGTGCTGTAATTACAGGAGTGATCCCAGGCTTAACCTTGGCGATGAGCAGAGCCTGCCCTGAGCATCTGTGGTTTGTTGGTTGTGACTCATCACAAGAGCTCAGGGGGGGATTTGTGGTGATTTATTCATGCCACATTTATTGTTTGGAAAGCTCAGTCAAATACTACTCTGGTTAGACTGAATAATTCAGCTGCCAGCCTACTTTTGGTCTACTTTTGGTTTACTTTTGATCTCTTCATTGCTTTTTCTCTCTCTTAAGAGCCTCATTTCAGAGGTGAAAATCATCTCAGAGAATCATGGAATGGTTTGGGTTGGGAGGAAACCTAAAGCCCATCTCATCCCACCCCTGCCATGGGCAGGGACACCTTCCACTGTCCCAGGGTGCTCCAAGCTCTCTCCCAACCCAACCCGCTCTGGGGTTCTGTGGTTCCATAAATAAACAGTGGATCCCTTTCAGGCAGGTGCAGCATTTATGGGAGACAGAGGAACATTCAAACGTGAGTAAGACTGTGACTGGGCTGTTCTGGGTACGTGCAGGCTCACAGGGGATGCTATAAAGGATCTGGGTCTGGGTATTTTCAGCAGGGCAGCTCCTGACCCAGTGTAATGCTGTATTAATAGACAGCCAGAATGTAGAGCTGTGACACAAAGATCAACAGCTCTTGGCAGTAGATTTTGTACTCAGGTATCCAAATGTATCCCTTGAAATTCCAGTTTGGTCAGCCTGGCCAGCCTGGGCTGCCGTGCTGAGAACTGGCACCTCTGCTTCCCATTAGCTCACATGGTTTTGTTCTTTTATTCTGAGCTAAACTGGTTGAGGCTTCAGCACAAGCTGTGTCCTCACGTGTCCACCCGAACTGGATGCGGCCCAGCACAGCTGGGTGGGGACAATTTGTAATTTTAGTGATGCTGCAGCTGTTGTAGTCAGAATTAAGGAACCAGGTTTAATTACTATAATAAATGGTGGGGGTGTAAAGAGCCTGTTTAATTCACTGGGGCACTCAGAGATTTGGGACTTTGGGATCACAGACTGTGTGCACTTGGCCGCTACTTGAGAGGCACTTGTGGTATTTGACTGTTTTACCTGTGCCAATTCTCCTCCTCATCTTTGCAGCTTTTAGGATGTGTGAGTGGAGGTCTAGGTTGGATTTTAGGAATAGATTGTTCCCCCAGAGGGTGCTGGGCACTGCCCAGGCTCCCCAGGGAATGGGCATGGCCCCGAGGCTGCCAGAGCTCCAGGAGCGTTGGGACAGCGCTGCCAGGGATGCCCAGGGTGGGATTTGGGGTGTCTGGGCAGGGCCAGGAGCTGCACTGGGTGATCCCTGTGGGTCCCTTCCAGCCCAGGATATTCTGTGATTCTGGTGGGGCCAAAGCTGGGCCCACTGCGACGTCCCCACTGTCCCTGTGCTTGTGGCGCTGCCCCGGAGGGTCCTGCCTGGGCTTCACTGTGCACCGTGGGCCATTTACAGCATTATCAAATTATTATTGCCTAATTTTGCAGTTACTTCAAAAGCCCTGTGGTTGCCTCCCACAATCAGTGGTGTCCCTGGTCGGGCAGTGATTCATCTGAACAGAATTAGCCACGGGCAGGGCGTGAGAGCCGAGCTGGAGCTGGGAGCGTGCAGGGAGCAGAGAGCTGGGCTGGTGTCCTGCTGGGGGACAGGGCTTGGCTGGCTTTCACTGCAATTATGTTATCTGGTTTGGCTGTAGGAAAACCAACTTAGATGCTGAATGTTTTGTTTCAGGTGGATGAAGCTGATTCCTCACCCGGCTGAAGCAGGATGTGCGCTAGAAGGGAAATGAAGATGTGCTGCATTCTGTGTACACGAAGCACTTTGGGTTTCATTTTCCGTCCCTCCTTGGCAAGGGGCAGAGCTGCCCAGAGAGCCCAGCCCAGGAGGGGGGGCCAGGGGGTCACTGCACCACCAGGACCTGGGAAACCCCTCAGTGCAGTCCCAGTCTGCAGATGCAGGAGTTGGGAGAATCAGGAGAAACTGAGGTGGCTGAGAGAGGGCAGAATCACCAGCCTGGGTACTTGATGAGCCGTGGACACAGCTGGGAAATGAGGAAAATGAAAATATTCCTGTGGATGAAGTGAGACAAGGAAGCTGCCACAGCAGAGCTGAATGGTGTTCCCAAAAGCTGGGGAGAGACCCCCTTGGATGAGCTGGAGTGCCTGGGCTCACCCCCAACATCCCTACCCAGCTCCTCCTGTCTGCCTGTTCCCAGGCTAGAGCCAGAGATAACCGGGAAAGCATTCCCAGGAGTATTCCCAGTGTCACTGGGTGACTGCTGCTTGTCACCCTGGTGCTGGGAGGGGCTCCTGGGACATCTCACTGGGGTGCCAGCACCCCCACTCTGGGGCACCCACCCACCCAGTGAGGCTCTGGCTGGCCCAGGAGCACCAGTGAGGACACTGGGTTGCCCAGGGTGGCACCGGGCTGTCCACTGAGAGCCCTGAGTTCATAGGACCATAAAATATCCCAGGCTGGAAGGGACCCATAAGGATCATGCTCCTTGCAGGGCAACCTGCACCTAAACCAGGTGGCCACGAGCATTACCCTGCCACTCAACACCTGCCCCTGCTTGCCCAGGGGCTGCACAAAGCTGCCCAGCAGGGAAGGAGGTTTAGGGCAGGAACTGGGATGCCCTGGGAGGTGTTTGCTGGCCCCAGGTTGCCCACCCAGCACGCTGTGTTGCCCAACAGCCATTGCTGTGGCCATTACAGGGCGGGTCAATGGCCAGGACGGGTCACAGAGCCCGGGCACTGTCACAGAACCCCCCCAGAACACAGTCACTGGCCACGGAACCCCCCGTCCATAGCAACGGGGCCCTGTGCCAGTGCTGCCCCTCGGGTCCGGGCAGAGCCGGGCAGTGCCAGCACCACCACAGCACCCAGTGATGAGCAGCAGCACCCCCAGGCACCCCCAGCCCTGAGCTCACCCCACACTCGCAGCCAGGGGGGAGCTGTGCCTGACGGGGAGGGACCACCAGCACAGCCGGTACTGCCCTCAGCCCCAACCCTCCTCCATCCCCCCATATCCCAGACTGGGCGCTCAGCAGCTCCTGGGGTGTGCCCGTGTCCACGGGGACTGGAACCTCTCATCCTGGCATGGCTTATCCCAAAGGGGACACAGGGGCATTTATTTCAGCTGGAAGTGTGTGGAAAAGTAATCCAGTCCATTCCCAAGGCTTTTTTCTTCCTTAAACACTTGTCTGTCAGTGGCTGAAGGGGAAGGATTTATTCGCAGGGGTGGGAGCCAGGGAAAGCATCTCCCCCTCTCCAGCTGCTGCTCCCCAGGTATCAGTAAGTGGCATGGAGACAGGGAATGGCAGTGGCCTGTCCCCAGCAGGGACAGAAGGGCTGGAGTGACGGGTTTGTGGGAACAGCACTCGCAGGGGCGTTTGCTGGAGCTGAGCACAGACGTCTCATCCTCGGTTCTGCCAAACTGACTCGGAGCCAGTCACACCTGTGAAAGCTTTTGTGCTGAATTTGAGGCTGCGAGTGTCCCGCTGCCCACCCCAAAGCCTTTGGCCAGGCTGGATCCTGAGATGAGACTCGCTGGCCGGGGTTGGAAGGGACCATCCCTGCCATGGGCAGGGACACCTCCCACTGTCCCAGGCTGCTCCAAGCCCCAGTGTCCAACCCGGCCTTGGACATTGCCAGGGATCCAGGGGCAGCCACAGCTGCTCTGGGCACCCTGTGCCAGGGCCTGCCCACCCTCTCAGGGGAGGTCATTAGATTGACAGGGAAAATGAAGGAATAATAGGAAATAAAGAATTAAGGAAAACAAAGGTGTGAGATCTGTCATCCTCTTTAGCAGCCGTGATTTGTTTCTCTCCTCATTTCAAGACCTGACACAAGATACCAAGGACAAAGCTGGTATCAAATCCCTCCCTATCCAAATGCTTGGGATGCTGTCAGGGGGGATTTACCTTCAGGAGATTTAGGGGCTGTGTGGGTGCCCCAGGCAGGGCTGGTCCCATCACAAGTCGGGTGCTGCTGTAAGAGGTTCCACAAGGACAGGAACTCTCTGAGTGCAGTTTTCCTCTGCCTCCTTTGTGCAGGACCCGCACCAGCTGCATTCCAGGATGGAACTCTACGGCTATCCCTTAAAAGCCAAGTTTAACGAGCCACGGCCACCACCTCCCAAGGTCCTGCCGTCCACCAACACCATGACCACCAGCTACAAGAACCGCATTCCCTACCATCCTGAGAGCTTCAGCATGCCATGGATGCCCAACTCCTACTACAAAGCAGCTGCCCTCAACCCAACCTTGTCTCCCCTCACTGAAAGCTTCCCGGGGCTTCCCCCCACCAAGATAGTTCCTTTTATTTCCGAGAGACCCAACGGCATCTTCAGCCGGCACTCGCTGGATGACTGGCACAGGTCCAACATGACCAACTACAAGGAGTCGGAGACCACCCGGCACAACGCAGAGCGCCTGCGGGCTGACCTGACCCGCACCATCAAGGACGTGTACCAGCAGGCCAAGAGGACCCAAGGGGAGAGCACCAAGAACCTGGGAGAGCGCGTCAATGACATAGAGTACTGGAAATCCGAGCTCTGCATCGAGCTGGATGCCATGATCAGGGAGACCAATTCCCTGATGGACATGCAGAAACGGCTGGAGAGAGCCTTGGCCGACACCGAGGGCCCCTTCCAGGTAGGGACCCTGCAGCCCCCAGCCCAAACATCTGCAGCCACTCAAACCTCTCATAAAGTTCATCCCAGCTCTGTAACACTGGAAAGTTTTCATGGAGAGCCCATTAGTTGAGTCAGTGGTAAACAAATCCCCTGCATCTGCTGCGTTCCCCTCCAGCACATGCTGAGCACATCACTGCAGTGTTTGTTTAACCAAGTATTTCCCTATCCAAAATCCCGGTTTGGGACACAGAAGGCCATGTCTTACTACGAGGCTCTGGGGAGGTCGACAGCGAGCCTGACACAGGTCCCTGCATTCAGCTGTGGTGGCCCAGGGACACGTGGGCTCCCTCCCACTGGTTCCGTGCTGAAGTTGCACTCGGCTGCTGCTGTCAGCTCACCCAGCTGCCTCGGGCAGCTTTTCCCAGGCTGCCATCCCTGTGCCCACCGGAATTTTCTTTTCCTGCATTCCCTGACATGGGCACTGTCCCTGCAGGGAGCCCTGCCCCTGCAGCCAGCACTGATGTCATGACATGTCCCCACCAGGTCGCTCACAAGTGTTTGCTCAATCGGGAGAAGAGGATGGGCATCGACCTGGTCAATGACGATGTGGAGAAACAGCTCATCACAGTAAGTTTGGCAGCACACATCGTGTGCCAAAGTTATTTTTACCTAAACTCCCCTGAACAAGTTTGGCAGCCCTGTTCCCTCACTGGCTCTTCAGCGCTGGTGAGGTGCTAAATTCTTCAACTCTCCAAACCTGCTGGGGCAGGGGCTGGTGTTCCCACTCAGCAGCGTGTCCATGGGAGAGGAGGGAAGAGCTGGAAACCAGCCAGGTTTGTGTGGCTTATCAGGGTCCTCTGTCCCTCTTTGAGGAGTCTGTGAGATGGCCCTGCCTTTCAGAGTCCTGCCAGCACAGACCTCTGTTTATTTATCTGATCTGTCTCTGTATCTATAGCACATTCTATATATTACACACACACGCAGATGGAGAGGGCAGGGTGTGCCTGAGCTCGTCTGCTTTCCCCAGCTATATTAGCTGGGCTAATAAAAGGTACTCATTCCACTTCCCCCAGCTCTGCTCTGCTCAGGGCAGTGTGGCTGCAGCAGGATTGACACTCTGTGTGCTCAGGCAATGGATTTGATAGAAATCATAGAAACCTGCACTCCTGCCTGCCTTTATCTAGGCTGCTTTAAATCATGAATTAAAAGCAAATATGAGGAGAGCTGGCACAGCAAATGAGATCCTAATGCAGGGTACAGCGAAACAGAATCACTGCAAAAGCCTCACAAAACTGGGAAGGAAATTGCAGCCCCTGGGCCTGTGAAGTCACTGCTCTCTTAGAAGATGTTTTGTTATGAGTCAGGCCCTGAAAATTTAAATGATTAATTTAAAAGTCCTGAGGGTTTAGGAAATTTATCAGAGCTGGTATCTCCATAATGCCATTTGGGTTTTTAAGTGTTTGGGATGCATTTAGGCTGTGCTTTCAGCTGGCTCCTGCAGACAGGAGGATTGAAAATCCCTGGGTTTGGAGCACTGCTCACCAGCCTCTGGAAACCTTCACGGGGGCAATAGGCTTGTGCTGGAGTCAAGGGAGCCGAGAGCAGCACGAGCCTTCCTCCAGGGGAGCTGAACCCTGCCTAGAACTGACTGGGGATTTACACCAAAGTCCTCTTGTCCCATATGGATGGGATTTCTTGTGGGGAGGAAAATGCCCTGGGACTGGGGATGGGGATGCGTGGCACTGCTGGCCCAGGGTATCACTGTGCCTGTTCACATCAGGTCAGGATCTGGCTCTGTCTCCCTGTGATGGAACCAAGCAGCCCTGGCCATTGATGTCAAGATGAAAAAACTCGGGAATCCACCCTGGAAGTGATTTCAGAGACCTTGGCCATGGCCACAGCCCCCTCCTGTCCCCTGCTGGTGCCTGGCCATGGCTCAGCTGCACAAGCACTGGGGCTGGGGGGCCCTTCCTGCAGCCCCTGTTTGCTGTGGGGGAAAGGGGAGCCCTCGCTGTGTGCGAGGCTGGAGAGGCCCGAGGGGAGCAGTGCCCCCGATGTCTGAGCACCGAGGCTGATGGGGTCTGTTCTGCCTTCGCCCAGGAAATCAAGACCATCAGGTCCTGCCGGGAGAGGTTACAGCAGTGCCTGGACACCGTGAATTGCCAGCTCATGTAAGGAGGGCTCTGGGCCCCCGCTGCAGGGCTGATGTGCAGCTGTGCCGTGGCCCCCAGCAGATCCCTACTGCCCCGCTCCCTGCGGTCAAAGCCCTGCAGGCTCCACGGGAGGCAGGCAGGGATGCTCCGGGAGCTGCAGGGGAATGGGATGGGCAGGAAACCATCCCACGCCTCCATCCCGACTGAGGCCTGCACTTTGTGTGTTCCAGGTGCAACAAGGAGGCCCGGCAGGAGCTGGAGAAGGACCTGGCTGACAAACAGATGGGCCACCACATCGACAGCAAGTGCTACCAGCTGAAGAACACCTCCAGAGGCATCCACTACTACAAAGGCGTGGAGAGGGTCGATGCCACGTGAGCACGGGGGGCCCTGGCGGGCACAGACCCTGTCCCGGGCAGGGAGCTGGGATTTCCTGGCCCACTCTGAAGGCACATCCATCCCTCCTGGAGACACCCACCTCCAGGGCTCGTTTCCCTCTGGTCTCTCCAGGCGGAGAAGAACCCTCTGCTTTCAGATGGATGCTGAGCACCCGGCAGGCGAAAGCGAGCCCGAGCTAATTAAACATTAGATCAGGGCTCAGAGCTTAACCTGCAAACAAATTCAGCCCAGCACCTCTGCACAGCTCATTAAGTTCATGCATATTTTCAAAGATGTGTCAGTGCTTGCCTGAGTGCTCCTCACTGATGGAAAGTCTGGGGGCTCACCCCTGCATGGAGAGGGCCTGGCAGGGAGCCGAAATGACCCAGAAAATAAAGAAGTGAGAGCGTGGTCCTGCAACAGAGTTCAGCTGCCTTTGAGTGCCAGGAATTCAGCTTTGGCTCTGCAGTAAATGAACAGTGACCTAACCCAGCGCTCACAGAGAGATGCCCTAAGTGGCAAAGGGCTGAGAGAATAAATCTGCTCACACACACCCATGAGGTTTATGGAGAGGCACAGATTGATACCATTTTTTTAATAGTTTGAATAATTATTCACAGTAGAGCTCAGACACATTTAAACAGGCAAATGGATTGCAAAGGATTGAGGCTAAAATTCAGAGGAGGGTAAAATGTGCCGAGAATCAGCAGGTTTTAAATGGAGCTTATGTGGTATTTAAGTCTTTTGTTGACCTTGTTCTGGACTACTGCACAGGCAGGAACTTCATCCCAAATGCACAGACAGGGAACGGAGTGGGATCTAAAGCTTGTTCGGTTTAGTGGGAGACTGAGATGAGCTGTGAGCAAAAGGAATTGACTGAATTGTGACGTGTGTGTCCTCGTGGGGCTGGGAACTCCTTGGCTCTTAATGCCTCGAAGGTGTAAATAGGAGCTCTGACTGGAATCTCTGTTTTTTATGGGACAATCTTTTGTTTGTCTGAGCTTTCACAAGCTGTCTTCATGAACATGCCCTCATTTGATAAATATCATCAAACAAACGGGGTCCAGATGTTTCACTTCTATGTAATTTAATTAAGGGCGCAGATTTCATTTGCATCAATCTCCACCCAGGCTCAGCAGTGCGGGTTTGCCAAGGGCCTGTCCTCTCCCCCCGCAGGGTCTCGGTGCCAGAGACGTGGGCCAGGTTCACGGACAACAACATCTTCCGCTCGCAGAGCGCGCGCGCGACCTCGGCCAAGCTGCGCGCGAGCACCGAGAGCCTCCTCATGGGCACGGCCGACGAGATGTGGCGGCAGTTCAGCAAAGTCAACGACGCCTTCACCAGCCGCATCACCGAGACCGCCAACGCCAAGAGCAAGATCCAGACACACCTGGCCAAGGTACCCGACCCCACCCTGGCACTGCCTCTGCCACTCAACTTCCTCCCGAGGGATGGGCAGTTATCCGTGGGCTCCCTGCCCTGCTCTGCCAGATCAGTGATGGGACCTGCCTCGGGCCAGTGGGACTCATGGAAAGCTCCCTGGCAAGGCCTCAGACTGGTTAAGTTTGCAGCACTGGGGGCTGATGCCACATCCTTATATGAGGAGCCGTTAAAACCTTTCCCTCTGTTAGCTGATGGATGATCAGTTCTTGCAAGCAGCAATTTTGGGAAGCTGGTAATTTGACACATCCATCACTGCTCCTAAACCTCCTCTGCTCCTAAATCTCTGATGTGACAGCAAGAGCAAAGACATTTTCCCTGAAAACTCTGCTGGATCTGTGCCTTGATGTGGCAGAGCAACGGTGGCCTGAGCCCAGGGGCTGCTTATTGAACTTGGGTTTTTTCTGCACAAACAGAGAAAAGGGAATGATGGGATCACTTGAGAAGGTATCTTTTCACTGATACCCGCGTCTCTGTTTCACCCCAGACACGGCAGGAAATCTTCCAGATCGAGACGAAGATCCAAGTCATCCAGAAAACCATAAGGGACAAAGAGGTTCAGTTAAAGGTGGCTCAGACCCGGCTGGATGAGCGCACGAGGAGACCCAACGTGGAGCTGTGCCGGGACGCTGCCCAGATCCGGTACAGCCAGGCTTCAGGGCTGCCAGGACTTGGGGAGTCACTCAGGAGCATCTCTGCATGACAAATTTGCTTTTTTCCCCTAAATATTCCTTCCATGAGTGCCCTGGTAGAATCTAAAGCACTGAGCAGGTGTCCCAGCCTCTGGGTGCTGGGAGAGCTCTGCACCTGCAACGGAGGCTGGACACCACGGCCGGGTCCAGCCTGATGCCACCCCATGAGGGGCTGGAATTTTCCCACTTGGGTAAACCTCATCTTCTCTCCTGTCTCATCCAGGCAGCTGGATGTGCTCAGTTTTGAAGGATAAGCCCTTATTTGCTGTGTGTGCATCCTGTGCAGGACCCCTGCACAGGGAAATCCAGGAGGGTGAACCAACAAAGCCACAAACCCAAACAGAAACGGGAAACCACAGCTGCTCATTCCTGTTCCCAGTGGCGCAAGCTGCTCTGGCAGATGTGGCTGAACATATCCAGAGCTTTGGAACAAACTTCTCCATTCCTCCCAATGGAGGTCGGGAGGAGCTCTGCCCTTGGCTTTCCCATACCAGGAATGGGGCGCTGGCTTCAGCCTGGGTGTGCTGATGGGGAAAATCCTGTGCCCAGAGGGCCCATCTGGATGGGCACCGCCCCGTGGTGGGGCTCTAACGGGGTCCTGCTGTTTTCCAGCCTTGTCCAAGAGGTCAACGAGATCAACGAGACACTGCGGAACCTGCACCAGTGCCTGCGGGCCTCCGAGGACATGCTGCAGATGCTGGTGCGCTCCAAGGGCGTCCTGGAGCACGACCTGGTGGTCAAGAACAACTCCCTGTTCATCGACCAGGAGCGCTGCATGGGGATGCGCAAGAGCTATCCCAGCACCGTGCAGATCCTGGGGTACGTCTCCGCAGGACTCACCTGAGCGCGCTGCACCGACGGCGGGACACGTTCCCACTTTCCCTCAGCTTCTTTGCCAATACATTGTTGCAATTTCACAAACGTGTTTGGATGTCATTTCCTGATGTAAACTCCGGGCAGAAATTAAATGAGCGTTTTGTTTGTTGGGTTACCAGGATAATTTTTTTCCTTGGTATTTTCTCTTTCACTGTGTGCCAGGAAGGAGCTGAAAATATCCTGTATGTCACCAAATCCACCCACGGGGACCCATCCCTGCCCTTCCAGTCTGTGTTTTCAGGAGAAAAACTGTCGCATCTTCCTCCTTTGGAGTGTGTGTGATGTGGAAAAGGCACAAGGGGAAGTAAAGCCACTTGTCAGAATAATGAACTGCTGACATGCATGATGGACTTTTAATGGTGCAGCAGAAGACACACAAACTGTCCCGGAAAAAGTTGCAGTTTGTGCTGTTCCTAAAATAGAAAAATGTGCATTTTAAGCTGATTTCTAATGATAATTGTCTTGCTTTTGAAAAAAGTTAAATGCCATCAGAAATGTCAGTGCTGGGGTCTTAAAAAGAGGAAGTAGATTCGACTTGAAGAAAGTTCATTGAAGAAAATGCTGTGGGTTTAATTTTGGCTTCCTAATTAAACCTCTCACGTGTGCTTTGTTGGTGGGAGCACCAAAGCACTTTGAAGATAAAGAGATTAATCAGTGTTTAAGCCCCTCTGGTTTCCAGGGAACCTTCTCTTGCTGTAAATCCGACTGATTTTACCAAGTATTGGAATTTTCAGAGGGATAAGTCTTCAATCGATCTGAGTGTGAAAGTAATTTTGCAGTTTCCCTCCTTAGACTCACACGTTTCTTAAGTCTTTTAACCCCAGCAGTCAAGCTCAGCCTAAAGCCGGAGGGCGCCAGGAATCCCAAAGGAGCAGAAGCTCGAGTCCCTCCCCCTCTCTCAGGAATCCAGGGCAGGGACCACCAGCCCAGCGTGGGGGCTCTCAGGAGCTGGGAGCACCTTTCCTTGTCCCCATCCCCGGGTGACTCCTCCTCATCCCACAGACCCCTCTGTCCTCCCCCCACCCCCCGTCCTCAGCGTCTTGGCAGGATCTCCATCCCAGCACCAGCCCTAAACAGGAAACAATTTCTTTCTAACCTTTTTTTTCTTTACTAGCACTTCTGTCGAGACTAAAAATAGATTTCCTCTGCTTTGTGTGTCTTGGGGCCGGAGTCTGTCAGAGACAGCAGCCACCCTTTCCAAGGAAAGGGACAACTGTGAGCAGGAAAAGCTGCCCAGCTGATCACACCTTCCCTTTCTGCACTTCCCTGCCCCCCAAAGGGCCCCCTCGGGCTGCTCTGGGCTGTTCTCTGCCTGTGCTCCTTTCCCGAAGCCTTCCCCAGCCCCTGGTGATTTTGGCTGCTCTGCTTCTCTGCAGCCCCACTCCAGATGTTTTCAGGTTTTTGGGCTCCATGAGTTTGTCCCCAGCTGAGTGTGGGGCAGCAGTGGCACCCACAGCCCCTTCCTGAAAAGCTCCAGCCTTTGAGTACCCGGAGCCAAGTCCTGGCACCAGCGACAGCTTTGCCTTCGTTTCACTTCCACCTTTGGTTTTGAGTCATGTCAAAAATATCTGGGCTCTGTTTTACAGTGAGGGCACACCACGATCAGTCTCCACTTTTCTCCAGTTTTGCTTTCAGAGCTCCCCAAACACTGATCTTTCCCACTGGCCCAGCTCCTTTAGGGCTTTCTCCTGATTGCCAGCATTTATGTGGTGCTGCAATTACCCAGCTCCATTTTCTCTTGCTGTCCTGCCCTCTCAATGCTCCTTTCCACAACTCTGCCAAAGACTTTCTTTCCTCTGTTCGAGCCGTGACCAGAGGAATTTCAGTTTCAGCTCCTCTAATTTCTTTCACAAATACTTTCCACTTTCCTGCAGCAATTTCCCAGACGTTAGAGAATTCCCAGGTCCCTCTGGGGTTTCGTTCTCTCCACGCCAGTTTTCCATAAGTTGTCAGTACTGATGTTACTTCTGGCAGCTGATATCCCCAGCTGCCCCCAGACACTTTGCTCAGGGCATCCCATGTGTGCTTCAGAGTGAGTCCCTTGGTTCCCCTGAGGGGAGCCCACCCTGCACAAACTCCTCTAAAATGGGTCTCCAGGGACAGGCTTTGGGTGCAATTGCAATGAACACGTGGCTCTTGGCCAGGTCTCCTGCACGGGGATGGATTTGCTTTCCATGACAGAGCTGCTGCTGAGTGAAGCTGCTCCATTTAATCCCCACAGGGCTCTGTTTGGGATTTGAGCAGCCTTTGATGCATTCCAGGAGATGAAACAACAGCCCTGCCTCCTCCTGCTGATGGCTGGGATGCCTTTGCTGCCGTGCCATTAAATGATTTCCTTTCAGAGGTCACTTCTAAATCACAGCCCAGGCCCATCATCTACCTTTCTGCACGGATGGGATGCCTCCTTTCTCCACTCTGAGGAACGACGTGTCTGCTTTTATTGCTATTTATTGCTGGTTTATTGCTGCCTCTCTCAGCCAAGTTGCTGAGGAAGTTTGTGGAAATTCCTTTGCATCTTAGAGCCATCTTCCCACTCTTTTGCATCATTCCTTTTGCATCACTGCTGCAGAGCTGGGTGTGTAAATTAATTGTTTACTGACTGGAAGAAAGACAATAAATTAATAAACCCAGGACGCTGTTGCTTTATGTCAGTCCTGGATCCAGGTGAACACTCCAGGCAGGGCTAGCAAGACACTTCTCAGACAGGAGGTTCTGTTGTTTAAGAAAACAAAAATCATTGAATGTCCTGGAAGGGTTTGACATGAATTTGGGCAAAGTCAAAGCTTGCCAAAACCCATGTTAACAATGTATTGCATAACTAGTGCAGATTATTGTGCTCAAGGGAGAGAGAATTCCCCAAACAGCATCAGCAGTCAGAAAAAAACCAACCCTAAACTCATTGCTATTATGGAAAAAAAGGGAGAAAACTTTGGCAAAATGCTAAAGGAAAATTTGGGCAGTGTAGGATCACAGAAATGCTTGTGCTGGCTCAGAGCAAAGTGCAGCCTCTGGTGCAGCCTCTGCCAGAGCCAATGGGAGATGCTGAGATAAAAGCACCAGAAGGCGGCAGGAACTCTGTGAGATTCTCCCAGTCCACTTTCCCAGCTTCCAGCACTTAGTATCCCAAGGACTTCCTGAGCTGACAGGGCTGTCCTTGGATTTAATATCCCCCAATGGATTTGTTTCACATGCTCTTGTTCCCGTTGCTGTTGGAGCCCGCACAGCATCCGCTGTGTCCCTGAGCGGGGATCCGCAGGGCACGGAGCATCTGCACCCTCAGAGCGGCAGTGGCCGCTCCAGGGACCCTGGGGGGACTGAAAAAGGGGCCAGACCTGGCACTGCTGGAGCCAAAAGTGTAAAACTCAATAGTTTGGGCAAAAATGTGGCTCAAAGCTGGTTTAGACCTGTGTCCTCCGTAGGGCCTGTTCTGTGCTGGCAGGAGATGAGCACGAACCAGCCGCTCAAGAAGGATCTGAGGATGTTCAGAGTCCCAGCTGGGAAGCTCAGTTGATTTTTTGAGGATTTGGGGGTCAGTGGGTAAGTTTTGGTTTCCCTGAAGTCAGTGGGATTTTCTCCAGCAATTTCAGCCTGGCTCTATCAGTGCTGATAACTGGCTTGGAGTGGAAAGCGAAAAGTTGGATGAAGTTGGTTTGGGGGCATGAATGCAGACAGGACTAAAGTGTTCTATAATTTCTTCTTGCATTGGCAGAAAACAAATCGGGAAAAACAAGTCAATGCTTCCAAGATATATTAGACCTTTTGTTATTGAAGTCTGCTCAATATAAAGTCTCCCCTTCCATTTCTTTCTGGTTGAAACATTTTTTCTGATACCCATCCCAGCGGTGTAAATGTATTTCTATATTTACAAATCTATCTATCTATCTATACATATCTGTATATCTGCATGTGTCTCCTTTGAGAGAGCACCATGGATCCTCCACAAAGTGCAGTCAAACCATATCCCGCCCTCCTCTTTTTCTTAGTGGCACAGTTGTTTGAAAACAGGATTTTCCCCGCCCAGTTCCCTTCCCAGCCCCCAGTGAACGGCAGGAGGGGTTTGCTGATGGCAGCGCAGATTTCGGCCCCTGCCCTTCGCATTTCAAACCCTCCTCGCTAATGGCCTCAATCACCAGGGTAGGGAACAGGAAGCGAGTCCCTAAAATTGTGATGAGAGAGCAAAATGTGGGGTTAAAAATGTTCATCCTCACAAAGACATAGAGAGGAAATGTTATCTTTTGGTGTAGTTGGGAAAGGTTTGTCTTAAGAGGGGTTTCGTTCACCTGGCCCGAGGACAGGGACGAGCAGAGCCTCGATGTGCTGGTTCATTGATGCCACACAGTTAAATGAGCCTGAGATCCCTTTCAATCCACCCCTGCCTTGTCAGATTAGCATCTGAGCCCCGTAAATTGATAGAAAGCCCACTTTCTTTCCTGAATTCTCATCATTTTATTCTAGAATTTCAAGTTGAAGCATCATATTGAAAGTAGCCCCATGGAATAGATCCAAAGTGAGAAATCCACATTTTTTACCCAGGGTTTATACAACTCGTCAATCTTCCAGTATTCCCAGCACAGCCTGTGGCGAATCTTGTTTGTACACAAAACATTTTTCCAATTTATTGTGGCGCCTGCTTTGATTCGGGCGGGGTGGCACTGCCAGCCCCCTCACCCCGAGCCTGAGCGGGGGCAGCTCCCGAGCCCCGGGAGCACCGGGAGAGCCTCAGCCCGTCCTTGGGTGTGACGTCGTCTCTCCAGCAAAACCCCGAGGGCTCTGCTGTGACCATCCTCGCTTCCTCGCCTCCTCTCGCCCCTGGCCAGGCTCCCTCCAGCATCTCCGGTTGACAGAAGGCGCGGAGAGGAGCTTTGCCCCCGCCCCGGCACCCGAGCTCTGTCACAGCTCGTGCTCAGCTGATGTTTGTCCCAAACCCTGCTCGGTTTCCCAAAGAAGTGTCCAAGCTGCAGGGGAGTGATGTGCTCTCCTCTGTGGGCTTTCTCCACCGTTTCCAATCCACGGCTCTCAGCCGAAACAGCCTTTGTTACCCACACACTGCTCTTTTCCCTCGTTTGAGTTTCAGGTATTTCTCCCGTGCTTAAAAAGCTGCTTTTGGCACCTTATTCAGAGCCGGAGCCGGGGCGGTTTTGCTGTCCCACACTCCCGGAGGAGCTCGGGAGCTGTCTGTGACCCCCACACGTCCCAGTGCCTTCCCCCACTGTGCATCCCGCTGTGCTCCAGGTTGGATATTTTATCCGGGAACAGCAGCCCAGATCTCAGACCTGCAAATCCAAACCAGAGAATGCTCTCTGCCAGAGCCTGGATGGCAGCCCTTGGGGACAAGACCTTTCTCTCTCAGCCCCGAGCGTGGGGGCTCCTTCAGGCACCCGGCGCACGGGGCAGGACAGCCCCAGTCAGCCGCATTAACCAGGAATGTTCCGATGGTGGCGCAGATGTTTCAGTCCTCTGGGCTTTGCAGTCCTGGCACTGACGGGCGCCACAGGGTGCAGAGGGACGGTAGCAGCAGAGGAATCGGCGGGATTTTTTGGAGGGGAGGGGAAATTGCATCCTTTGGAATCTCGTTTTAGCCGCTGGCCTCTCTCTCCCGACCCCCCCCCCCCCCCCCCCCCCCGGGTGCTCTCAGCTCCCCTCCCACTCTCTGGCCGATGTCTGTGCCGGGACCCCTTACGTGAGTGTGAGGAGCCCGTGCTGCAGGAACACGCCTTTGCTTGCCAGGAGAGAGGAGCCAAGCACGCTTCCCGACCTCCTTTCTCCCAAGATTTACAATCCCGGTGGCTGGATGCCGATTTCCCTCGTTTGTGCAACAGTGCGGGACGAGTCTGGAGCTGGTGCGTGGAGAGGGGAGGTGATGGGGATTGGTGTTAATGCTCAGCACTCCCAGGAGTGTGCAGGGCTCCTGGCGGGATTATTTGGGAGCCGGGGGTGGGCTCTGGGGGGGTGGGGGGGGGGGGGGGTGTTTGAACAGATTGGCTGTGCTCGAGGAATGAGCGAGGGTGGCAGCGCAGCCACCCCTTCCTTCCCGAGCACCTGCGTCAGAGATCCCAGAATGGGCACTATCTCAGGCTGCTCCAAGCCCCAATGTCCAGCCTGGCCTTGGGCACTTCCAGGGATCCAGGGGCAGCCCCAGCTGCTCTGGGCACCCTGTGCCAGGGCCTCCCCACCCTCACAGAGAAGAATTTCTCCCAATATCCCGTCTGTCCCTGCCCTCTGGCAGTGGGAAGCCATTCCCCGTGTTTTGTCAATCCAGACCCTTGCCCCAAGTCCCTCTCCAGCTCTCCTGGAGCCGTTTTAGGCAGTGGAAGGGCTCTGAGCTCTCCCCAGAGCCTTCTCCAGCAGAACAGCCCTAACTCTCTGAGTGTCCTCCCGAGCTCTGGAAAATCGCATGCTACATCTAGTGAAAAGTTGCTCAGTTCCACCTAATTTGGCTCTCAAGTGCTAAAAGATCTACTCCAAGCGCTAGAATCCCTTCAGCTCAGCCAGATGCTCATTTCCCAAATCCTGTGCCTCGGATCCTGTCCAGGGCTGCACAAACCGCTGGGCCGGGGTGAGGGGACCCCCGACGTGGGGAGCTCTGCCCTCTCCGGGCACCGGCCGGTCCTGCTCGGACACCCCGGGGCTGCAGCGCCCACGCTCAGGGACACCCCGCACCCACGGGGGGCTGCACAGCCACCTCTCCCCCGCCCTCCTCCACGGCTGCCTGGGCAGCGGGGGCTCAGGAGAACGGGAGGGGCCGTCTCTTGTCCCCCCTCAAATCTCCTCGCCGCCGGGCGGGAGCGGCCGTGCGGTGGCCGGGGCAGGGAGCGGCTCCTGGCCGTGTCCCGGGGGGAGGCGGCCGGGCCGGGGCCGGGCCGAGCGCTGTCCCGTTTATAGGAGGGCGGCGGGCGCCTGCTGAGCCCTCCCCGTGCCGCAGACGCAAACGGGGCGGTGGCCCCGGTTAAAGGGGAAACTTGACAGCGCCGCCGCCCGCTCCGCTCCGCGCCCGCTCCGCCGCCAGCGCGCTCCGCTCCGCCGCGATGTGAGTACGGACCGGCCCGGCCCCACTGAGCGGACACGGGCTGGAGACACCCGCTCTGAGGGTTCTCTAGGGAGAGGGGCCAGGGCAGCCCCCTCCCCTCTTCACCGACGGGGGAGATGGGCTGGGGAAAGTCCCCCCAACTCGGGAGAGGGTCCAGGAGAGCCTCTGCCAGGGGAGCCAAGGGAAGAGGGGCTGAGGGCACCCCCGGAGAAGAGGGGCCAAGGGAGCCCGGTGGGCTGAAAGGGGCAGGGGTTAACGCCCCCTCCTCCCCGCCCCCTGCCCTCTTCGCGGGGGTCGCCAGAGCAGATGAGCCCGGGAAAATTCCCCCTGGGGTGGGGGCTGACAGAATCACCCGCACTGGTCCCATGGGTGGGTGGACAAGGGACCCCCGCCCTCCTTTCCCTGCGGAGTCGGGCCGGGGCAGTCCCTCGGGTGCGATGCTCCGGGATCGAGCCCTCCCGCCGGGGGCGAGGGCGAGGAGCACATTCCCTTGGGAGAGGGGATCGGAACCCCTCGGGGAGAGGGGCTGGGGGAGCCTCCTTGGGGAACCGCCCCCCTTTGAAGCTCCCCGGGGAGGGGACTGGGAGGAGCCCCCTCGGTGGGAGAGGGGGAAGAGGCTCGGGAGACCCCCGGGGGATATCGGGGAGCGGGCAGAGGGCTCGGACCCCTCTCCGTCGGCGGGGCCCGAGGAACAAGAGCCCGGGTGCAGGGCACTGCCCCAGCAGCATCCCCCGAGCCGGGCGGGGCGGAGCGGAGTGTTCCTGCTGCCCCCGAACAGACGCACGGACAGACAGACACACACACTCAGCATCATCCCTGTCCCGCTGCAGCTCTGCCCTTCACCACCGCCAAGATGCTGCTGCTGCTGCTGGGGATCATCGTGCTCCACGTCACCGTGCTGGTGCTGCTCTTCGTCTCCACCATCGTTAGTGTGAGTACGGCTTTCCCCCGCTCCGGGGTTCCCTGGGGCAGGGACATGGCGTGGCGAGAGCAGAGGGTGTTATTCTTATTTCTGGCCGTTTTTACAGCCTGGCTTTTAGCAGGAAGCTTTAATTGGCTGGTTTCTGGCTTCACTAACAGTGGGATTTTGGAATCTGGGAGTTTGTGCTGTCAGGTGAACCTGGTGGGATGCGTGGCTGTGTGCTCTGCTGGGTGCTCAGGGCTTCCCCGCTGATACAGAGACACAAGGGCTGTTGGAAACCATCTCCTCATCCTCCCCGGGCTGGTTCACATCCAGGAGCAGCCTCGGAGCACCCAAAATCCCCTCCTTTGGGGTGATGCTGCTCTCCCCTTTCATAAGGAGCTCCACCTGCTAATGGGCTTCAGGCACAGGACCGGAACAGCCGGTCTGAGCAAAGCCCTTCGAAACGGGGCTGGCTGGGCACTGACCCCTCAGCACAGCAGTTCTGCTCCCCAGCTCTCCTCCCTTGGGGCAGGGAATAAGGCACAGCCTCTTTTTCCTAACCCACCTTCCAAGGCGGAATCTTTGTGAGCAGTGGCAAGCCCGAGGGCTGGATGCAGCACAGAGGCTTCCCAGCACTGTCCTGGGGCTGCAGCCCAGTGAACACGTCAGCTGCTCGGGAGAGGTTTGAGTTGGCTTTAAGGCAGCTCTTCTGTGGAGCTGGTGACTTCCAAGCTTGCTTCACCAGGGGCTTCTTTCCCAGTTGTTGTTTTTTTGGTTTTTTTTTTTTGGGGGGGGGTTCTTTTTCTTTTTTTCTTCTTTTTTTTTTTTTTTTTTTTTTTTTTTTTTTTTTTTTTTTTTTTTTTTGTGATCATAGTAGTGGAAAACGTTACAAAAATCTTCCGAGCCGTTAGGAATCACGTGGAAGCATTCAAATGTCCCGGCCAGGCAGCGGGCGAGGCCGGCGAGGGGAGGGAAGCGCGGCCCCGCGGGACTCGCTCCGTGTTTAAAGAGCATAAAGAGCTTCTGTTTTCGTGCCGTTGGGGCGAACGCGGCTAAAAGCAAATCTCGGGATCCGCTTTCCAAGCCCCTCTCTAAGGAAAAGCGCGTCCCTGGGAGCGCCCGGCCGGGCAGGCACGTGCGGAGCTGGGGCTGCTCGGGGCCGCAGCCTGGGGGGGGACACGGACACGGACACGGACAGGGACAGGGACACGGACAGGGACACGGACAGGGACAGGGACACGGAGAGGGACACGGACACGGACAGGGACACGGACAGGGACACGGACACGGACAGGGACACGGACACGGACACGGACACGGAGAGGGACACGGACACGGAGAGGGACAGGGACACGGACAGGGACAGGGACAGGGACACGGACACGGACAGGGACAGGGACACGGACACGGACACGGACACGGACACGGACACGGACACGGGTGGCTGCTCCTCCCCGGGCCCCGCTCACGGGCTGTGTCTGTCCCGCAGCAATGGCTGGTGAACGGCGAGCACACGGCAGACCTGTGGCAGAACTGCAGCTCCGGAAGCGTTTTCCAGTGCCTGGCGTCCTCCACCAACGGTGAGTGCCCCGGGACCAGGGCTGCGCCCGCACGCCGCTTGTGTTCTGCTCCCGGACCTATGGAATCGAGGGGGATTTGCCTCTGTGGGTTATTTGTGATTCCTTCTTGGATTTTCCTGCATCCCCGGAGCTGTTCCCTCCCGCCCCATCCCCTCGCCTCCTCTGCTCTGTCCCCAGCGGGAGGAGCACGGCTCAGCTGTGTCCCGGCGCGGGCACACGGGGCTGGCCCGGCAGTGGGGGATTGTTCCCCGCTCCCCTCCCGGTCCCTGAAGTTGTGATGGGGCTTAGCAGGAGAGCCAGAGCCGCTGCCCACCGCTCTGCCCGGCTGCCCTCGGGCTGAGGGGCAGCTCCTGGCAGCGCCAGGGCAGGGTGACACCCTCACTGCACTGGAGGTGACGGCTCGAGCCCTTTTGGGGGGCTCTCCTGTTTTTAGCACGTTTTTCCAGTTGGATGTACAAACACGAGGTGGTTCTTGGGGCAGGGCCGCTGGGCGCCTGTCACCCTGCTGGGAGCTGAGGGGCTCTTTTTGTCACAGCTCCCTCTCGCTCTGCTTGTGAGGGGTCTGAAAGATGCCCACGGGGCCCTGAGGACGCTCTGTCTCCAGAGGACACTTGTCCCCTACCTAGAAATCTGTCCTGCGTTTTGCTGCTGGGACAGGCTGAGTTTTTGGGCACAGCCCTGGAGTTTGCTGTGGAGCACCGTGGGGATGTGCTGAGTGCTCGGGCTCTTCATCCCGTGGCACCTGCACACCTGGGGGCTGAACAGGCACCGCGGGACCGAGCTGGGGCAAGGCTGATGTCACACTGGGTGCATCAACCCTGAGCTGTTTGCCGAGGTCAGAAGGGGAGGGGGGCGTGCTGAGACACGGTGACACGCAGTTCCCAGGGTGACCAGTGGCACCAGGAGCACAAAATCCGTGCTCAGAAAGTTGGGCAAGCCCGTGCCTCAGTTTCCCTAGAAGAGAGAGCTGGTGCCAGCGGTGCTGTGGCCAGCGTTTGTTTTGTTAGCCTGGTTTGTGCTTTCCTGATTCTCCCGGTGTGACCCGCGGGTCACACCAGATTCTCCCAGTGTGACTCACGCCGCTGTCACTGGGACAGTCACCCTGTGCCGGAAACGCGGGCCTGGCGAGGAGCGCACCGGTGCCAAGTGGCCCTGGTGAGGGGGACAGTCACCCCGGGAGCATTAAATGCTTCCGGAGGGTCCCTCAGTGGAGGGAGACTGTGAGAGGGCTTTTGGCGGTTCCGAGCAGAATCCCCAGCCTCGGGAGCAGACCACTCGCATTGCCCACGCGGGGAGGAGATGCCGCCGCTCCGTCCCTCGCCTTCCCCGCTGCGTCCACGCCTGCGCCCGGGCTCGATTCGCTGCGAGTGAGGCTCCCAGCGCTAGTCTCTGCTGACGCCTGGTGGTGTCCGGGCCAGCAGGGAAGCGGCTGGATCCCATCCCAGGCCGGGAGCCTTCTGGAGCCGTGTCCCTCATCAGCAGTTGGCTGGGCTGGCTATTGCAGCGTAGGCAGCCCCGCTTCGGGGCCAGTCATGCGAGCTCCGAAACTGCTGAGCCTCCGCTTTGCAATGAAAGGCAGCGCTTGCTCCCAGGAGTCCCAGAGCCGAGGGCTCTAAAGCCTCCCCAAATCTTTTGCTTTTCAAACCTGCACCGCTTTTTCTGGATGTTTACAGGGGGTTCTGTCGGGGCCGTCAGTGCTGAGAGAGGCTTGTCCACACTGTGGCTGGGTGGTTTCCCGCACACCTGCTGGTCCTGAGCGTGTAGGAGTGTCCAGTGTCTGTTCCCAGAGCTGCTGGAGCCACTCCAGTGCTGGGTTTTCATCACTAAAGGGACTATGGTCAAGATGAAAATGTTAAGAATGCAGCTGAGCAGCTGAGCTGGGTTGATAGCCCTGATCCAGTGGACGGGGTCCCTGCCCATGGCAGGTGGGTGGAATGAGATGATCTTTAAGGTCCCTTCCAACCCAAGCCATTCTGGGATTCCAGGATAAAGTGTCCCAGTGAGCTGCTCTTCGAGTGGAAATTCATCATGCTCAGGGCTTAAACAGCTCTCACTCATGCAAGGCTCTGCTCTGGCACCAGGAGAAGGGGTTTTGCTTGGACAAAAGCTTGTGCCCCATCCACCCTGTAGGAGTGGTGCTGCTGAGGACCTGTCTTCCTCTTGTGGGACCCTGGATACAGGGTGCAGAGCCCTCCACTGCTGTAGGAACACAAAATCAAAGGGTATTTCCTGGGCTTACGTAAGGCTTTTAAGGTCTGTTCGTACAAACAACAAAAATGCCACATGGTCTCCTTTCCAGCGGGTCCTGCTCCCTCCCTGCCCTGTCACCACTGCAGGGAGCTGCTGTCGGCCACTCTTTGGGGCAGCAGTGAGGTCACGGGGCAAGGATGCTGTGGCAGAGCCGCCTCGAGGCTCACGCTTCTCTTCTGCCTCATCCTCACAGCCCTTTCCCAGGAATTTGCTTATTTTCAAAATTAGGAACGGTCCCGTACAAACAGCACAAACCAGCCTCGGTTTCAGCTCCCAGAGCAGAGGCTGTGATGCAGTGGGCTCCAGACAGCCATAAAAATTCATATCCCTGTGCCAAGGGTGGTACTGAATGGTTAATCCTGGAGTGCTAAGGTGCTCTGGGGAAAGAGCAAGGAATGCTCATTGGGAATTTTGACAGAATTTTCAGTCTTTATGCAGGGGAAGTTTTTGCTCTGGCCCTCACCGTGACCTCTGGGGTGTGGTTATTTCTTCTTCTCTTTTCAAAAAGCAGTGGGACTCAGTAAGTGGAATTTGGGAATTAGATGGTGCTGGGTCACCTGCATTCCTCATGGATGGGGACTTTGGGGTTGCTGGTGCTGTGATGCCCCCTTGGTGTCAGCTGAGCCTCCCCGTCCTGTCACACAGGGACCCTTTGCTCAGGTGACCTTGGTGTGGATGCCCAAGGAGAAGCAGAACTTTTAAATCCAGCTGCCAGCAGGATTTGCTTTCGTTGCACACTGGGGCAGGTTCTGGGCTGGGCTCCTCACCCTACAGAGCATCCCATGGGGAGGGACCAGGCAGCAAAGCAGCACCAGGGCTGAGCTCGGCACTGCCCAGGTGAGGATTCCCGGGACATCAGCAGACCCTGGGTACAGCTTGGCCTCGGTGGGGACTGAGCTCCCACCTCCTGAATTCCCCTTGGCAGGGCTCAGCCCCTGGGTGTGTGCGAGGGCCGATCCATCCCGGCGGGAGCCGAGGGCACATTCCCACTCCTTGTCCATGTACAACCGCCTGCTTGTTGCTGTGATTTTCGCATTTGCTGTTAGATAATGCTTTTTTTTCTTCAAGAGGCCGAGAACTATGGAAAAAATGTTGCAATCTTTGCTTCGTTTGCGCTGTCAGACATTCCTGGAAAAGACTTATCTCAGGAATTCAGCTCTGAATCCCGGGACTGTGGGTCGGCAGGGCCGTGTGCCAGTGCCGGCTGTGTGGCCCCACGGCCAGCTCGGGGCACGCGGCCGGGCCCAGCAAGTGCCTTCAAGGAGATTCCATCCCAAATTTCCAGACAGGGATATTTTTTCCACCAAAAAAGGCCTTTTCTTTCTGGCACTGAATGTTTTATGCAGGCAAGAAGACTTTTCTGCCTGGTTGGGAAAGACCCCAAAGCCCATCCAGTGACACCCCTGCCATGGCAGGGACACCTCCCACTGTCCCAGGCTGCTCCAAGCCCCAGTGTCCAGCCTGGCCTTGGGCACTGCCAGGGATCCAGGGGCAGCCCCAGCTGCTCTGGGCACCCTGTGCCAGGGCTTCCCCACCCTCTGAGTAAAGAATTTATTCCTAACATCTAAAAATCTCCTATTCCAAGAGAATATTTTATATTTCAGATCAGTTTGTCCCATAACTTTCTTGCCTTCAATAGGAAAGGGATTTCCTCTGCTTAAAACCATTTTTTTATTATTGCTTGTTCTTCTTACAAAGAGCATCTGATAAGGGGAGGTCGGGAACTGGTGCTGTTTTTTTCTTAGATGGTCCAGGTGTCTTTGGCTCCCAATTTTTCTGTGAAAGGTGAGGTCAGACAACTTTCCCTGCCATATTTGTGCTCTGGCCCACAGAGGAATGGGAGGAAGAAGGCAACGTGTGGGCAAACGATGACTGTCAAACCAGAAGAAAGGGTGGGGGAGTCCCCTGCAGAATGTGGTGCTGGAAAATCCTTCAACCAACGTTCTTTTGGCCTTGATGAGACTCTCAGATGTCCCTGTGGGTGCAGACTGAGTGACCCTGCACCAGGTCTGTGGGCCAAGGCACCACTGCTCCCTGCTCCTGCTGCCTGGACTGGAAATCACTGGGAGCTGGTACTGGCGTCCTTGGGAGGATCTGGGCATGGAATGATGGATCTGCCACCTCAACACAGGCCGGCAGGAGGTCAGAGCCCGAGCCAGAGACCCACCAAGGGTCTGGGAAAGGAGCTCCCTTGGGCTTTGTGGAGCTGTTGGAAGGAGTTTTCCATGGTGCCAGCAGCTTTCTGCTGCCTCAGCTGCCTCAGGAGTGGCCTCTGTGGGATGTGAGCTCCGATGGGATGTTGGAGTGTGGCAGCTCTGGATGTCCTGGCCTCATGGACTTCTTGGATGGAGCTTCAAGGAGAAGGAAAGGGAGGAGAGCCAAGAGGAAAAGGAGGGAATTCCCAGTGGGATTTCCAGGAATACCTCTGGAATGTCTGACTCGGTGCTGGTGGGAGGTTGGGCCACAGCAGGAGAAAGCTGCAATGGAGCTGGGTTTTCCCTGGATTTTCCCTGGGACAGCGCAGTGCCTCAGCTGGACAGACTGCGAGGAAGTTGTCCCCACAGGAGAGGGGTTCCCTGCAGCCCTGGGGCTGTCGGGGGCAGTGGGGGGATCTGGGCTGTGCAGAGCAGCACCACAGGCACCTGAGCTGCTCTGACCTTGGCAGTTCTGAGGGGCCTCTGTCCGAAGCGCAGCCCACAGAGTGCTGCAGCTGAGCTGCTATTTCTGCATCTCCAGTTCCCCCCTTTCCAACCCTCTTTGGGGTGTTTGAATGCCAAAACCCCTGCAAGTCCCAGCGCTTTGCTGTGGCCCAGCCGCTTCAGAGCAGAGGATGTGAGCTGGGCTCAGGTTCTTGGTCAGGCCTTGACACCTGAGGGTCTGCTCTGGAAAAACCCTGCTCAGAAAATGTGGCTTTTCCTGGCAGCCCTGGGCTGGTACCTTTGTGCCTGTGCTGTTCCTGACCCTGCTGAGATTTACCTTCCAGCATGGAAGCAGCAGGTTTTACAGTTGTGGGCATGAATTTCCCCTCCTTCCAGCTTTGTCTGTATTATATGCCACAGTTACCTCCTTAATGGATGTTTTCTCCTGCAGAAGTGGTTGCTTTTTGAATGTACAGAGTGCACACAAATGGCAAAGGGAAAACTCCACCTGCAAAACGTTCCCATCAGCTGCAGATCCCAGCACAGCAGGATTTTTAATGCACAGCACTAATTTAGGGATGTCTTCCAGCAGGGGATGAGCTGAGTGCTCAAATAAGTGTCTTCAGTTTGCACTTTGTTTTTTCTCCTTGGCTGTGTCCAAAGAGGATGTGGGGGGTGTGAATTAAACCCTGGGGAGGCAATGCCTCTCCTTTCGGACCTCTGCTCCTGGCCAAGAGCACCTTTTTCCCTGCCCTGTCAGTCCTGTCTGGGCATAAAGCCTCCCTGCAGCAGGCCTGGGGCTCTGCTGGAAGGGGCTGGCTTGGCTGCTGTCTCTCTGGGAGATTCAACTGCAATTTCTGCTCTGCGTTCCAATTCCTGCTCCTGAGTTTCTTTCTTTCATGCTGGATTTTAGGGCAGTGAAATACCGTCTTCATCATCCCAGGGCTGAAGTCTTTTCCCTGCTCTTTAAGCAGTGCTGTGAGCACATCAGGCTTGCAGAACTTAAGGGGAAATTCAAATTTGTTTTGTAAAAACTTCTTGCTTTTTTTCTGTGGCTGCCTGAAAGGGCTCTAAACCCACTCCCGCCAGCTCATCTCTGGAAGCAGCGTGCAGGGTGTTATCTGCCCTATCCACGCTGTTTCCTTTCCTTCTTCCTCCTGAAGAACAAAGATATAAACACAGAGCTGAAGAGATGCAGGGGAAAAATGGGATCACCAGCTCACTGCCCAGGGGAAACCACAAATAACAGCCTGGGACTAAACAGTGCTGACAGCCCGGCTGCAGCTCCAGCCCGGCTTCCCTCTGGGAAACTCGCTGTGCTTTTGAAATCCTAAGGGCTGGACACAGCACTAACAGCAAGGGGGTTACAGGCACGTGGGGCTGAGGAGGTAAAAACCCTACCTGCAGTTATAGGGGTGATTTAAAATGTTTTAAAGGCAATCAGCTGTCCTAATACAGCTGAAGTCTGTGGGCAGCTGGCTTGGAGTTAATGGAGTTCTGGAACTCGCTCTTGTGTGTCTCACTCCTGGGCTGGGATCCTGCCCTTTGTTTTCACAAAGGAGGCCAGCAAAAGTCAGCAACGGGCTGGATGTGAGCGGGCTCAGAGCTCTGGTCTGTGGGATCATCTCCTGATTTCCCTGCTCCCAGGCCGGCTGCCGAAACCCTCCGGCCACAGTCGGCTCCCCCCTCTGTGCTGCCTTTCTCTTCCTCTGACATGGCTCTTTATGACAATGGGATTTTGCAAAGCCCCTATAAATCATTTGCATTCAGAACCAAAAACCAGGCAGGGGAGGCGGATGCAATTAAAGGGCAGCTCAGCTCAGCTCAGCTCGGCTTTCCGTCTAGACAGCCTTCTCCTAAAATAACCGGCAGTGGCAGCATCCACCTCCCAGCAGAAAGGGCTCCTCTTGGGCCGGATCCCGCGGCCTTTGCAGTCACAAAAGGCTTGGCTTTCTGGGTCCTGGATGAAACTGCAGGGCTTGACTTTGGCTCAGCCGGTGCATGGAGCTGGACACAGCTTTGGGGCTTGGGTGAGAGGAGGGCTCAGCTTCCCAGAGCTGGGAGGGGAGCCCTGTCTGTGCTGAGGAAGGGAAAGAGATGCAGTTCAGCAGCTGCACATCCTCCAACCACATCTCTGGTCTGATCTGAGCAAGGATTTGTGATGATTTTAGTGGTGCTGGAGCTGCCTCATCCCATTTCCCGCTGGTGCATCACGGCCAGAGCTGAAGGGGCAGGTGGGGCTGGGGCAGGGGGGCTTTCCCTGCCTGGCTACCTGAGATAGGGGAAATATCTTGGACATTTTGTGTGCACATTGCAGTGAAATGCACACTGGGATTTCCTGGGAGCAGCAATAGCTGCTCCTTCCTAAGGAATGGCAGCAGCTGGTGCAGGGGAAGCCGGCGCACTGGAGTGAGGGAAGGGCAGCAGCTCCCTGATGCTGGGGAGAAGCTTGGAATGGGAAGTGTGACTGGGAGGGGAAGGACCCGGCTGGCTGTGAGGAGCAGGGGCTGCTCTGCTGGTTCCAGAGCTTTGGGAGCAGGGACTGCGTCTGCTCCAGTGCCTGAACATCCAGAGGCAAAGACAAGGGGTAGAAATCCTGGTCCAAAGTCAAACGCAGCAGACGTGACTGAGCGGCACAGGGTGTTCCCTGCAGCCGTGGATGTGCTGGGAGTGCCCATGGACGACCACGGCCATCCCAGCTGAAGGCTGTGCCTCACTCTCCGGTCCAAACTCCGCCCTCCCTGCCCTGAGTGCAGCTCGCAGGGATGTAGTGGGGACATGTGGTCCCCTCCCTGGAGCAGACGCTGCCCTGGACAGTCCCAAAGGCCTCGTTTGCTGCCCCAAGGTCGGAGGTGGCTGAGCTGAAGGGCAGCTTCATGTGGAAGTTTTGCTCCATTTCAACCATTTGCTGCAGGAAGCCGATTCTGCGGGCAACCGGTGGGAGTAGAACTGTGGCAGGAACATGGGGCTGAGCCCGAGGCTTCAGTGCTGCCTAATCCCATCCGAGGATCCAGCCCCAAGCATGATTTTTCTGCCTTTCACTGGGTGGTCTGTGCCTCAGTTTACCTGTACTGAGTCCTGTCTGCCTTTCATGGTGAATTAATTGATGTTGCGTCCTCAAAAACCTCTCAAGGAAGCTGCAAACCTGCATTTTGATTTCAGACTTTATAAGGAAAGGGGCAGGCAGAGGTATTTGCGAGCACTGCCTCTTTCTTCAAGCTGCAGCAGCTCATGGCATTTTGCTTGTTTATTTATTTATTTTTTTACGTGGGGAGTTACACACCCACTAAGCCTGGAAATAGCTGAGCAGTGACTCACACAGGGGCTGGTTTAACTGGTCTGCTCTGGGATGCAGCTGCGTTTGGCAGCTGGAGAAGGCTCTTCCAAAAGGTTCAACTCTGCAGGGGCAGAGGGTGTTTTCGTTCCCTGTGTGTTTATTTGCCCTCGGAGCTCGGCCAGCGCGGTGTCCCAGAACTTGCTGCACATGGCTTTGGTGTTTGCAGCGCAGCTGAACAGCCAGGACCCGGCACGGAGCTGGGGAGAGGCTCTGTCTGGGTTTTGCAGGTCGGGGTTGATGTCTCCGCTCTGTTTTACGGTCGATGCTCCCGAGGCAGAGCCCAGCCCTGTGATCCATCCTATTCCAGCAGCTGCTCCGTGCACAAGGCATCCACAGGGCACCCGAAATCCAGGGAGCACCGTGCCCACGCCGGGGATCCCAGCAGCTGGGGCAGCCCTGGATGTGTCCCCAGCTGCTCCCAAACCCCGTGGGAGCCAGGGTGGGGTGGTGGCCCAGGGCTGGCAGCAAGGCCATGGGCACAGCAGGGGCTCCACGATGCCCACACTGAGGTGTCCGTCTGTCTGTCTGTCTGTCCCCAGAATGGCTGCAGTCTGTCCAAGCCATGATGATCCTCTCCGTCATCTTCAGCGTCCTGTCCCTGTTCCTGTTCTTCTGCCAGCTCTTCACGCTCACCAAGGGCGGCAGGTTCTACATCACCGGAGTCTTCCAGATCCTCGCGGGTGAGTGGGGCTGAAGGGCGGCACTGTCACCTGGGGCCAGGCTGCCAGGCAGGGGCAGGGGCTGGAGGGAATGAGCAGCTTCTGGGGCACATCAGGAGGGCCGTGGAGCTGCTGCCGGCAAAGGGAAGGGAAGGGGGATGAGTAATTCGGGGGGGTTGAGGTCTCACATGCCTGGGATGGGATCCAGCCCCTGGGCCACTGTGCACCCAGGCTCTTCTGCCCTTGCACAGAGAAAGGTGCACGAGGGTTTCTGCCCCAGCCAGGGAGGTTCTGGAGGGACAGGGTGCCAGAGCCACTGGGGCAGAGGTGGGGGCAGCACATCACAGGGGCTGCTGGAACGAGAGCTCTGCCTGTTCCCCAGGGCTCGGGGTGGGATGTTGGGTGTCCAGGGTGCTGTGCTGGCTCTGGGACCCACCTTCACCAGGCTGGGTGAGGCTTCCACAGCTGCTGGCGGGGTGGGGAAAGTCATGACGATCCTGTTTTGGCAAAAGAGGACTCGGTGATTATTTATAAACGTGCCATGAGGGGGCCTGGTGCTTTCCCCATGAGCACAGAGCCCTGGAGCTGCAGGGTGAGCGCTGACTTGGACTGCCAGCTACTATTTTTAACTCTTTGAGAACTCAGTGCTGGAAGGGAGCCACAGTTCATGCCCTACGCTGCAGTTCCCTAAGTACTGATGCTGTAAAGCCCCTGGCTCTGCTTATGTTTCCATGTATGAAACCAGTGGAGAGGATTTTCAAGCGTTCAGGCTAAAAATTGTAATTGTGCTTCAGGGTCCTGGCTGCATTAGGACAGAGTGTCTGGGAAGGAGTCTGATTCTTTCCTAGAGCTTTAGATGTTAAACTAGAAGCCACCTGAGGTCCTGCCACTTTCTCAGTGGAACAACTCATTCACTGAGTTTAGACAAACTTTCTGGGCATCCTTTAAGCAAGTGACCTTCCCAAACCTTGGAGAAGTCCAGAGCTAACCTTTATTGGCATGAGACCCATGAGGAGTGGATCTGCTCAGCCACAGTGCAGGTGGAGCTCAGATCAGTTCACCATCTCTGGAAAGAGAGATGTATGGAAACCCATTAGAGCCATGGAGCCAAGGAGGGGAAATGGGCATTAATAATGCAGTTACCTGCCTGAGAGCTCTCTAATAGACCTGGGAGCAGAAGGCTTCTCTCTCCTGAGTGATTCTGGTGAAACCTTATTATCAGAGGAAGAGAAAATGGGATTGCGGCCCTCTGTCCATGCTGGGTGTCCTGAGGGGATGCAGGGTCAGACCACAGACCCACAGACTCTTTCCTTGTTGGGCCTGAGCTGTGGGTCAAAGCCATGCCCAGCCAGTGTGAAGGACAGAAAAAGTGTCCTCATCCCATCAAGCTTCCCTGTGGCCAGGGGGACCTGTAGGCAGAGGTCTGGATCCAGGGGGACCATGCAGAGGTGGGCACTATTGGCCATCCTTGCTGTTCTCCCTGGCCAGGCCTGGAGGAGGAGGCTCAGGTCAGTTTTGATCTTTGTGACCCTAAATCTTGGGGTTGTTGGTAGGAACAGGACATGGCTGTGCCAGCACTGCCAGGAGATCCCACCTGGAGGCAGGACAGCTTTGGTCACAGGAGCTGAGCCTGTTCTGGGCTCCTTGCAGCTGCTCGTGGGAAGCCAGGGCAGGAGCACTGGGCTCTGGTGGGTGGCAGAGCTGGGCAGTGCTGCCCTGAGAGCCAGGGAGGAGGGCAGGGGCTGGTCCCCACTGCAGCTGCAGCTCAGGGGCACCAGGGAGTGGAGGAAGGGCAGGAAGAGAAGTGTGAGGCCACTTTGGTCTGTGGTGCAGCAGCCAGGCAGGATCATCCCCAGCACCTCCTCCACACAGCTTGGAATCACCCCCAAAGCCTGGCTGGACTTGTCCTGATGGGATCAAGGGCATCAAAAGGCTTTCAAAGGCTCCACTCCATCCTTGGTGGGTCCATCATATCCATGGGTAACTCCTCATAGCCCAGCATGGCAGAGACCATGGTTGGTTTGGGCCTCTCGGGGCCTGACCCAACTTTTGCATCCCCCTCTCTCTCTCATCATCCCTTTTATCCCTTCTCTCCCATCGCTCTCACCCCAGAGCTGCTGCCCTGTGGGTGCAGAGGGTGGGCTCAGCCTCGGGGGCTGTGCCTGCCCACATCCCACAGCTGTTTGCAAACACCTGGCTTGGAGAGCTGCCTTGGAGCTTGCACAGCCCCAGCCGGGTTCCTCTGCAGGGCTGGGGCAGTTCCAGCAGGAACAAACCCTGGGAACAAATGTCGGGAAGCATTTGCCCTCCTGACCTGCCGAAGCAAGACTGGAGCGTGTTCCCAAAGCCAGGCTGCACAGGGGGATGCATTATTGCTCGCAGCAGTGCTGGCAGCTGGCTGCAGCTGGGCCTCCCTCCCTTTTCTCCGGGCCCGGAGCAGGGCAGTGCCCCAGAAGTGCGGTCGCAGCCGTCGCCTCTGGCCGGCCGCGTTCCTGCTGCGGACAATCGTCGCTGTATCTCATGCTCTGTAGGTGACTGGGCGGCCACATGCCTGTCCCCTGTCCCCCAGACAATGGCTGTGCTCTCTGTGCATGGGCTGGGCAGTGGGAGTTGGCTCCCATGCTTGGAGAATGGAAACTGCTCCAGCGGCGCCTTAATGAAGCGAATTCCCACTTGTGCACTTTCCCCGAACAAAAGGAGCAGTGTCAAGTGGAATTACAGCTCAAATATCACGGTGCTGAGATGTAGGTGGTCCTGAGGTCCGGGCAGGGGATTTGGAACTCGGGTCCAACAACAGCCCCACAACTGTATAATAAAAGTGCTGGGATTGACTAAAAAGCTTGTTTGGGGCAGGAATAGAGCTGGCTTTGTGTGAGCCCCGGGCGGTGCCCACCCCTCATCGGGGGGTTTGTAAGGAAGCTTAAACGCTGCCTACCGGGGCTGGGCCTGGCCCCTGGGACACCCCTGGGACCTGCACAGGCCCTGGCTGGTCAGGGGGTGCCAGAAGCCAGGGAAGAGGAATGGGCCGTGGGCATGAAAGGGTTTGCAGGGAGCTGGGTTTTAAGGAACAGGGTTTGCTGGGAATGGGCTTTGCAGTTGAGTTCCTGGTGCAGCTGTGCAGGATGGGGGGGTCACAGCCAGAGCATCCTCAGGCCCAGCTGTGTTTGTGGGGTTTATGTCCTGGAGAGGTGATACAGAAACGTT
The DNA here is from genome assembly GCF_020740725.1 of Corvus hawaiiensis. NCBI lineage: Eukaryota > Metazoa > Chordata > Aves > Passeriformes > Corvidae > Corvus > Corvus hawaiiensis. The sequence goes on from NC_063231.1 coordinate 12,232,849, forward strand.
CTTGCTTTGAAAGCCCAGGTCTGACCTCTTGCAGCACCACAGGGAGGCGGCTCAGGCCAGGGTTTTAAGAAGGGCACCAGGGGAGCAGGATTGGTCTGGAGCAGCAGCCCTGAGCTGGGGCTGCCTGAGGGATGGGTTAGCCCAGGCGATGCTGCAGCTTTGTCTGCTCCAGAGCCTCTGGCTGTGCTTGCTGAGCATGGCAGAGATATCCCTGCTCGCCTCCAGCCACGCCAGAGCCCACAGCATCCCCTCCCCACATCAGGAGACTCCCAGTTTTCCAGGAGCCGGGATCCAAAGGGGCAGTAACAAAACCAGTTCCCATGCTGGTGTTGGGTGTTGTCCCGTGTGACTCCAGGTTCCCAGCAGGGAATGTCCATGCGTGGCCTCACTAACGCGCTCCCTGTGCTTCCCTGCAGGGCTGTGTGTGATGAGTGGCGCTGCCATCTTCACAGTGAGGCACACGGACTGGCACCAAGCCTCGGAAAACACTTCCTACGGCTTCGCCTACATCCTGGCATGGCTGGCCTTCCCCCTGGCCCTGGCCAGTGGCATCATCTACGTCATCCTACGGAAGCGCGAGTGACACCGCGGGACGTGGCCTAGCGTGACAGGGGCACTTGTGATGTCCTCGGAGGAGACGGAGGCGGGGGAGAATAGACGAGAAAACGGAAAAGAAAATTAACCAAAAAACAAAAAACAAAAAACAAACAAAAAAAAAAACAAACAAAAAAAAGGAATAAACCCTCCCATCCAAACCAAACCCAACCCAACCAACCCCCAGAGGAAACACTCAAAGGGTTCCTTGTTAATTGAAGATGTATATAGTATCTATGGTTTAAAAAACCTATTTATAACACTTTTTACATATATGTACATAGTCTTGTTAGCTTTTGTTGACCATGCGCTGTTTTAAAGCCTAAAGCAAGTGCCTAAGGAACTCTCACTCCTAACAGTGTAACAAGAGCGCAGTGATTTTTCTCTCATGCAAAATCCTCTCTAAGCTGAACTCTCCTGCCCTGTCCCAGCCCGTGTTGAACCGTCAGAACCCCTAGCCCTGACTGGTTTTAGGCTGGCGTGGATCAGAGTCACACCTGGTTCCGCAGCCGGAGGGCTGGGCCCTGCTCCTGCCACATGCTGTGATCCAAAGGGCACATCCAGATCTGACGGGAGATGCTTCCAAAAGGTTTGAAGGATTTTGGAGCAAAGGCTTTGATTGCCCCAAGTGCCTAAATGACTTATGTGCCTAAGTCCCATTGCCTTGCCACCACACCCGGTGGGAGCTTGGGCTTTTAAATCACTTAGGTCGTGCTGCAATCCAGCCCGGGCCGTCCTCCTTCGCTTGGGCTGCGGGATTGGGCTGTGCCGAGCACTGGGAACTGCTGCTCCCAGCCTGGAACGTGCTCTGTCCTTGCTGTGGAGCTAAACTGCCCTGAGAAAGAAACCAACCCAGCCTGTCCCTGCAACCCAATACCAGATGTATGAAATGGTGCTATCTATTTACCATTCCTTATCCTGCTAAGCCATTTAACCTTAGTCACTGGAAATTCAGTTAACGACCTTGAGGTAAACAACCAAGCTAGAAATGAGAAATAATTCTGTGTAATATAAATGAGCTATAACTGCTTTTGTACTTAGATTTGCTCTTACTATTATTTTTAATAAAGCATTTATAACCAAGATTCCTTTTTCCCCTCCGTGGTGCAGAGGAACAGAAGCAGCTCTGGCTGGGGCCCATGGGGCTCTGGCACAGGAGCGAGATGTGAGTCCTCTGTCTGTCAGCAACGAGTCTGGCCATGAACAGAACAGGCACCAGCACAGACCCCGGGCTGCCTCTGAGGACTCCAGACACTGTTGCTGGTTTTGGTTAATTTTGGGTTTTTTTGGGGTTCTACTTTTTTTTTTTTTTTTTTTGCTTTGCTTTTCTGATTTTATACCGTGTGGACTAAGAAGCAATGAAATAAAAATCAGAATAACTCAGGTGCTTCTGCGTTTTGGGGTTTTGGGGGGTTAGAGGTGGACTGTGCTCCACCAGCCTGCCTGCACAGCCATCCCACGGCATCATGGACTCACAGAGTGATTTGTGTTGGAAGGGACCTTAAAGCCCATCCAGTCCCACCCCTGCCATGGGTAGGGACAAAGGGCCACAAATCTTTCCCTTCTGAGGAGCAGGTAAGATCACAAGTGGGTTTTCTCCTGCTGTGGGCAAATTAAAGATATTCTTCCTCACTCTGGATCAGCATCTCAGAAGGCAGAAAAAAGCTGAGTGCTTCAGTTTTGGCCCTGCTCTTTGGCCATTCACAGAGTAAACAAGTGAGAGGCGTCGCTCAGGCCAACACCTCGGGCTTGCAGAGCTGCTTTGTGTCGAGGATGCAGTTCTGGAAGTGCGTGCAGCAAAAGGACTTTTCAAAGGGTTGAAAACCTTTTGGAAAGGGTCTGAAGGGGAACAGCCACTGCTTTGCAGCAGCCTGTTCCCCAAACTGGCATGGAGCTATGTCAGGGGAGGTTTAGGCTGGATACCAGGGAAAGGTTTCCCCTTTTATTCCCCCGTTTATTCCCCGTTTATTCTCCCGTTTATTCCCCCATTTACTCCCCATTATTCCCCGTTCATTCCCCGTTATCCCCCGTTATTCCCCCATTACTCCCCCGTTTATTCCCCGTTATTCTCCCGTTTATTTCCCGTTATTCCCTGTTATTCCCCGTTTATTCCCCCGTTATTCCCCCGTTTATTCCCCGTTGTTTCCCCGTTTATTCCCCATTATTCCCCGTTATTCCCCCGTTATCCCCCCGTTTATTCCCCGTTATTCCCCCATTATTCCCCGTTATTCCTCCGTTTATTCCACGTTTATTCCCCGTTTATTCCCCGTTATCCCCGTTTATTCCCCGTTATCCCCCCGTTTATTCCCCGTTTATTCTCCGTTTATTCCCCGTTATTCCCCCGTTATTCCCCCGTTATCCCCCCGTTATCCTCCCGTTTATTCCCCGTTTATTCCCCGTTTATTCCCCGTTTATTCCCCGTTTATTCCCCGTTATCCCCCCCGTTCCCGCGGTGCCGCGCGGCCTCAGTCCCGGCCGAGCGCGGAGCGCGGGCGCCCTCCGGTGGCTGCGGGCGGAACGGCGGCACAGAGAGCCCCGAGCCGCCCCGGGCCCCCCGGGCTTGGGGACACGGCCGGGAGGCGACAGAAGGGATGGACGGCCCCGGGCTGCCAGCAGCGCCCGTCGGAGCTCTGGAATCCCAGAGAGGTTTGGGTTGGACGGGCCTTGCAGCTCATCTCGTTCCACCCCTTTGCAGGGACTCCTGCCACTGTCCCAGGCTGCTCCAAGCACCGTCCAACCTGGCCTTGGACACTTCCAGCCTGTGCCAGAGCCTCCCCACCTTCACAGGGAACAATGTTCTCCCTGATAATCCAGTCTAAATCTACCTCTGCAACTCGAAGCCTTTCCCTCTTGTCCTGTCACTCTGTGCCTTGTCCCCAGTCCCTCTCCAGCTCTCTTGGAGCCCCTTCAGGCACTGGAAGGGGCTCTAAGCTCTCCCCAGAGCATTCCCTTCTCCAGGTGAACGCCACCAGTTCTCTCAGCCTGGCCCCATAGGCTGCTGTTCCTGTGGTCAGGTGGTGGGAGATGGGATGCAGCTCCCAGGCCGTGTTTAGCAGCGGGGAGAGCTGGCTCTCCCCCACCAGCATCACTTACTGCCCATTGGGAATGGCTCAATTAAAGTGTTAAAGAGTTAACGTTTATAATGAAACCACAAGATGTGCCACAGGCCTCTATTCCCATCTCCTGCTTGGGCGGGACTGTCACCAGCTCTAGGCTGGGCCGGGCTTTGTTTCACCAAACCTTGAAAATCTCCGAGTGTGGAGAGTCTCCAGCACTCCCCTCCTAGGACAAAAACCTTTCCTAACATCCCAGCCCTCAGTCTGCCCCTCATTGCCTCCAATGGCCACAGTATCCATCCTCTAACCGCAGCCCAGGGATTCCTCCCCGCAGGGGATGTGGGGACCACCAGCAGACAGACTGGAGGCACATCCCCACCCATGTGCCCTGCTCTCCCCACGGCTCTTCCAGCTCCCAAAGTGACAGAAGGGATTAAGGCACGAGCCAGCCTTTCCGCCTGATCAGCTGTGAGCACTCTCAGAGCTAAACGAGTCTCCAAATTTCAGTGCTCCCTGGGGCTACAGCACAATTAATATCCGAACAGCCCATAAAGCAGCAAGCCGAACACAACAGCAGCAGCACGGCACGAAATGGCAGAGGAGTGAAAAAAGTATTAGGGAAGTTTCTTTAATGTGTGTTGTGTCATAAAAACAATTGTTTAAATGGCTTTTGCAGCGGTCTCAGCAGTAAATACGCCTGCAAAATGCGCTGAGCAAATCTCATCTTCCTCTTTCATTTACTGCCTTGTAAATTGAAAAGTTACGGTGGGAATTAAACCCGTGGGCGCCCGGGCACAGCTGCCGGCTCCAGCCCGCGCCCGGCGGGTCCCGGCGGCGGCCGGGCGGGGGCAGCCCCGGCCCGCGGACCGGGAGCGCTCCGGGACGGGCGGGGCCAGCGGCGGGGCCCGAGCCCTGCGGAGCCGCCGGCCCTGCGCCGAGGGACCCGGGACCCGGGATGCGGGATGCGGGATGCGGGATGCGGGATCGGGCGGGACCCGGCTCGGCCCCAGCGCAGGCAGGACCAGCCAAGCCGGGGCGAAAGGGTTCCCTCTGCCCGCTGAGGTGAGACCCCACCTGCAGAGCTGCCCCAGCCCTGGGTCCCAGCACAGGAAGGACCTGGAGCTGCTGGAGAGAGTCCAGAGGAGGCCCTGGAGATGCGCCGGGGGCTGGAACCCCTCTGCTCTGGAGCCAGGTTGGGCTCCAGGGCATAGTGGCCACTGCTGCCCTTTGCCTGCACCCCTGTGCCCAGCGCGGCCCCTGCACACAGCAGCAAGGCCGGTGCTGCTGCAGCCACCTCCAAGTATCAGCTAATCAGTTAATTGTGGCCTGACTTTGGTCATTAACTTAGGGAAGGTTTCCCTAAGCAGCCCAGAGTGGCTGACAAGCAGCCAGAGGCTTTAGCCTGTCCCAATGAACGAGTCAGCTCTTCAAGGGGCTCAGCCAGGGAGGGCTCTGGTGCAGACAACTGGTGCCGAATTCCCCCAAGTACAGGGGTGTGAGGGCTGCATTTCCCCAGATGGGTTTGAGCTTGGATATGGATGAGGAATTAATGGATATTGAGTATATTTAGTATATTTTAGCATAGCAGTGTAGGTTTGTATAGTACATAGAGTGTTTATAGAGACACTATAATAGTATATAATACAGGATTTAGTATGTTTTTTATGTATTTGGCTTATTTAGATCCCTTCAGGACTTGGCTGGCATGGTCTCAGGCTGCTTTCAGCATGCAGCAACATCTCCTCTGCACACATCCCCATCCCTGAGCCCCCCCATCCCTCTCCCACCCTCATCCTCCCATCTCTGCCCTCGGGCTCTGACCCCCAGCCCTTCTATTCTCACTTGGTCAACTTTTCCCTGTAATTATTTAACAGGATTATTGATGCTTCCCTGCCCAGGGCTCTTTGGGCAGTGATTTATGGAGCGTTTCCTGGCTGCAGGTCCCTCGTCCCCTCGTGGGGCTGGGCAGGGGCTGCCATGTCATTCCCGGGGTGTAACAGTGCTGGTGTCCCTGTCTCAAGGCCAGGAGGGCCTCAGGTGCTGCAGAGACACCCGGGAGTGGGCAGGGCTCTGATCCTGCTGCAGATACGGGTGGCTTGTGCCGGGGCTGGACCGGAGCAGCTCCGGGCCGTGTGTGCCCCTCAGCCCCCGCGGGTCTGGCCTCGTCCCCAGCAGGGAGGAGCTGCCCCTTCCCTGCCCCGGCATGGGCAGAGGGAGCTGTGGCTGCCCAAAGGTGCTCAGGGCTGGGCTGGGAGCCAGCAGAGCCCCCAGGCTCATCCACAGACCGGGAGGGAGCAGGTCATGGGTGCGCTCTGGGGTCTGTCCTCTGCCCTCATCCCTCAGCCAGGGCTGTTCCCTGGCTCTCCGTCCTCCCTAAGCTCACAGCATTAACAAGCCACTTCCCCCAGGCTGATGAAAGGATAAAAGCTCTGCGTTGTCCCTGGTTTATTTGCTTCCTGGGGGATAATTCAACATGTTTAGCTTTCCCCAAGGGTGAGCTTTCCTGGGGGAATCTTTGGCTGGCACTTTGCAGGATGGTTTTATTGCTCCTCTGCAGGCACTGGGTGGGGAGAGGCTTTATTTTAAAGTCCTTTAACTGCTTCATTACAGTCTTTGTCAGTCATGTCTCCTTTCATATCCACTTTTTCAGCTTTCATTTCCCAGGGCTCCCTCTTATCTTCCTTTGGAGGCAGCCCTTGTAAAAAAAATTTTAAAAAAGGAAAATCAAACCCCGAATCTCTGTCCCTGGGCTGCTTTCAAGAGAAAGGCCCCTGCTCCCTTTCAAACCTCTTTTGAGAGAAATGGACCCCCAACCCTGTGTGCACCACAGCCTCCAGGAACGCCTTTGAAGTAAATTAAACCAAATTAGTGTCTATGATATAGATGAGCAGAGGAGCTCCCGCTGTGTCCCTGGCCTGGCCCTTGGCGTAATCTTTAACCCCTGTCCCTTGCTCCACTCGCCTCTAATTGACCGTGAAGCACCTGGGGGTGGCTTGGGGGGATCCCATCTGCCCTGTGCAGGGCGGGATTCCCCACTCCAAGGGGATGGGGAGGGTTTAATAGGCTGAGGAAGGCTGGGATTATGAATTACCTTCCACCTCCCCGTCCTCGTGCTCAGTATCTAATTCTGCTGCTTCTCCTCTCTTATTCCCCCTTTATGAGAGACCCCCTGAGCCGAGGGGCACCCCAGCACTGCCCAGAGCCCCGGCCGTGCTGGAGGAGGTAGAACCACTCCTGACCCATCTCAGTGCAGGAGCAGGTGGAGCAGGAGGCTCCTGAGCCTGGCACTGTGACAGATCCAGGGTGGGCTGTCCCAGTGTCCCAGGGCTGTGACAGATCCAGGGTGGGCTCTCCCAGTGTCCCAGGGCTGTGACAGATCCAGGGTGGGCAGTTCCAAAAGGTGGGGTTTTCCAGGGCCCTGACCCTGTGACAGCTCCTCAGGGGGGGCTTTCCCAAAGGTGCACCCAGCCCTTTGTGTGCCCCACCCAGCACTCGAGGGCCCCATTGCCTTTGGCATGAGCTGTGCTGGTGTTTATTCCGTCAGGAAAGGTCGAGGTGGGGATTTTGGGGGTGTGAGGGGGATTTGAGCCTCCTCTGGCCCTGTGTCATGCTGGGAAGGCAGCACCTGGTGGCCTGGCAGGCTCAAGGCCAGCCAAGGGACACTTGCATATGCAAATTACACCATAGCCATGTAAGAAAAGGTCCTTAAGGCCTGCCTGGATCCCCTGAGGCACCCACAACATCTGGGGTTCACTAACCCACAGCGGGGTCACCTGCTCCTCTTCCGAGAGGTCTCAGAGCAAACCTCGGGTCCCCTGGGGACAGCTGTCACTGTGCTGAAGCGTCTCCACGCGGTGTCCGAAGGGCTCTGAGCTCCGCTGGCCGCACCAGCTGCGCTTCCCCGGGCACGGAGGGACCCGGAGCTCTGGACTCCGGGGACGGGAACAGAAGCATGAAATTTGCTGGTAACACTGGAGGGCAGCCTGGATGAATGTCCTGGTCCAGGGGAGGAGGTTCCCCAGCCCCACGGCAGCCTGGCAGTGTCACCTCGGGGCTGTCCCGAGTGCACCAGGCAGCGATTTCAGTCGCTGCAAGCACTCATGTGCACACGGGCTGCAGAAGGGGCTGCATATTTTATGAGGATGGCTATAAATAAATCACGGCCAAATTAAATCGTGAAGCAAAAATAACCCCCGGTGGAGCTGAGAGGCAAACAAAGTGAATCCCCGATGGCCGGGAATGCGCGGGAGAGGGCGGTAGGTCCCTGCAGCACGGGCAGCAGCCTGGCCCGGAGCTCCTGTGCTGAGAGTGCCTGGCAGCGGAGCTGAGCATCCCGGGCTGGCAGCGTCCCTGCGACCCCCGATGGGACACAGAGGTGCCAGGAGGCCGATCCAGGCTCTGGGGCAGTCAGAGACCGAGTCACCCCTCCCCTGAGCAAGCACCCAGAGCATCCTCCTCCTCTTCCTCCTCTGGGCTGGCTGAATAAAGCCAAACCCGGGAGTTTGGTTTTGCTTATTCCATGTAAGGATTCACAGGCAGGAGCAATTTTAGTTTAAAGCAGCAACTTTGTGGCTGAGGATTCGCTTCAGCACAGACCAGCCCAGACTGGTGCTTAGCCTGGGCAGCACAGCCTGTGGGGTTGGGTTTTGGGATGAACATTTGCAGGGTGGATTCATGCCCTCCCGGAGCCTGGTGCTCAGCCCTTGCTGGGGCTCTGTGGGGAACCTGCACAGATTTCCTCCAGTCCTGGACTTCTCTGACTGATGCCTGGAAAAATCCAGCAGTCCCACGGCGGGGTTTAGTTCAGGGCAGAAGGAAGAGCCAATGAATCTGTATGAAAGCCAAGGTTGTCATCGACTGAGGTGTGAGGAGATCACGGGCAGGGAGGTGACCCTCGCTCCCAGGTCACACTGGGTTATCTGATGCCTTCCAGGAGCTGCCTGAGGCCTTTCCCGCAGTCTTGTAACATCAGGCATGGTGTGAACCTCCCCTGCATGGAAAACTTGGATTTGTACCTAGGAAATGCAAGGAGAGACTTTTTAGCTGTGAATAGGAGCAGTAAAAAGGAATTTCTCATTGCTGAGGATGGTGGGTGGAATTATTGGTTGTTTTAAGTGGTCTCAGTGAATTCTTCAAGTGCTCAGAGGGGAAAGACATGAGGAGAGGAAGCAAACTACAAGAATAAGTCAGACTGGCAGCTTCCCATGGATTTGCAGGATTTCCTGGTGTGCCAGGGTCCCCAGTGACTTGTGCCATGGTTTTGAGCTGCACATGGATGGGCAGTGCTCTTGGTGAGCATCCTTCTTGTCTGCCCAGGCCACTCTCAAACCCACCTCTTCCCACCGAGACAGGTCCAGCTCTCGCAGTCTGGCAGTAACTGGGCTGAGCACCCACGTGCAGGCGTTCAGCCAGAGCTGCACTCACCAGGACAGCAGGATCCCTCCAGCTGCTCCATCCCCAGTGTGCAGGCTCTGAGTTCACACAGCCAGGGCTGCTCTCAGAAGAGCAGCCCACATTCAGGATTTCCTCCTTTTGTGAGAGGCCAGATCTGGGGTGAGCCAGCGGAGGAGGCTGTGCTGCCGGTGGAGTGGGACCAGCTCGAGGGCTGCACCTCTGCCCTCGTGCCCTGTGCACGGCAGGTGTGCTGGGATGGGGACACTCAGGTGGCCTTGGGGGGATGTCAGAGCATGTCCTGCCCCTGGACCAGCCAATGCTTGAGCTGCCAAAAGCAGAGTGACAACAAATGCAGCAGAACGGCCTCAGGCAGGGCTCCCCAGGCACTGGTGTCCCGTTAAGCAGCTGTTCAGAGCACCCCAGTGCCCCAAATCAGCATCCCAGGGCTGCAGTGATGCTTCCCCTGCTGCCTCCTGAGATGGCCAGATCCCAGCAGTGCCCTCCCAAACCTGAACAGGGGAGCTGGGGCAGTGGGGAGCAAGGGTGGGGATCCCCAAGTGTTTCAATATTCTAATCACTCCATCTTCTGGGAGATAATACTTTTAATTTTCGCCACACAAAGAATATGTCTTGAACCAGAAGGGGTTTGCCTAATTCATCATGCTTGCTCTGCACACAATACCAGGGCTGACAAGCAGAACATTTTAAAATGAGAGAAGTGGACATAATTAATGCTCATGAATTGCAAACGCTTCTTTATTAAAGGGCTTTTGCTTGCCCCGGGACCATCTGCTTCATATCACTGGGCCGGGGTCCTCGGGCTATAATAACTTGCAGCTTTAATAATTTTACCTCTTAATTAAAGCTCATCTCAAAGTGCAGGAGCACAGACATGTTCCAAGCCCAAATCTGATTTTTAACGCAGCAAACCTTGAGGGATGGGTAATAGAATTTGCATTTTTTCCTTTGAAACCTCCCCCCAGCCAGGCTGAGTGAACCTGCTGCCTGGAGAGGACCACGGCACCTGTGTCCTCCGAGGTGGGGATTTTAGGGACTGAGGGATCGGGAGCTCTGCTCCTCCTGGGATGGCCACAGACCCAGGGCATGGAGTGGACAGCAGAGGGGTCACTGCTGCTCTCCCAGCCCTGCGGGGTGTGGAGCCCTGGCTGGTGGGGCTGGCCTGGCTGCATCCCCACTGAGGCTGAGGCTTTAGGAAAGCTCCTGCCTGAGCAATGGGAGGCTGATGGCAACTTCCCCCTGCAAGGGGGTCCCAAAGCTGTGTTCCCTGGTGTGAGTTAGTAAAGCCCAGGGCTGTGCAGGGAAGGTGGTCCCAGGCTTAGTCTGGTGCCGTTGGAGCCTTGGGGCACCCCATGCAGTGGACCCCAAACCTTTCCAAGGCTGACACCACATCCACAGCTGCTGTCCCCACAGATCCAGGTGACCTCTGGGGGCTGCGCTCCGTGGGGGTGGGATGAGTTGACAGCCCATGAAATACGGTGGATTAATTCCCTCTTCATTGTGCCAGACATGAGGCCGAAGGTCAAGGCCCATTAAGAAAACTGGGTGTGAATTAATGCCCTGCACTTCACACACTGAGGTCTTCTTATGGACAGAACATTTCATTGGAAATGTTTTAATTATTTATGTGTTAATTGAGTGCTGTAGAACTTGATTCAGTGAAGGCACATTAAGGAGGAAGAGTTTGGGTTTTGAATGACACTTTGTTTGTCCAAATTGAAAAATCAATAAATAACCTAAGAACCACAGAGACATCTTGATCCCTTTCTTCTCTTCTCTCTCTTCCCCTTCCCCTTTCCTTTTTCCTTTTATTTTTCCTTTTCCCTTCCAATGTTTCCCTTCTCCCTTCCCCTTCCCTCTTTCTCTTTCCCTTTTGCCCTTTCCTTTTCCCCATTCCTTTTCCTTTTTCTTAGTGGCCAAAATGCTCCAAGTAAGCCGCAGACAAAAGTCTCTCAGAGTGACGTGACCAACTCCCTCAGCCCTGGAAAGACGCTTGGACAGACAGAGCTGTGCTCCAGGTGGGGGAGAGGCAAACCCTGCTCCAAAGGGATTCCCGGTGGTCATGGCAGAGCCCCTTCCCCAGGGAGCCTCCCCTGGCTGTGCCCCAGGGCCGGGTGCCAACTCCTGCCCCAGCAGCAGTGCCAACGAGCTGCGTTGGGAAACACCTCCAGACTGACTCCTGCACTATGCAGGTGCTGTCCCGGTGTGGGGCTGGTCCTAGAAAGGACGGGAAGGGTTTTGCTCCTGGAGAGCCGCTGTCCCGTCCCGCTGAGCCCCCCCGGAGCAGGAGGCGACTGCGGTGCCGCAGGCAGCAAACACTCGGCATCTGCAGCAGAGCCAGGGACTACAATCGAGTCGTGTCTTCCCTTTATGTTCTTGGAAGTTCTGAGGAAAACATTTATTTTAGTCGTTGCGACAGTTTCCTTTTGTTTTTGCTTTGCTGACCGAAGCAGCTGCTTTTCAGAAACGTTTTAAAGAACAACCTTCTGGTTTTGGTTACAGAAAACAAAACAAACAGCTGCTTCTCTGTAACCAACATTTACTTTAAGGAAAATTCTTGCTTTTGATGAAAATTTGAACAAATGATTGATCACAGTTTTGTTGGGTGTTTTTTTCCTGCAAAAATTGTAATTTCCAGTGACACGTCTCCAGGCAAATTTCCATTTGGATGGGGAGTGCACAGCCAGCTCTGCCCCTCTGCCTGTCTGGGCTCACCCAGGAATTCGGGGATGTCTGCATGGAGCTGTGACCCTGCAGGTTGCTTGGCTCAGCAGGGTGCAAGAAATTACCCGGGGGAGCCCCCGCTCCTGATGGCTCCAGTTAAAGCTTTCAGAGCGTGCGGAGCGCGGCTCTCCAGGGAAAGCACTCGTGGATGGGGAGCTGTGGCACTGTGCTGGACCAGGCTGCAGCTCAGAGTTCCACTTACTGATTATAATTAATTTTTGCCCCTCAAAGGGAATCCCCCTTGAAAGGGGATGGACAAAAACCTGTTTTCCCCCCGTGCTTGTAGCAAGAGGCACCGGAGCAGGGACTCCTGGCAGCTGACTTCTCCTGAAGCTCATCCATTATGGATGGGGCTGGCTGGGAAGGGCTGTCCCCACAAGCTGTTGGTGTTGTTGTGTCTCTAAGAACCTTCAGTCACGCTACAGGAGAAGGTTCCCATCACCTCCATGCATTTGCCTTCTGTGCTTCCCACCCTGTGTCCAACATCCTCCCTGCTTCCCCTCTGAAATGTCTCCCTTTGACAAAACAGGGTCCCTGACACAAAATTCCTGACAAAACAACAAAGTAGCAGAAAGAATATTGCCCATTTTGAGCTCCAGACGGTGCCCAAAGTCTTTGGGTTTCTCATCTCTTTGGGGACGTCTGTACTGGGCATGGAATAAATCACCAGACACTCAAAACCGCTTGGGCTAAACCCAAGGGATCCTCTTTATCTCCAGTGATGGTATTGGACCTTTTGATGGCTCTTGGGCTGGAGCCCTGCTGCAACAGCAGGGGACTCTCCCTTCCCTGCTGTCACTGGGGCCGAAGGAGGGCGGGTGGGCTGCAAGAGAGGAACAGGCTCCTTGCAGGGACCAGGTGGAGGGTTTGGAGCTGAAATCTTAGTCTTCCCTCTGCTCCCCCCCAGGACCATGGGCATGTCCTGCTGCCCCTGAGCTGGGGACACCCCAGCAAGGCCAGGAGCTCAGAGAGGGCTGGTTCTGTCCCCTGCCTGTCACCTCTGGGCGCTTCCAGGGATCATGGGGCAGCCACAGCCTCTCTGGGCATCCTGTGCCAGGGCCTCTCCACCCTCACAGACATCGAACAGAGGATGTGAGGCACAGAGGAATTACAGAAGCTAAATGAATCTTCCCATTTCTCTCCAAATGAGTTATTAATCATATCTCATTTACATATTCATTAACCATAATACACACCATATTTTTATTAAGGTGGCAAAGAAACAATTACAGGTGAAGAATGGGTTGTCTGTTTATTTTATACAAGGATCTTGTTCCTCATTTGCATGAGTTAAAAATTGATGGTTTTTCTTGCCACACTAAAAAAACCCTGCTGTTCCAGCCTGAGCCCATGGAAAGGGGTGTTTGGATGAGCAGCTGGGAATCAAAGCAACTGGCATTGGGGGATTTTCTTCTTTTTGGGCAGGAATGGGTTATACCGAGTCAGTCCTGCACTGGGACAAGGGGGAGCAGCCTGGAGCAGGTATTTCCCATCTGGTGCTGCCTCCTGTTTGAAGGGTTTCAGAAGGTACCTTGGGAAGGTTCTGCAAACCAGCACAGAAATCCTCTCTGTGCATTTCCACTCAGGCAAGAGAAATGTGGGGAGCAGAACTCACAAATGAATATTCAAAGCCCAGTTCTGAATTGATTATAAAGGAGAGCCAACCAATGCTCAATAGTTTCTTTTATTCCTGTGGAAGTGAGATGATGTTTTGGGTTAAAATGCTTGAGGAGCTACATCCCCAAGTCCTTCCCACTTCCCTCCCTGCAGTTTTCTGATGAAAATCACTGGATTTCAATACATCTTTTGGTGAATCAGGCGTGAGCCACTAATTCAAAGGGAAGCTTTGTTTTTCCCACTGCCATTTCTTTGGTCCGGAAGATTCAACTGGACTTAAGCAAAATGATGTGGCTTGTATTAGGAGTTCCTGTGGGTGAGTGGTGGTGTTGGGACCACACTGGGAATCAGGGGAGCTCCCCTTGGAGCCCCAGCAGGGATGCTCCAGCATCCAGGGATGCTCATGGCTGCCAGGGTTTGTTTGGGAGACCAGAGACTTTCCTGCACGCGTTTCTCCCTAGAGCAGGAGGAAACCAAGTTTTGAATCTGGGAAGGGAAAGGGTGTCTGGGCAGTCAGCTGGCCGAGGAATGTATCTCTGTCTGCCCTTGTGCCTTTCTCACACCTGATTTCACCTGAATTTGCAGGGAGCTAAAATATCCAAATCACCAAGTTGTGACCCCAGGTGGGACCTTGGCTACTGAGGGGGACAGACCCAAACCCTGCAGAGCCTGGAGAGCCCAGGTTTGCTGGGATCGCTCTGTCCTGGCGTGTCACAGCCAGCTCGTCCTGCAAGGGCACTCGGACAAGGAACAGGAGGGGGATTTTATCAGCATGGGCAGGGATGACAGAAATCTTCCCCTAATTCAGTTACAAACCCAGCTGAGGGAAAGACGCATCCGTAGGAATTGGTTCACTGGCTTCTGGCTGCAGCTGGGAGCTCAAAACACCTTTCTGTTCCCAACAAGAATGTTGAGTTTATTCCTTGTTGGAATATGTATCTGTCGGTCCCCTACTTGGGAAGGGGAAGTTTCTTTCAGAGCCCACGTGTGAAGTGGGTGAAGTTTGGTCCATTCCAAATCCGAGTCTGCCAGCACAGGGAGGAATGGCAAAGTGTAACAATGAACAAGAAATTCTGAACATTTGTCAAAAGCAGCTGGCTCTGGGCATGAGCCTTCCTTCAGAGTACCGGGATGCTTTCAGGCTGCTCCGCTCCCCTCGATGGCACAGAGCAATCCAGAGCAACTTCCATCTACGGCCAGCAGGCAAAGTGCTCCACAGGGCCTGGGCTTTCCATTTGGAAGAGTCAGTTCAGTGTATTTGTTCTCTTTATTAATGATACTTTTGATAGATTTCTGTTTCTCCATGTTCTGGCTTGCATTTCTCTCATTTTTATTTAACAACTGTTCCTACTCAGGAATCTTTCCTGCCTTTGGTGTTGGTGTATCCTGGAACTGGGCTGCCAGTAGGATGCAGAGCTCCAGTTTTCCTTCCCAGTGTGACCTAATGTACAAACCCCAGGTGATCAGAGGTTCTAAAAAAGATTCTGTAACAAATAAATCAAAAGAAATCATACAGAGGGTGCTTGGTTTAAAATCCAGGGAGTGCTGGAGATGGGAAGCATCGCATGGCTCGCTCTGAGGCCCCTTGCGCAGCCGAGAGCTCCTGGAAGCTCAGCAGGGCTGCATTGCATGGACATCAGTTCCTCTCTCCAGAGGATGCACATCCTATACAGCTCTCTCAAAGCTGTTCCTGGTCACAGGGCTTTGCTTTAATTAATTACAGCAAAGCTGCTCTCCTGCAGTTCAGACCAGCACACGCCAACACTGCACCAACCACAAGCACACAGGAATATCACACAGTGCTCGCTGGGATCTGCTGGAAACTGGTGGGTATTGCTGTTCTCACTTTCCAAAGGGGAAACTGAGGCACGGGGAAGACCTTGAATGCCTCTGAGCAGCCTGGGGTTTGAATGAAACGATCTCTAAGGCCCCTTCCAACCCAAACCCTTCCACGATTCTGTGACTCTGTCTCGAGGCCATACATTCCCTGGGGCCGGGGGAGTCCCAGTGTATCCACACAGGACCAGCACAGCTGTGCTTTGGCTGCACCAAACTGTTGTCAGCACAAACAAGGCAGGTGGTGTGACTGCGACCCTGGGGGCTTTTCAGGACTGGCTTTCTCTGCCTTTATTCTGGCCAATCCATCAATCCTGTGACCAGAAATCACCTTCTTTATAAAGTTGGAGATTGCTGGGCTACCTGAATTCCAAACCTGCCCCGAGCCTCTCACCTTCTCTCCTCCTCACTCCAAGGTGCCGCCTCTGGCTCGGGACCTGAGTCCCTGTGGGGTGATCATGGGCTCCCAGCTCAGCAGGGAAGCTGTTTTGGCAGGATCAGGCCCCATCCCTGCAGAGCCTTGTGGAGGCAATGCCTTTCCAATCCAGCTGTAAGGAACGTGCCTCTGTTGGATTTGCTGCCCGAGCCATTCCCAGCGAAGCCCAAAGATTTATCAGCAGGGAAGCCGGGGGAGCCAAGTTTTCATCAGCTTCATTTCTGCATCGTTATCAGCCCTGTTAAACCCAAGTCATCTCCCCCTGACCACTGCACCCCAGCATTTCTTCCCTCCCTTGTTTCCATCAGCGCTTTTCTTCCCTCCCAAGCCCTTAAACAACCTTGACTGCGACGAGCTGGCGATGGCACAAAAGCACATCCGTTCCAAGGGGAAATATTGACGCTTCTGCGTCATCCCGTGGCACATCTGGGGTCCCGGGGGCCCAAATACCAGCCCTGCCCAGCCCGCCGGGCCAAGGGAAGCAGGAGGAAGAAAAATAAATGTGATGACAGTTGGGCTCTTGCAAATGAGTCGTGGTCTGAAAGAAGCCAGAATAAGCATCTCGTACCGACTCGCACGCGGGGCTGGAGCGACAGGGAAAGGGGGGAACGTGCAACATTCACACCATGGGGGCAAAGGTCTGCAACATGAGCAGCACCTCTCAGAGAGGCAGATTTCCTGCCTAATAATGCTCCAGGAAATACCTGGGCACTTGCTGCTCAGCCATGTCCAACGCCTGCGTGTGGAGCAGGAGGAGGGGACTGGGAATGCTGCAGCAGGGGCTCCTCCAGCCCAGGTTTGGGGGCACAGCCCTTGTCCAGGGCTGTGCTTGAGCTCTGGAAGCCCCACAGGTCCCCAGGTCTCCCTTGTATTTTGGGCAATGTGCTTCAGCCTGAGCTGAAGTCTGGCCTAAAACCCACGCTAACCTCATGCACAGAGATGTGCTCTGAGCCTGAGCTTGCGTCCGGCGGCTTCCAGGGGGACTGAATTGTGCTGTTCACGGGGACTTAAACTCGCTGCTGACAGGCTCTGGGTGCAAGGGCAGGCTGCTCCTGAAGGCAGGAGAATTTTGTCTTTGCAATGAAGAGTTAACTTGGGTCTGAACAGCACAGTTTGGGGTTTATTGTCCTCCAATGGCACCAAGCAATTCCCTGGGCTGCTTTTTCCAACCTTTTTAGTTATTCCCTTTCGTCTCCTTCCTGCACACCACAAGTCTCTGGGTGGTTTGTGCACACTTGGCTGTGGCTCAGATCCCTGTGGCCCTCTCCATTCCTCAGCCTTGGGGCTCCAGCATCTGCACTGGGTTCCAGTTAACTTCTGCTCCACCAGAAACCTGGAGAACTTCTCCAGCAATGTCAGAAAGCTCCTGCAGTTGATATTTATTAAGGCTTTTGCTGCCTGTAAGAAATGTGAAAGCCAATCCAAGTGATTGATCAGTCTGATCTGCTTTGTTCTGCGCTTTCTTGGCCAGATTGAGATTTGGCTGGAATGAATGAAATCTGGGATTCTCCTTTGAGCAGCAGCATGGTCGGTCACAGCTTCTGGCCAGAGACAAAATAAAGGCAGAGCAGGACCCGGCTGTGAGAGCTCACCTGAGCCCCTGCCTGTCTCACCTGCACTGTGGTGGCTTCCAGGGGTCCTTCCCAACACTGGCCAGCTAAATCTATGGTCAGCAGCAGCAATGGGTTATTTATGCACCATCTGCATCCCGAGCCACATCTGCCCCTGCTTGTTTGGGAACAAGCCACAGCTCCTGCCTCCAAAGCAGAGCCAAGCTGCCAAGTTTCAGCGCATTTCCTCATGTCCACTAAATCTGGAGAGGGTTCTCTGTCTGCTGCTACACCTCCTCAAATCCTTTTGATCACAGCTTCCCTTCCCACAAATCTGCCACGGCAAACAAACAGCCTCGTCCCACACTCGGTGCCCGTGCTAATCCGTGAAAGGCATTTGGGGAGATGTGTCAGCGCTCCCGGCAGCTCCGGACCTGCAGGGCTGCACTGCCAAGTGGGAGCTTTCACCCAAAAAATCCTGACACATTTCTCCTGCAGGCTAAGAGCCCGGGGTGGGGTGAAATGTGGGAGCAGACGGCGGCTCTGGGTGCCAGCAAAGAGCTGCTGAATCCCACGGCCCCCGTTCAGCGCTGGGGAGGGGCGGCAGTGGCAGAGCTGATGGGAAGATGGCAAACCCCGGCACACTGCAGAGCCTGGGCGTGCTGGGCTGTGTCTGGGCAGAAGCCCCAGATGGAAACCAGGCTGCAGAACCACTGGTTTCAAAGAGACTTGGAGTGCTGGCATCGGGAAGAAAAACTGCCCAAGCGTGCTTGCAAGACTGGTGCTGTTCAGCCCTACAGCACAGGCATTTGTGTTTGGGTTGCTGGTCCTGTCCTCTCTCCTTAGGGAATTACATTTCCTGGCCTTTTTCTGCCTCAGATCAGACCCTTTCACTGATGGTTCTCCTGCTTTCATGAGGAAGTATCTAAAAAGGGTACGAGCAGTGCCCCACTCAGTGACATTGCTCTGCTGCCCGGGGGCTGCACACCCCGGATTTCACAGCAGGGCACTCAGGAGTGAGCTCGGGTGACACTGCCCTGTGTCTGCAGGAACACCCTTGGAACAGGCACTGACAAAGACTCACACCTGAGGTGCTGTGCAGGGCAAGGCCGCAAAGTCTTGGTGATGAAGCTTCACCAAGTGGGAAAATTAGGGCTTGTGTTAGATGTTTCCCCTCTAAATCCCAGCAAACCCAGGTGAAAGCCTTTGTCTCCCTGTTCACCAGACCACGCTGCATCCCGGCTAGTCTTCGGGGTAGTTTTGGTTCCTGGGGAAGACAGAGCTGTGACTTTTCAAATCAGGAGCAGAGGGAAGCACTCACATTTTCCCACAAGCTGCAGCCAAGGAGCTGTTACGCTCTGAGGTCACGCTCCAGGGGGATGCTTGTCCCATGAGCTCACTCCCGGGATGGGGAGGGAGCAGGTGGCTCTGTCCCACACGGATGGGTGTGGGATGGGCTCCTCCCAGCCCACCCTGAACCCTCCCCTTGCAAAAACCACCAGAGACCCATGGAGGACAACAGCCCAGGGAAAAGGGAGTGGGAAATTTTCCCCTAAGGTAATATATATATATATATATATATTTAACTAAGGAAGTAATTATCAGCAAAATGGGAAGCTTATGGTTGAAAACCATTTGAGTTTTTTTCAAAAAACATTTCCAAATGGAACATGGGAGTGTTTAAACAAACACCTCAAAGCAAGACACAGCTTGGAAGCAGTGCTTAAATGGAATGAAGCAGCTCTAATCACACTGGTCCATTACTCGAGAGATGAGGAGCTGCTGAGCACCTCTGTCGAGGGGAGGCCGAGCTCTGTAAAACAACTTGCCTGAAACAATGAGCTCATGTGTCTGTCAGCACGGGCTCCACATCCCATTTCCACACACTGGGCTGTGCTGACAGCCTGGCCTGGACTGGAAGCCACGCAGAGCCCCCTCTCCAGAGAGCCCCCACAGAGCAGCACAGCCCAGGGAGGCTTTTCCCTCAGACTAAGGAGCAGTGGCTGGGGTCTGTTTGTGCAGAGCTGGGAACGGGGTTTGGACTGTGTTCAAGTTTTTCCACTGCCTAGTCCTAAATTTCAAGTTTTCCGCTTGCCTTGCAAGATTTGCTGAGGAATATTGCCCTGATTTCTGTTTGCACCGGCCCGAGCCGAGCAGCAGCATCTCTCACCTGCTGGGAATCATTTGTATAATGAAGCTGTTGATGGTTCTGCCTCATGGCCTGTTCCTGAATATCAGTGGTGGGAACAAAATGAACAAAAGCCAATCCATCCTGGTAACAGGCAGATTTCTGCGGGGGCTTGGCATGGCAGTGTGGAGTTTCAGCAAAAGGACTTTCTTACTGCAACAGCTGAACAAAACACCACAGTCTGATGGGTTTTGTTGTGACAAAATAGCAGCAAAATGCAAGGGTGTGTTTCGCAGCTGGGTTGACAGTTTTTTGTAAGATGGGTGCTGTGATGCCCTGGGATTATTCCCACCCGGACCAAGTGGAGATGTGTCAGACTGCTCTGAGGATGTGACTCAGCTCCAGGCTTCCATCAAGCCTTCAGTTCAATGGCTTTTCTCCAGGCTGGAATATGGCTGGGAAAGGGCTGTGACCCAGGGTGAGGGCTCAGCCCCCCTCCACGGCTGCTGGTCACCCCTGGGGACAGGGATGTGCTGCTGTGACTCCTGGCAGGCAAGAGGAGCATCTTGGGACCTGTTGAACAGAAGAATTTTAATTGGCATTATTAAAATGTTTTGCATGACATCTAAAGCTGGGGATGTAATTTGGGAAACAGCCCTGTAATTTATGCCCAGATATTACTTGGCACATTGGCTGCTCCGTGACAAAGGGAACTGAGAGGGAACAATGTTCCACCTTCTTCTTGCTCCTCCCACCATCTGCTTGCAATATTCCTGCCTGAGCACATAAAAACATTCATGTCCAGAGGAACTGGCCCATCTCATCAGGCTAAATATGAACCATGTCAGAATGATTATGGGAGAACAGGGCAAGAATGGCTTAAACATCCAGCCCTCCTCATTAATAGCTTGTTATTGGCACAACTGATGTGTTACCATCCCACACTACACTGAGCCAGTACATAAATGTTTTCCTTAGCATATTTTTAATGTTGCTAATTTATCTGTAACTGTCACACTGGGGCTGTTAGCTTTGAACAAATGGCTGTTATTAATCACTGGAGAGCTGTTAGACACCACAGCCGTGGTGTTAAATCAACTCAGGAGTGGCACTTGTAGGAATATTCAAACAGAAATATAAAATTGCCTTGGTGCTGGGCGTGTGGTTGACACCTCTGGGATGGGAGCCACAAATGCCTGCAAATGCTGCTCCTGTGCGCCCAACGTGCCCAGTGGAAATTCCTTTCTCTGAAGAGTAATTTCAGTTTAAGACCTTATTTATTATGAAGTTACTTTGGGGTGGAAAAAAAGAGGCAAAAACATTTGCAAAGGTTGGAGTTGAGCAGTGTGGTGTTTAACCCTGGCTGTGCCGTGCTCGGGGGATTTGGGGCTCTCTGATCAGCAAAGGGTTCGTGTTCCCAGGGTTCCCCTGCTGATCTGCTGGTGCTGGGGAAGGACAAGATCCGTGGGATCCACTGTCTCTGGAGTGAGGAGAGGGTTAATTTGTGCTAAGCTCGGCCTTCTGGGAGGCTGTGCCAGTCTGCTCATCCCTCCTGGGCACAGGCAATGCCTCGGATGTTTGTGGGATGGGAAGAACAAAGAGCTTCAGTGCAGTTCAGGCTGCAGGAGAATTTGGCTGATGTTCTCCTGTTTTCTACTTTGTTTTCATCAGGAAAGCTGAGCTACAGGGAGATGAGCATTTTAAACAGCACTAAGCTGGTCTCAGACCCAGATGTCCCTTCCCCTGCTCTTACCAGGGTGACAGGACACCGCAGTTTCTCCAGCCTCTGGCACAACAGGTTCTCTTTGGCATGATGGCAAAAACAGAGAATCCCAGAGTGGTTTGGGTTGGAAGGGACCTGAAAAATCATCCAGTTGCAAACCCCTCCCATGGGCAGGGACACCTTCCACTGTCCCTGAGCTCTCCCAGCCCCAATGTCCAGCCTGGCCTTGGGCACTGCCAGGGATCCAGGGGCAGCCCCAGTCGCTCTGGGCACCTTGTGCCAGGGCCTCCCCACCCTCACAGGGAAGAATTTCTTCCTAAAATCTAAATTAAATCTCTCCTCCTAAATAACAAATTTAGGTTAGACCTACCCACTCAATAGCTGGGAAGCATCAGTCCAGGTCAGGCACTTCCCCAGGCTGAAGGGAAATGAAAGGAAGGAAGGGAACTTCCATGAGAGGAGATGTTTTAGACAAATCATTTGGGGTTTAATGGATTTGTGCTTTCCAGCAAGACATTGATTCATGAGAAACCTTTGATTCATGAGACCTGCTGGACTCCCAGACCCATGAAATATGTGGCTGCTGTAAGGGAGATGCCAAAAAGCAGCCGTGAGTGGGAGATGCCTGGTGGTCACCTACGGTGCTCCACAAATGTTTCTTCAACTGAAAACAAATGGAATTTGGCACGGTTTTATTGCTGTTTTGGAAGGCCTGCTGTAATTTTTTATTTTCTCCCTCTTTTCTGTAAGCTGAGTCCATTTGGAAGTACAAATCCCAGTAGCAGAGTGCTTTTGTCATTAACCTTGTGGGAGACTTCAAAGGGAAAACTTTGGAGGGATTTTGGGGTCCCATGAAAACGTTGTAGCCCAGATCTGGTACTGGCATTTCACAAATCCACTGTAACCTCACAGCTTTCTGTGGCTTCCATTCCACCTGTACCTTCTGCACTGCAGGGGAGTTATCTGGGAAAATCTCCCAAAGGACTGGGAATCAACAGCAGTTCTCTGCTTGGAGCAGCCCCACAGTGCCCCAGCCACCAGGGGCTGCTGCTGGACTGACTGAGAAAAGGGACTTTTCTCTCCTTTTGGCACTTCCTGCGGTGTTTTTCCATACTGTCAGTGGCCTGGGAACACGTGTGGATTGGAGAAGGTGTGCAGGGAGCTGGAAGGCCCTTCCTGCCCAAATGCTCTGGTATTCCTGCTGCATTTCATGAATGCTGCCCGGAGGTGCTGCTCATGGATCTGTGTTGCCTCGGACTCCGGAGTGTTTGCCTTGTGGTTCTGTCCCTGATTGGAGACATCACAGCTGGGTCTCACATTTGGGATAAACCTAACTGGGGGCCTTTCTCAAAAACCCCCTGTGCAAAGGCAGAGCAGCCCCAGGGATGGCCCAGCCTGACCTCCTGCATAATTTAGGTCTGAGATTCCCACAAATCCTGTCTGTGTGAAGGTGCTCATGCGGGACTGAGCACCTGTAGGGACAGCCAAGACTTCGGAATTTGCACTTCTTCAGCCAAGATTTCTGAATTTGTACTTCTTAGCAGACAGTTTTGTTTAACTTTTGGTGGGCAGCCACTGAACCTCGCTGCATCTTTACCTCTTGGTTTCAGAGCCTTCTCTGGAGGTTTTGTGCTCAGGTCCCTTCTCTGGTGAAGAAGCTCAGGAAGTGGAGCATCCCAAGGCTGGGCCTTTGCTGTCATTGCTGTTTCCCATCACAAAGCTCCCCACAGCAGACAGCTGCCTCCCAAATCCTCCTCTGGCCATGCAATTAGTGGAAGGGGGCAGAGGATGGGAGTTTTTTCCTTAACACACAGCACCATTTTCTCCCCTTGAGAAATTAATTCTGTGTTGGTTTCAAATGGGTGGCCCCAAAGATTGCAACCCCTCTCTAAACAAGGTCCCCTGGGGCTCTCCAGCCATCAAACCCTTTCTTTTCCAGGCTGCTACACTGCTGTGCCACAGCTGGGTGTTACACGAAAAGGCACAGGGATGCTCTCCCTCCATGGCCAGGCAGGCTTGCTGCCAGTTCTAACCTTGTCTGGGCTTCAGAAGAGAGAGTGGTGTATTGGCTGTTTTAAAAACCTGACTGAATTGCCACTGAGATTCTTCCCCTGCCCAAAAAGAAAAAAACAAAAAGAGAAGACATAATCAGTTGAACTCTCAGTCTCTGGGTGCTCCCTTGGGAGCAGCTGCTCCCCAGCACCTCCGTATTTGAGAGCAGTGTCAGTGTAAGGAACTTTTCCGGGGGGACTTCTGCCCTTTCTCTCCTCAGGACACGTTTCTGGCAGCTTGCACTGGAGATCCCCAAGCGCTCCCTCCTGGCTGAGGGGCTGTGGAGTGCAGGCAGGCAAAGCACAGACAGAACACATTGACTGCCTCATTCCTTTGTGCCCAGCCTCTGTTCTGGTAACAGAAACCCAAAGCCTTCCTCTTTTTAAACTCAGCTCTAAGCAGTAGCTGCTATAACATATTAGGCTGGAGTATGAACTCTGTATGAAAGATGAAGGGGAAATGATGAATTTCAAAAATGATCTCAGTGGGTCTTAACTTAAAAGCATCTGTAGAAATTCATTGCAAGTAATATGCTCTTAATTATTCATTTTCCTTGGCACTGGTTAAAGAGCCAAGTTACGGCTCCTGTCTCTTTATATTTAGTCTGTTATTGTTTGAAAGAGGCCAAGGGAACGCCAGCCCTGGCCAGAAATGATATTCCCCCTTATATCCACACACACACATTACCAGCAGCCCCAGGAAAGGGGGAGATAATCACCAGCAGCTGAGAGACAATGACATTTTTATGGAGCTCCTGGCAAACCTGCGGTGGGAGAGAGCCTGACAAGTCCTTGGCTTTCCACCACATTCCTCCGTGAGCTGGGCTGGGGGGCAGCTGGGGCAGCTCGCAGTCCCTCCCAGCCCCGGGATCAGCAGCTGCCTGGGGCTGAGCCATTCCCTGCTCCCACTGGAGCAGCCGCAGCGAGCGTGGAGCAGGAGCAGGAGCAGCAGCAGGAGCAGGAGCAGGTCTGGCAAAACTTGAGAAGATTTCATTCATAGAATCATGGAATGGTTTGGGATGGAAGGGACCTACAAACTCATCCAGTTCCACTCCCCTGCCACGGCAGGGACACCTTCCACTGTCCCAGGCTCCTCCAAGCCCCAGTGTCCAGCCTGGCCTTGGGCACTGCCAGGGATCCAGGGGCAGCCCCAGCTGCTCTGGGCACCCTGTGCCAGGGCCTGCCCACCCTCACAGAGAAGAATTTCTCCCAAATATCCAATCTAAATCTACCCTCCTTCAGCTTAAAGGCATTCCCCTTGTCCTGGCACTCCAGTCCCTTGTCCCAAGCCCCTCTCCAGCTCTCTTGGAGCCCCTTTAGGCACTGGAAGGGGCTCTAAGCTCTCTGTAGAGCTTTCTCTGCTCTAAGCTGAACAACCACTGCTCTCTGTCTGTTTTTCAAGGTCTCATGCTTGAATAGCAGAAGAGACCTGGGGCTGTGCCCATGGGGTAAACATGGCATGTGCTGAGGGGGTAAATCCAACTCTACCCTTAGCCTGGTTTGCTCTGTGGGATGGATCCAGGGTCTCTCAGCACCGAGTCAGTGCTGCGAATCCTCCCCCCCAGCTCTTCCTGGTGACATTTCATGTGATGTTGATTATTTTTCTTTCACCCTGGCAGCAGCAGAGTCAGTGGTTTTCTCTCTGTCTGGAAAGCACCAAACCCTCCCTGTGTGCTCAGCCATCCTGCCCAGGCTGCCAGCACTGGCACTGGGGGGTCTTTGCTCTAAAACCCTCAGCACTTCTCCATGGCTGGTGTCCTGCCAGGGCTCCTCACCTGAAAGAGCCACTGTTATCCCGCTTTTTGCCCTGAACAAAGCCCTGTTTGCAACTTCTGCCTTTACAGAGTCCCAGGGTTTGGGGGAAGGGGCTGCTCCTTGCCAGCTTCTGCCCTCTACAAATAATAAACATTAAAGCCTTAACAGTCTCAGGCAGATGCAGGCACCCCAGCTTAATTCAGAATAGATGAGATGAGGACAATTTCTGAGGAAAAAGTTTTGATAAATTGTAAATAGCATTTGTTGAGATTCATCTCAACATTAGAAACCAAATATTTCTGGGGTTTGGCAGCTGACAAGTCAAACATTTCAAACAGGTCTTTGGCAATTCAAATAGAAGAGAATTAGCTGCGTGGTCAAAACTAATGGGGTTTGCAGTATTTTCCTTTGACTGGTTGGCATGTTCCATTTCTCAGCTGTCAAAGACCTGAAAGATTTGTGCTTTGACAGAAAACCCTCAGAATATCATCAGGATTAACATTTCCATTGCCTAAAATGAGTCTGGTTTGAAAATGCCTTGAACTAAAAGTTTTTATGGTCTCCAGCTGATGGCCCATTGCTTCAAATCCTGACTTCTCGGAGGTTTTCTCAGCCCCACACCTTTTTCCTCAAGAACAGCTTGTGTACCTCAGGCAGCTGAGGTCGTGTTTAAATGCCCACTGAGGGCGGGCAAGTTTTGCCAGTTTAGGGTATTGGGTTTGTTTTGTTTGGGTTATTTTTGTGTTGCTGGAGCCTTAAATGCAGCCCTTGGAGGTGCTGCCAAATGATTTACCACTTTCTTTCCAGCCAGCATGGGGGAAGTCTGGGGCATTGAATGTTCTCACTTAATATTTAGTGGGAGCAGGGTCCTGTGTCTGACAGCTCTGTTTGCCCTCTGCAAAATCCAGGGAAAGGTGTGGGAGCAACACCTTTGGGCAGTGCAGGAAGACTCCCAGGTAGGGACAGGGCTGAGGAGCCCCCGGCCTTGCAGAGGTGCCAACAGAAAAGCCTGTTCCCAGTTTCCTACTGGAAGCCCTAATTAACAAAAGGAATGTTCCCAGGATGTGGAGCCCCAAGACTTGTCACACAAGGCCCTCCCGTTGTCACTCTCATCTCAGCATCCTCCCAGCCCTCCCTCCAGCCTTTTCCTCCCGTGTCCTCAGGCTTTTGTCCTCTCCACACCTTGGCACCCGCCCTTTTCCCACTGTGCCATTATTTCCTGCTTCACCCAGGCATGTTTAGTGCCAAGTTTCATCCCAGGGCTCCCACACCGGTGTGACACCTTCCCATGGCATGGCAGATGTCTGGTGAGCTGAAGAGGGGAAGAAGGGATCTGCATGGACGTCTTTTCCCAGGTGTTCCCAGGATTTCCTGGTTATCTCCCACCAGCTCCACGCAGTCCTTACCTTTGGTGACCCCTTATCCTGAACTCCCCCCTTCTTCCCCTACTGTCTGCAGTTCTCTTCAGTGTCCTTTCTTTTCCATTTGGATTTGCCCTGAAGTGGTCAGGCAGTTGGACTACATGGTCACTGTAGGTCCCTTTCAACCAAAACATTCCCTTCCCTTCCCTTCCCGTGCAGGCTGCTTGCAGGAGGAGCTGCCCATGGCACAAGAACGGCGTGCTCAGCACATGATGGTTGTGGCTTCCCTGAGCAGAGATCCAGGAACACTTCTGGATTCTCCTCAAATTTCCCTCCCCAGTTTTCCCCAAAATCAAAGAGCACCTGTCCAAGGAGGTCTAGAGGATTCTTTGAAACATTATAATTACGGGAATATTTTCCTCTCCTTTGGAGTGAAATATTTGATGAGTGCTAGAATAGTTTTTAATTCATTAAAGACACTTTTCTGCTGGACTTAGCTCTTTTTCAAAGTAGTAATGATTATTATGATGAAATTTTCTCCCATATTATTTCCAGCTTTGATAACTGTGTATTAGTTGGGATAAAATTCCTTTGGCACAGTGAAATGCAAAGAAAATTAACTGAGCCCTCCCTTGTGGGAAGTCTTCCCTCTGCTCTGCCCAGTGCTTCAGCATCAGCAGTCTGAGGAGTTGTAGCTTCACTGAAATGAGTAAGAGAACTTTTTCTTATTTAGGCTTTTGCTTAGGAGATAAGTTTGGTTCTAATTTGGTTTATTCCTGCTCTAAACCACAGGACAAACTGGAGGAATCGCTTTTTAATTCCCCCATTTGTGTACGATTAATTTAGGGCTTTGACTCTTGCTGACACGTTTTGATTTGCTGCTTGGAAACTCCAGCTGGAGCATTTCAGTTTGACTCATTCTGACATTAAATCTTATCTCTCTGCTGTGTTCCAGAGGCTGCTGTGCTGCTGCTCCGGGAATTCCTGCAGCTCCGGAGCATGGGGCGGGAGTGCTGCTGGCTGGCACTCACACCCCACACAGCTCACTCCTGCTCTGACAGAGCAAATCAGGGCATCAAAGAGGTGTAAGGGAGGAATGGGATGTGGGAAACATAATTTTCAAGGTATTTTTCCCTAGGAATCACCACTGGGACTGCTGGATTTCCTATCACACTTAGCTGAGTTTTGGTCTGGCTGTTAGGAAAAGGCTGAACAGATATTAGAGAATCCCAGAATGGCTTGGGCTGGAAAAGACCTTAAAAAACATCCCATCCCACCCCTGCCATGGCAGGGACACCTCCCACTGTCCCAGGCTGCTCCCAGCCCCAATGTCCAGCCTGGCCTTGGGCACTGCCAGGGATCCAGGGGCAGCCCCAGCTGCTCTGGGCACCCTGTGCCAGGGCCTGCCCACCCTCACAGGGAAGAACTTGTTCCTGATATCCAACCTAAACCTCTCTTCTTTTAAAGTCTAAAACTGAATGTCTGGAAAGATACGCCAAAAAACTGGGATCCTTTTCACCTCCTTTCTTGTTGTGTCATCCCCGAAGTCCTCCTAAGTTTTCCCATTGGGAAGAGTGGGCGAGTCACCCTGAGGGGAAAAGTGATGCTGATGGCTGTGGAATACAAGGTTGGATGAACTCAAACACAACTTTCACCAAAGCAGTCTGTGCCTGGTATGAGCTGAAGACTGAGGGAACACAAAGGGGTGGTGGCAGTGGAAAAGGAGAAACACTCAGATCCAGGGACGGGACAGGGGCTGTCTGAGCAGGGAAAACTCCACACTTCCAGAGATATGTTTTTAGGTTGCAAACATGGGATGGATTCCCAAAGGTAACAGTGCAATAAAACCAGACTGGGATGAAAAGGATAGAGGCCAGCTGAAAGGAGCTTAATATGGATCTGTGGAAATGAGCCTACATTTATATCATTTATAGGGAAAAAATTCCTTTCTGTGTCTGCATGGTTTCTGAACACTGCTTCAGAGATTTCTCTAGCAGGGTTGTAATGCCCTTTTTTCCGCCCATTCTTTAGGATGTCCTAATCCTTGGGCTGCTGAATATTCCCTACAACTCCTTTTTCAAAGAAGGCAGAAAATTTCTTTTGTGGCCATTTTAATAAAGTGCCATTGGCATTTTGTAACTGCCTGTGTTTCCTAAGGTATGAAATGAAAGCCAGGGTCTCCCCAAAGACCTTCCTGGGGGCTCCAGCGCAGAGGCAGCACCTGCAGGTTTGTGTCCCTGTTTGTGCAGAGCTGGTCTGTGAGGCGCCAAATGCTTTGTGGGAGTCACTGAGCCCACTCAGCCCCTGGGTGCCCCCTCTGTCCCTCTTCCTCCATCGAGAACTGAAGCTTCTGGAAACACGAGCCAGAGAAATCAGTGATATCTGGAGTATCTCAACATGGCAGCTCCTGGTGCTTCCCAGGGTACAAGTGAAACATCTTCAGAGGGAGCAGAAGGAATTTGTGATGTCAGCCCATAAATCTCCTGTCTCTTTTCCATCTTCAGCTGAACGCAGGGAATCAGTTTCTGATAACATCTCCAAATTGCTGGGAGCAATTTTGCAGCTTGTGGTAATTGCAATCTTCTGTTGAATGCCTCTGAGCTCTTAATAACTTTGTAATTAAAGTGCAATTAACAAATTATCTTGTATATGTCAAATGGAATGCTAATGTTGTTGTTAATGAGGAGATAATTAGCTGGTGTCATGGAGAGACTCATGGGGCATCTCTGAGCTCCAGAACCCTTTTGGCTCCTGTGGAGGTTAATGGAGTTTGCTGGAGTGAAAGAATGAGTGAATTGTCCCTCGATGACATGCGGTGGAGCAGCCAGAGATATCCAGGTGAGTGATCCAGGTGAGTGATCCCACAGCCAGGGAACAGGATTCCCAGGCAGTTGCTTCCTGGGCAGCTGCCAGTGTTTCACAGAGGTTTCTCTGGCACAACTGGAACGCTCGTTAAAATACACAGCCGGGCTTTGGGAAGGGCTTAGCAGGTGATGAAACCACTCAGCACCGTCCAGGCCTGGAGGCAACATTCCCACTCCTAAAACCCTGCTCAGCTTCTGCGTGGTGCTCTCCAGTCTCCCTCTCCACACCCCAGGACACCTCTGCCCACCCCATCTCTGCTGGACACAGGTTCCCTCTCCAGATGCTGTCACAATTTGTGTCTGTACTGTGACAGTCTGGCAAAAATGCCAGACTGTATTTGTTAAAATTGACTCCAGGAGCCAGTCCCAGATGGAAATTTGGTATGGGCTGTTCCCTCATACACCCAGGAGAGCATAAACCAGCTTTGGCAGAAAAGGCTGTGAGGTGGAAAGTCAGAGACAGGGCAGAAATGCTCCTGGCTCACCTCTGAGAAGTTCTGCCTGCAGTGGTGGGGGGGTTTGGGTGACTGGAACCCAGGGAACTGTGGGGTCGTACCTGGGGGATGCAGGAGAGGCCAGTGGGCAATGGGGTAGGACCAGAAGTTACCCACATAGCCCACATGGCTGCCTGGGCACAGCAGCTTCTCACATCTCCTGATCTTTGAGCTCAGCTTTGCTCTTGCTGACCCCACCAGGAATATCTCCTTCCACCCACCTCCCCAGGCTCTTCTTGCCAGTGCTGAAACCTGCCCTGCACACAGTCAAAATGCTTTCCAGTTTCACTGCAGGTCAGAATCCCCTTCCCCATTGCTAAAAGGATGTGACCTGGCTGAGGAAACCCCACTGTTTTTGCAGGCAGAAGGTCCAGGAGGGAAGCTGTGGCAGTGCAGTGATGCTGCTCTCACAGCTGTGCTCATAGCAGGGGGACTTCCAGACACCTTTACATCACTTCTGTGTAAAAAAATGGGCCTGGAGTCACCCATCAGCCAGGCAAGTAAACCATTACTGGAGAAGAAAGGAGCTGCTTGTGGTCTGAAGCCTCGGTTCAGTCTCAATGACTTTAAATTAATGATGTGCCCCATACTTTCCTGAACAGCCATGTTTTCCTGTCTTAGGTCAGCCACAATATCCTACAGATAAACATTTCCCCCCTCCCTGGATCTACAAAGAGAGGTGGCTTTGGACTCCGTGTTTCTCCACAGACCCAGAGCTATAAATTGGACATTTCTGCCGCACGCATTCCCTTCAGGACCCGTGAGACTGCACACATCAGCTAAGCCATATTTTACTGGGATTTTCTTTAATGACTTCAGAGGTGCTTATTCTTTCCCTCAACCAGCATTGCATGAATAACGTAATTCTACAATTAATCCTGAATTACTCATACACTGCACTCCATTTTCTTTTGCATTCAGGACAAGTTTTAAAAAGTTATTGCTTTCCCCCTCCTTTCTCGCTTTTTAAAGACTTCTTTAATCAGACCAAATGGGGCTTAAAAGTACTGGAAATGTCTGGTTTTCTTTCATACTCAGCCTGTTCAAAATCAAGCTAATTGCAAAAGACAAGGAAAGTGCACTGCATTCATGGGCTGAGAGAAGGGACACGAGGGACAGGGAGTCCTTCACACATTTCTGATGCACACTTGGGGACAGGAATGTTTGAGCAACTATAATGGGTCCCTGGTGGGGACAGAGGGGGTTTATTCATGCGTTAGACCTGTGTTTTGTGACTGATCTCTACAAAAGTGCTCATTTTAGGGTGAGTTTAAAATGCCTAGAAAGCTGAGTGGATGCTTGAGGCAGGTCCTGAGAAGAGAATGGGATTGGTTTGAGGAACCACAGTAACCCCAGGCACAGTCAGTGGCAAGGTCCCCAAGCCAGCCAGGCCCCTCTGTACACAAAGCCAGACAGGGGCAGCCCAAAGGTGGAGCTCCTCCATTCCCAGATATTCCTGGGGGGGTTTGTCCCCCCTCTGGAGTCTGGGATTAAATGTTTGATCTGCTGATTGCCAGTGAAGAAGGGGAACACCTGAGTTCTCCTGATCCTGTCAGCTGCCAGCCAGGGCCCTGTGAGCTGTGCAATGGTGCCACTGTCCCACCACAGCTGGCTGGTGGATGAGGGGGCACTGCTGTGCACAGGGGTGTCCCTGGCATCCCCGGGAGCAATCCTGGGATCTCAGCGCTCTGCTGCAGCCCCATCCCAGGGCAGTGCCTGTGCTGGGAGCTGGCAGAGCTGTCTCCCGTCAGGGCTTTGCTGACATCAGCTCACTCCACACTCCAAGATCTGCCCTGGCTCAGCCCTGCCTGCTGCAGAGGCAGTGAATGAATCCTTTGGGGAGCAGGGAGGGCTGAGCTCCTCCGGGTTTTTTCTGTTTAGTCTCGGCTGTTAGACTGAGTGGCGACTTCAGGGGCTGGTGAGAGATTTACTGGAGCTGGGCCGTAGGTATTTATGGCCCCGCAAGCCTGTCCCAGGCCAGGATGCTGAGCCCTGTGCAACCTCCTGACTTACCTGCAGTGCTCCTGAAATGGCTTCTTTGGGAGCCTCAGGCGCGGCACCTTTGTAGAGCAAACATCTTTTCACCCTTGGGGAGCTGGTGACGTGTGGGAGAAACTTTCTGGGTGTCCTTTCCATGGCCCTTGGAGACTTGGAAAGGTCGAGGTCACAAACTAATCCCTCCCAGTGCTGCAGGGGCTGCCTTTCTGCCTTCTCCAGGGAATGTTTGCTGCTCCTTAAAGACCTGAGTTGTGTGGTCTGGGTGGGAAGAGGCTCTGTTTCTCAGGTGACAATTTAACACCAAAGAAACGACACTTGCACTGTCTTGGGATTTTGTTTCCATTCGTGTCACATGCTAGGACACTTGGAATCCCGGGATCACAGTTTGGGTTGGAAGGGACCTTAAAGATCCTCTGGTGCCAACCCTCTTGCTGTGGGCAGGGACCCCTGGAGCCCACCTGAACTGCCAGGGACACACAGGGGGTGCCCAGCTGTGCTCCTGCTCCTCAGCAGGAAGCTGCAGGGAAGGTCACATTAGGTGACTTCCAGCTGACTGAGGAAGCAACTCCGGGCATCAGCTCCAATTGAGGCATCTCAAGGAGGCCCCTACATATCAAGATGATGTGATAAGAGCACTCCTGTAGTTCTTCTGAGCTACCCAGATCTTCTCTCCTTATTTGTTTGGGTTCTTTCCGACCCAAATCACGCCGTGATTCCATCATTCTCTGATTCTTATTACCAGGGTCCAAAAACTTCCAGAGACCCGGGGAGACAAACTTTATAGCACACAGTGCTTATTTGTGTGTTTGCATCCCTGTGGAAAGGCCACTGTGTCCCCCCACTGCCACCAACCCCTTCATTTAACCCCAGTGTAGTTGGCTGGAATGCATGGAAAGGAATAAATTTGTACCTTGACAAGAATAACACTCGGCATCCGCTGCTCTTCCTGAACTGCAGCCAGCTTGCCCAGGGAGCATTTAGATGGACCAGTAATTATTCCTGCCTTGACTTAAAATAAAGTTTTCTCTTTCCATAAATATCTTAGCAGTGTAAACAGCTCCCCTCCCAAGGGAATTAGGCTTTCTTTGTCTTTACTTTCTTCACATCCAGTCCCTCCTCTTCAGCGTTTCAGGTTTTACACATCGTGTTTTGCAGCCACTTTGTTCTGCACAGCCTTTGTTGTTGCCTGTTCTTCCTCCAGGCAATCCCTGTTTTATTTGTAGGGCATCTCCTGTACATCACACACCCACACTGCTTCCTGCAGTCAAGCTCCACAGAGGGACCTTGGAAAGCCCTGGGATTGCTCTGTCATGCAGAGCTCCCCCTTTGCCACCCTGCAGCTGGTACGGACCCAGCCAAAGCCAAAAAAACGACCTTCAGCCAAATCAATGGTCACTAGAAAGGAAAACTCTGGAGGGCATAAATAAAAAGAAAAAAAAAAAACCAACCATGGGAGATAAATGTGAGAACGTGTAACTGCTTCTATTTCCACTTCTGTTATGGGAGCAGGAGAGGAAAGGACTAATGCAGGAACATCCTGGCAAGAAAGGGGATTCATGGTCAGCTGAGTCTTAATTTAAAAGCAATCGAGCAAGGTCCTGTCAACCCTCTGATTTTGGGGAATAGCCTGGGGAAAGCTGTGACCTTCCCTGTTATATGCTGGGCTCCTTGAGTGCCTGGCCAGGTTCACCCAGCACACACTCAGTGTGTTCAGAGTCCTGATTAAATGGATTAAATGGCAGTCATAGTTTAGGGTAAGGAACACTTCAGACATCACCAGGCTGGCTGGGATTAGGGAAACACAGTCCTTTTGTGTCTGTCCAAGTTCATGGGGGCAGACAGCCCTTACAGGCTGTCTCCTTGTCTCCTACATACCAAATTTTGGCTCTGTGCAGGTTTTCAGGACCAGCCCTTTGTCCTCTAGCAAAACCAGCCCCAAACCCACTAATTCCCTTCACAGCAGGTTCAAACCTCATCTCTCCTGAACTTGCTTCTCCCCATCCCCCCTTTCCCTCCCCCTGCTCACCCAGCTCCAGTTTTCCCAACCCGAGTTCATCGGTTTAAATCGCATCTTGGTGTAAATTGATTTCATTGCAGCCTCTGCTTCCACCTCTGCCTTGCCTTTAAATTGTATCTTGTCTTAAATCAATCTTATCCTAGCCCTCAGCTGCTGTGCTTTATTCTTCCACTTCAATTGCAACTGGTTTTAAAGGGCCCGGCTCAGGGAAATGCTTTTCTCTTTCAGCCTCTACTGCCTTCTTGTTTCATTCCAATCACCTCCAGTATTAGGCAGGGGCATCTTCCTAGCCCTCACATATTCCTTGTTTAACCAGTTAATATTTCCCCTTTGCAGCTTATCTGGTTTTAAAAAAATTGGATTTTTTTTTTCAATCTCCATCATATTATAAATTATTCTTTACTTTCAGGCCTCTTCCTGAACTTCCTTCTTCTTCCTCTGTGTTTCAGGCCACAGAGGTGACCAGTAGTGGGTGTCACTGGGCTGGTCTTTGCCACCAGAGTCACCCTTGAACGAGGTCCCCTCCAGGAGCTGGAGAGGGTCCCTGCTCAGCCCTGCCTGGGGGTGACTCCCAGCAATGGCTCTCAGCAGATCCTGGCCTGAGGCTGTGCAAGGTCCCCCCGAGGCTCCGGGGTTTGGTGTCCTGGCTTCTGGAGGAGCCACTGACTCCTCTCTGTGACATTTATTCTTCTCCCTCAAGCAGAGCCTGCTATGCCCTGAGGTTTCCCCTGGCTGTGATAACCGAGTGGTACCTCTGACCTCCACCCAGGCAGGTGATGCCCTCATTTGCTCCCATGGAAGAGAGATGCCAGTCTTGGAGTTTAGAAGTGGGAACATCATGAATCAGGAGTGTTTACGGAAGCTGTTGGGGTGATCTGAGAAGTTATGCCCTGATTCCAGTGCTGGTTGGTTGTTAAGTGCCTGAAACTTTATGATGGAGAGTTCTGATAAGAAACTAATTTTTTTTTTTTCCCCTGGAAACTGAGTGGGACTTAGGCTTTTGGATTTTTTTTCCTCTTTTTTTTTTCCCTATTGTAAATGATGTCTGGAAGTAGAACACTAATAAGCAAAACAACATTTGCCTGAAACGCTTTTTTGACCTAGTTTTCAGTAAATTTGGGCCAATGGTTTTTTCAATGTTTTTTGACTGTCAAAACAGAAAACAATTCTTTTGTGATAGGTCAGATCTTTTCATTCCAAAGGCTGTGTGTGCTCCCGCGAGGTCTAAGCAGCAGTGCTGTCCAGTGGGACACGTGCACGAGAGCTCTGCAGATGGATGGCACAGGGAAATGTGGAAAACTAATCCTTTATTATCATTAGACTGCAATTAATTTGGGCTTTTTCGGGTAAATCTTGTTTTTTAGTTGCTCTTTTAGCAGGAACAATATTGCTCATTTAGCTTTGATGCTGCCAGGCACTTCTGAAAAATATGGACGATATTTCAGGTCCTCAGGGTCTGTGGAGGTACCCTGGGCTTTATGACTGTCAGGAAAACTGAGAGTGTGTCTGGATAGTTCTGCCAATGCAAGTTCCCTTTGGAAAGGGAAGAGTCCCAAGGTGCAGGAGAAGGAAGGGCCAAACAGAGTCCTTCCAGCTTCGAGCCCCAGACAGCTCATGCACAGCCAGGTTAATGTGTGGCTGCCTTGGGACCTGGTGTCAATCCCTCGACGTCTCCAGAATTCTCATTTCCTTCCTTGTGCTTCGGATCAGGTGCTTGCTGAGCCACCCGGAGAAGCTGCCAAACTCCAATGCTCCAGGGTGAATGCAATTGGCTGGGATGTCTCTGTTCCCTCTGTTTGCTCCCTTAGGAAGGTGGAAGGTGCAATTGCTGTGCTAATGAGCAGAACTGGTGTGGTTTTTGGCACAAACATGACAATTAGAGTGGTCTGTGGCAGATCAGCAGGAAGAATTCCCAGCCCCACAGAGGTGCTCTAATTTAATCTTCACTGAGTCCTCACATCCCAAAGGAGCTGGACATGGTAATCACTGCAATGCTGTCCCTTCCTAAAACATAGAATTATTTAATAGAGAAATATTGCCAATCAGGCATCTGGCAGAGAAGTTTTGGCCTATTTATGTCTGCTTGAAATCAATGTATGCATGATGATGTTGATGGATTCAGAAGCCAGAAAGACCTAATGGTAAATGACTTTCATCTCTGCTAATGAAACGCCACGCTGGTAATCAAAATGAGCAGGCAGGTATGCAGTGCTGCTCTGCTGTGGTTGCACTGCACGCACTGGTTTGCACCAGCTGAAGGCTGGGCCCAGTTTGGGGGGGTTTTGGACACTGATACATAAATGTTGTTCATACCCAGCAGTGCCTGGAGAAGGAAACTTGTGATGTCCTGCCTTGGTCACCGTGTCACAGGTGCAGGAGCAGTGACCCTGGCTGTGCGTAGGGCCAGAAGTGCTGCTGTGGTCATACAAAAAGGTGACATCCTCGCCCAAGGAATTGAGGCTGGAGCAGAAACTGCTTTTTTCCTTTTTCTTGGAGTTTCTGCTGGGACACAGAGGAATCCCTTGGTCTTGTGGTGCAGCAAGGTCTGTCTGCTGGAACAAAAAATGGGCAGAAAAGCCAAGGCGGAAGGGTGGCATGGCTTTATCCAGCTCTTCTTGCATCTCTGAGACCCAGCTGGGTTTTCCTTCAGCCTCGCAGACACAGCTGTGAAAGCACCATGCCTCCTTTGTACAGCGGTGAAATAGGGATAATGATAAATACTATCCCTGTTGAAATTCTTAGAAAACTTATCAGTGACTGCATCAGGGCCAAGATGTTACTGGAATGCCTCCCTGGATAGCTCCGTGTGCCTGGGTGCTGCACTCGGTGCAGTAATTACTGAGTGAGACTAAAACCTGCAGAAAGGAGTAACAGGATATTGTGCTGGGAATTGGTGTTTCCAGCATTTAAAACATGCCTGTTTTCTGTGCCTGTTTGGTTTTCCACAGGGATAGGGCAGAGGGTGGATTAGCACTGGTATAAGGGATTGTTTCCTGCGTTCAGGGCAATGCCTGGTTCTGTAGATGGGTTTTTGCTATGAGATGCCTGTTCTTACAGTAATCCTACTAAAGCAAGAGCCTTTGGAAGTACAGTATGGAGAAAGGGATTGTGCATGGCATGGGATATCATGGGCACCAGCCCCACAGATAAACAGCTGAGCTGTGTCCTGTTGGTGCAGGCTGGCTGGAAAAGTGTTTGAAGGCAGCCTGGTCCTGATTTATAATCAGGCTTCCTAGAGAACAAATAAAAGCTAAATGGGAGCAATGGAAATGACTGAGGGGAGAATCCAGGCTGGATAATCGGCTTTCACACTCCCTCCCCACCACCCTACAAGCCAAACTCGCTGACATCTTCCAATGACTTCAGGGCTGAACAACATTGCCCCACTGGTTCCTTTTATACAAATAATTACCCATGACCCATCCAGAGCTGTGTGAATCCAGGGGTGCTGGGGGTGTGCAAATATTGATGAATGAAGTGCAATTGTTCCCCGATCCCGGGCAGTGGGCAGCCATTCCACCAATCCCACGATCAGTTTGAAATGCCCCTTGCTGCTGTTAGGGTTGGGTGGGAGATGGCTTCCCCACCCCCGCCAAGGATTTCCAGGAGCTTGAAAAAGTCTCTATTTCCAAATGGGCACATGCAATTTAGACCTTGAAACATGAAAATAACTCATTAAAATGAACTTTTTAAGGCTATTTATTTTTTGCTGTAGAAATGCCGGAGATGTCTGAGCTGAAGTTGTGTTGAGTGAAGCACCTCCAGTTTGAAAATTCAACACTGCCTGCTTGTTGCAACTGCCCCAGTTTAGCAAAATTTGCACTTTGAATGATTGAGCATCTGGGCAAAAGGTACAATTCAGGTCACCAGAAAGTGTCTGATCGGTGCTGGGCAGCTCTGCTAGAGAGGCTGACTTCGCAGGGTGTTGAAGAGACAGAGATGCCCCAGCTCCCTCTGCCCTGGAAAACAAGCTGGGCTTGTTGAAGTAAAAGGCAGGCAATGTTTTGCTGTTGAAGGCGTGATTGGCTGATTCTTGGCCTTGGAATTTACCTGCCCTGGGAACAACCTCAGGCCAATGCACATAGCTGGAAAATCTCATGTGCTGGCAGGATTGCACCTGGACATGTGGCTTTTTCTGGAGTAAAGAGAGATGTCCTTTGCTCCTGGGATAAATCCTCTCCTCCTCCTGCTGGCAATCCAGAATTCCTCTGGCAACCTCAATTCCATCAGTAGGGATTGCCCAGCCTGAGGAAGCGGAAGACTGAGACCTACAACCACCTCATGTCTCATTCCACATCCCTCTGCCCCAGGGTGGTTACAGGACAAAAGACCTTTCTTCAACATCTGGGAGAAATTAGAGAAAAATCCCTGCCTTTCCCCACACCAGTAACTGCAGTGGGGAAAAGGGACAGTAGGAAACGAAGCAAGGAAAGGTTGATCACAGGCCTGGACTCTGCCCTCCAGCAAAAGCAGACCAGATAGTGCTAAATAAAGCTATTTCATAGTACATACAGCACCATGTATTTGATCTGAGTCACGGTATTCCTGCTTTTCAGGCAGCTGTTTCTCTTGCAATTATTTTTTCATGCCAATGACTTCTTGGTCCATGGGGTTCAGCCACCTCTCCCCTGCACGTGCCAAACTTGCATTAACTCTGGGAAGTTGTGCCTGTGCATGGAGAGGAGAACAGATCCCCTTTCTATTTTCAGCAAAGGCTTATGTGTGATTTATGAGCCTGGAGAAAGAGCATGGAATATTGGAGTGCCAAATTAAGGCATGCCCAGCAATCGAAAGGACAAGGCGAAATCCGGGAGGCTTCAGAATTAATTACTGGAACAACAGAGCCGCTGTGAAGCGATGGGAGCTCACGGTAGCTGATCCAGCCAGCTTCAGGTGCAAAGGTGCATTTGTTCATGGCTCAGGGTTTTCATCTCTGCGCTGACAGGGTGATAATTCAATCCTATAAAGCAGCAAATTATCACTGCCTGCTTAGCATTAATTTCCCTCCCCAATGGACACCATAAAAAAGGGAATGCTTCTCCTCAAGGCCTTGGTGCAAAGAATTTCCCATGGCAGCCATGAGTCACAACTCTGTCTCCAAAGGCATCCTGTAAATAACACGTCAGGATCTTAATTCATTAAATAAATCCAATGCCTTACCCAATCCATAACACCCAGGATCTTCCAGTCTCCTTCTAACGAGGCTGTCAGTGCTTTCCCCCCCTCTCTGAGGTGTACATGGAGCTCATGGAACAGGCACAGGTGGATTTTTCCACACCTCCCCACCTATAGGCAGCAAGTTGTGTCTGTGCAAGCACCTGAAGCACTCCCGGGCTCTGGGGAGCAGGCCAGGGTAGGTGTGGGCCAGACCTGATATTTTCTGTCCCTCCAGGAGAGCCCCTCTCTCCCCAGCTCTGTTAACAATTCCTGCTGCTGCCTGGCTGCCTGAGGGGCTGTCACTAAATGCACGGATCAAACTGGAGATGCTCTGGCACTCGTTTGGAAGAGACCTTAAAACCAATCTCATTCCACCCCCTGCCATGGGCAGGGACACCTTCACTGGACCAGATTGCCCAAAACCTCATCCAATCTGGCCTTGAATGCTTCCAGGGAATGTACAGAAACCCCTCCTGTTCTGTTTTACATTCCTGGCCAGACTCAGTTCTAACTGGGCCTTAGCTCCCCTAACCTCATTGCAACCCTTCCCTGTCTTCCTCCCAGGCTGTCTGTCCTTACTGCCACCCTCTGAAAGCTTTTTTCCTCCAAGCTTACTCAGAAGCTCCTTATCCACCTATGGAGGCCTTCTGGCATTTTTGACATCCCTTGTCAGGATGCATCACTCCTGGATGAGGTGATGCCTGAATATCAGCCAGCATTCTTGGGCCCCTCTGCCCTCCAGGGCTCTATCCCGTGGGATTCTACTTTGGAGGTTCCTGAAGATGCCAAAGTCTGCTCTCCTGAACTGCAGGGTGGTGAGCAGAGAAAGCGCATTACCAAGTGTTGCTGTGCCCGTCCCACCATCTGTCCTTGGGAACCTTCAAACTCTTTGCTGCCCCCAGGTATTTCTGTGTAGATGAGGTTCCCCCCTCTTGCATCCCATAATCCATGTTTGTCCAGAGCTGTGATGATGCCCCTCCACCACTGTGCCAGAGCTGGGGCTGGGCATCCCTTTATCCTGGCTCTGGGGAAGCTTCTCCTGTCCTGGAGCTGAGGTTGAGGCAAGGGCAGGTCGGAGGCTGCTGCTGTGATCCTGGGGGCCAGCGGAGCTTCCTTGGATGTCCCCTGTCCCTGTGGGGTTGGCTCTGCCTTAACTCCGGCTCTTCAGGTTTATGGAGATGCCCTCAGCTGACAGTGCTGGGATTTGGGAAGTTCCATGCCCTGCTCCAAGGCCACTCAAGGTTTTTTATGTGCCCTTGAAAGAGAAGCATCCCAAAACCACGGGAATTTTCATCCTTCGGCCGCATAGGGACACCGCAAGGTGGCAACGGGCTTGTGTGCACATGAGAGGGCTTTGAAAAATTTAATTTCCTAAGAAAATGCTGAGCTGCTGTGAATATAATAATTAATCCTGGAAGATCTGCTGGAGCCCTGTGGTGTGTTTGTTTCTGCTCTAATTCATGCCAAAGGGGAGAAATTTTGCAAGGATTGTTTTCATTTCTAGCCAGATAATGTCCCCACTTCCTCTTTTCCTTTTTGATTAACATAAAAGAGCTAAAGAAAATTAGCTTGCTGCTGGACTAATTCGGTGGATGTTTCACCACGGAGCATCTTTTGATTGCTACACCTGACCCTGCTGCATGAGACTGACAAGGAGCGTGGCAGGGTTTCCTGATTTACTGCTATTTTGGGCACTGCCAATTTGATAGGACTTCCAATTTTATTTTATTTTTTAAATCTTTTTTAAAGGCTGGGGGAAGGGATAGGAAGGAAAGAAAAGACCTCAGTCAGAAAGAGGCTTTGTATTCCTGGTTTTCCTGGTCCAGATTCAAGTGACATTTTCTGCTGAATCCATTACCCTGAGTCCATACAAGTGACATGCCAGGTCCCTTTGTGCCCTCTCGCCTTTCCATGGGGTGCCACAGCTGAGCCAAGCTGCACCCCAGCCCTGGTAAACTTCATAATTAGCTGCCCTAATAAAGTACTTAATCTGCAGACATGATTTTGCTAATTGCAGCAGGAAGTTTTGGCAGAGCAGTTTTCCTACCGCTGTGCCCAGCACTCCCTGCGGACCCTGGGAACTGATACCCACCGGCCCCACATCCCCACCGGAGCCCGGGGCTTCACTGAGTCCCAGCAATTCAGAAGGAAAACAATTCTCCATTTTCTCATTAAAAGATGAAAGAGAAGAGCCTTCGTCCCCCCCAGTTCTTTCCCCTTAAACACTGAGTGATAATTCTGTGCTGAAGAAGCTGCTCCTCTTTCATGGCCCCTGATTAGGAAAGACAATGGGATTAGTTCAAACCGAGTTGAGAGGCCTTGGTGACTCCTTTGCTGGCTAAATTGTGGACGAGGGTGGATAATGGGAGATTGATTAGGGTTAATAGACTTATTTTTCCAGGTCACCCGCACAGCACTCTGGGTTGCAGGGCTCCAACACATATTATTGCAAGCCATAAATCAAGGGGCTTGGAGGGACTTCAGGGCTCCCTCCCTCCCTCCGGATTGTTGGGGAACAATTGCCTTTTGTGTCCCTGTTGCCGGTGCTCCCCCTCCTGCTCCCCGTGTTTTGGCAGGGCCTGATCCTGGGGCTCAGCACCCCCTCCCCACCAGCTGAGCCCCTCCCAGGGCTGCGGAGCCGGAGCTTGGCCGGGCAGAGATTCCCGCTGGATCCGCCCCAAATGGGCTCCCTTTGGACAGATGGGGACTGGGGGTAGGGAAGAGGGGCTGAGCTTTTTAAAGTGTGTTTTGTGAGTTTTCTGCTCGGGGATGAATGGGAACCCTGAAAGCAGCTCTGTGGGGCTCCCAGGTTTGCTTTCTCTCATTTCTAAGGTTAGCGAGCGTGTTCCAGCAGCTGGAACAACTGTGCAGGGCTGTCAGGCCCCTCGTGTCCCTCAGAACGCTCCGGCCGGGAGCTTTCCAGAGCGCTGGAGGGGAAGGACTGGCGGGGGGAAACGAATTCCCACGGGGTTTGGGGCTGGTTTGGCTCCGGTCTGAACACGACCAGCGACAGCACTGAGGGGTGAGCCCCGCTGTGAGCGGGGGGCTCTGCTGAGCTGCCAGCGCCAGGGCAGGGTTGGGCAGGCTGGTTTGGATATATTGGGTATCACAGCACATGCAGAGGTTTCACTTGGGAAGCCCAAAAGGAATGTTTTCCAACAGGTGGGGAAGGTAGAAAAGCTCATTGTGTGGAGGGCACAGCGGGGTTCTCTGCTCTGTCTCACACCAGGACAAATCTCTGCTGCTTTGCTGGAGTTTTGTGCTTTTGCAAAATGTTAACTCTTGTGGTTTTATATCGGCGTACCTTGATCCCAGCCGGGAGATCTCATTTTCTGCAGTGGGCACAAGCTCAAAGGACATTATATTACTGCACTGCAATTCATTCTACAACAAAGTGCAATAAAAATCCCCCCGACAGCACGGCCACGGTGTTGCAAGTGATTGCTGCTGTAAGCCCTATCATTAAGTGCCAGACCTGTGGTGAGCACTACAGCTAGTGGAGATTTTTTCCACTGGAAAAATTACCTAAAGGAAATTGTCCTGTTTGCAAAATCAAAATTTTCCACAGGGAAATGCACATTTTTAGTGTTTTCCTCCCTTTCTGCTTTTCACTGCTTCCCACACAGGCACTGTCACATCAGAAATTTCCAATTGTTGTTTTCTTGAGGAGAAAAGTGGGTTTTATTGGAGTTTGGGAAACTGCGCCTCTGCATGGAAATGCCATTCTCACACACCTGATGCTGTGGCATTGGGGATGATGTGGGCAAAGCTCCCTTGCTTCAGAGAGGTATCACTGCTTCCATGGTGCTGCTGGAACTGGGCACACCAGCGCAGTTACTGGGAACTGCTGCCTTCGTGGTGCCTGGAGCACCATCACCCCGTTGGTCCGGGCTGGTTTGACAGCAAGATGCTCTCACTCACCAAAAGCAGGATGTGCATTCCAGGCAAAGTGCTGAGATGATCTCTGGGTTTTTCTGGCTGGAGATTAGAGCGAACAGCTTTAACTGCTTCAGCATTGCTGCAGTGTGTGAGAACTGCCCTGGGATGATCGGATCTCTCCTGCCCTGCTTTTCCAGGCTTTCTCTGCTTCCTGCATCTCACAATGCACCCACTGATTGAAGTTCACAGAGATATTTTTCTGGCCATTTAAGGATGTGTGGAGGCTTTGGGGAAATGATCTTCTGCAAATAGGATGTAGGATTAATTTTAGCATGGGTCAGGTGTCATGCACTTGTATGGATTTGAAAACAAAAGGAGGCAGAAATAAATGAAAGTGCAGCGACCAGTTGGTGTGTGGAGATGCAC
Source organism: Corvus hawaiiensis (assembly GCF_020740725.1). Classification (NCBI taxonomy): domain Eukaryota; kingdom Metazoa; phylum Chordata; class Aves; order Passeriformes; family Corvidae; genus Corvus; species Corvus hawaiiensis. Next base: position 12,275,927 of record NC_063231.1, read on the forward strand.
CAACTGCAACTGGGGGATCTCTGGTGGCACTGTAATCATAACAAATATATTGCTGGTTTCTGGTAATTTTGTACAAAGATGATAAAGTACTTCACCAAAAAATGCCTCGGAGCGCTCCAGAGAGGTCTCTTCTACCTCTGATAGGGCGGTGGAGCCACCTGGGATTCGGCCTCTTCTCCCAGGTAGCCATTGACAGGACAAGAGGAAACAGCCTCAAGCTGTGCTGGAGGAGATTCAGGCTGGACATTAGGAGGAATTTCTTCATGGAACAGATGGTCAGGCATTGGCAGGGGCTGCCCGGGGAGGTTTGGAGTCCACATCCCTGGAGGTGTCCAGGGAAGGGCTGGAGGTGGCACTCGGTGCTCTGGGATGGGGACAAGGTGGGGATTCCATGGTCTTGGAGGGCTTTTCCAGCCTCAGTGATTCTGTGTAATTGATGTGTCTGCATTTGTGACTCTGAGTCAGCAAGCAGTCAAATGATGTGTCCGGGATCATCCAGTTGTTCAGGGGCAAAGGAGCTGGAATTCAAAGTTCCTTCACTCCCTGGAAGGGTCTGGCGATATCAGGGGCTTCAGTGCAGATCATGGAATTATAGGAGGGCCTGGGTTGGGAGGGATTTGAAAGATCAGCTGGTTTCAACCCCCTGCCATGGGCAGGGGCACCTCCCAGGTTGCTCAGATGGATGAGTGCAAAGGAATCCAAAATCCCCCCCTAAATTAAAGCACCGTCTGCAGCATAACAATATTGCTCATCTCGCCACAGGGATTTGCCATGTCCCACTTTGCAGCATCACCTGTGCCCGTCCTGAGAAGCCCCAAGTGTCTGTCCAGCAGAAACCACTCAGAGGTTTAAATAAATTTGTACCACTGAAAGGTGTCCATACAACACAGGGAATAAAATGGAATCTCAACCCCGGTGTTGCACCGTGCACTGGGAAATCCAGGGTGACCCATGGGAGGAACAAGTTCAGTGCTGGTGGCAGGGTCACTGCAGCCTGGCCCAGGCTGGGACACTGAGCGTTCCTGGAGCACAGAAGGTCATCCCCAGTTTAACCAGCACCGTGGTTAGTGGTGGCTGGGGTCACTGGGAGCAGCCTTTTTTGTGGGTTTCTCTCCCCTCTTTTAGACTGAGACTTTAACTGCTCCCAGCACCCACTCAGGTTTGGAGCAGCCTCCCCAGGTACCCCCTCCTGGTGTGACTGTCACTTCCAAAAATGTCCTTGCAAACAGCATTTCCTTCCCATGGGTGTTTGTGCAAAGGAACCGAACGATTCCCAGTGCTGCTGGAATGCGTTTGTGTTTCTTTATGCAAATTGAGAACTGCAGATGCTTTTTGGCAGCCTTGTCCCAGCTCACAGCAGTACAGCACTAACAGAACGTACGTGAAGTCGATGACAACTTTATAATAACAACGAAATGCAGGCAGATCAAGCATGTGTATCTCATGTTATGTCTTCACTGTGAAAGGAGAGGTGTTTTTACACAGAGATAATTACTCCAGATATCCACCTCGGTGTACATTGCAAACTGTGATAAGATAGTGTTACCTAAAAGGGACTGGCTGGCTTTTTCTTCCCTAGGTATATCTAGGCAAAATCTATAATTCTTTGTCTAGACAATGATCTCACAACAAGAGAATGAACTTCAATTAGAAGTTTTGATGGGAAAAACCTTTTGTGTAATGGAGACAAAGCCAGAGCACTTACGAGCACCCCTACAAAAACAAACCTGTGTGTGTATAAACACAGGAGATGGGGAAGGGGTGGCAGCAGCAGGAGGATTTAATTTCAAAGTGTCACACAGTTGTTTCAGATGCTGGCAAGCACCTGCCCTGGTGACAGGGGGAAAGGGCAAGTTTGCTGTTCTCTACCCACGGCTTGTGTCAGACAAAGGAAGGACAGGGAGCGTTTTCCCTGCTCATTCTGCCTCTGGAAAGTGCTAAGCAGGTCAGTGGGAGGAGATGAATGCAAAAACCACATGGCCACGTGTTTAAAGAGCTGTTGGGGCTGTGGCAGTGAAGGGCTGCTGGGAAGAGGAAAAGCTTCAGGTCATCCCTGGTGTCCTTGCAGGATAACGAGGGCCCCAAACCTCTGCCCTGCCTGTGATCGTGGCCCTGAAACCCTCTTTAAATAAAACATCTGGAATTTAGGCTGTTTCTGCCCAGGGTGTGGGCACACTGAGATAGCTGCAGACCCCTCAGGGGGTGTTCCTGGACTCCTGGCATGGAGCAGGTGCCAAGGATGTCACACGATGCCAGTGGATGATGTCATCCCAAGGCCACGGAATCCAGCAGGCTGGGTCTCTCTGTTTTCACAGCCCAGCTCTGGTGGAAACATGACTTCTGGTGAGTGTGGATAGCACCTGGCAAAAGAAACCAACACTCCAGAAATATCCTTGTTTTCCTTTTCCTTTCTGCAAGAAGGAGGAGGAAAATGGCACAAGGCATTGGCTGTTCAGTACAGCTCCAGGTCTTGATTTTGCACCCTAATGAGGATCAGGCTGATGAAATTCAGTCTTGTTTGGATGAAATACAAGAAGTCCTGGTGCTCGATAAGATCTTGGTAGGACTGGTATTGCGTGTTTGTGCTCCAGTACTGACCAGAGCCCTCCCTGGCCCCAGACCAGCTTTAGGCAGGCACGGAGAGAGCAGCATCCCCTGGACGGAACATCTCCCAGCTGGAGCTGCAACTCTGCAGCTTGGTTTTCTCACAGCTGCTTCTCCCAGTGCTCTGCTGCTGCCTCTGGACATCCATGGACAACGTGCCCATCAGTGGGGAGCTGGAAGGGTAAGAAGGAGCACAGGAGCAGAGCTCGGCAAGCAGCACCTCCTGTGCTGGGAGTGCTGAGTGAGGGCAGAAATCAGTAAAGCTGCAAGGAGTGTCCTGTGGGATTAGCAGAGCTTTGCATACAGATGAGAAGTTAAGCTGAAGCAGTTCTGCTCTGGAAATGGCTTTGTGTGCTGATAGTGTCAGCCCTAGGCACAGGAACCGGGTTTATTCTCAATGCCATCCCTGTGGTTCCCTCAGGGCTCTGGCTGGAGCCCTGTCCAGGTAAGTCAGGCTTTGCCACCACATCCTGAGCTGAAAAGTGCTGGGAGAGTCTGGGCTGGGGCTGAGGTTGTGCTCGGTGTTTGGGGGTTTCAGGTGCCTGAGCAGAGCCTGTAATTGCTTCGGGCCCCTCTGTACACTCTGACCCTCCTGTAGGTGACAGACCCTAAATGGGCTCCCTGGCCCTCTTAAGGCCCTGCCTCCCTGCACTGACCATGATGGGAGCCGAGCCGCTGCCTGGGGGTGTCTCACTCAAAACCCTGGGGCTGGATGGTGCAGAAGGGCTGTGGCTCAGAGGAAAACCAAGGAATTGCTGCCAAAGGCATCCAGTCTGGAAAAGGGTAGTTCAGTGAGCAGTCCCGTTGGGCTGGGCAGTGTTTGTCCCTGAGGACTTGGGTCAGGATGGAAGGGTTGGGATTGTGCTGGGGATGATCCTGAGGGCAGAGGTGGGTGCAGGAGGGAGGAGCTGGGGGAGGTCGCTGCGCTTGCTCGTGGCTCCCCCATGCTCAGAGCTCAGGGAGATTCATAACTGTGGAGTTGTCACCTGCCGTGACACAGCCTGTGCCCTGTCAAAGGGGACAAACAGGCCCTGCCACACGAGCCCAGCCCTGGGTGTCCCCCTCGGAGCACTGACAGCCTGGACCTGTCAGGCTGTGCCAGAGCTGTGCCCCTGTCCCAGTGCAGGCTCATTCTGTGCACAGGGCCGTTCTCATGGCCAGTGGCAATAGGGCTGCTCTGCTCCACCCACCCCGGGGCTCTCCCTACATCCCAGGACTGGTTTCTCTCCAGAGAGAAGACCCAGAGTCCCCTGACACTGGCCATGTTCCCAAGGGACATCCCTGAGAATGAATGGAAGAGCTCGGTTTTCCATGTATTTTCTGAATCAGCTCTCATGGCAACTGCAGCCCATGGGGTATCCACTGGGGGGGACCTTCTGCTCCCCTTCAAAGCAGAGCATTAAACACATTCCAGCTTCCGTGTCAACCTTAGTGTGGATCAGATCATTCATCAAAGGTGACTTTTGATCAGAGTCCTCTCAGGAGGGTCCTGTCAGCGGGAAACTTGCACCAGGGAGGGACAAAAGAAAGACAAGATGAGGAAATAATAATTCTCTTTAAGTACTGCCCTTCATTAATATCTTCAATAAACAAACATGTACATCTGAACATGACTTCTCTTACACACCACTGTTATCACTCAGCTCTATTCCACATGAAAGCACACTTGTCATAAGCCATTTCAACTCCCATCCCCAGTTAATGTATTAGCACTCATTTCATTTGCATTTTAATGGCAAGACTACACTTTTCAAATAAATGACTGCACTTTATCAAAGGATTACTTCATTTGGGCTGTAATGCTGCGCTGCTGTGTGGGAATCAGGAGTGTGGAGGTTGGAAAAAGCCCTGCAAAGGAGACCCACTGGGTTCAAAAGTTCCAGCCCTGCTCTTTTCAGCTCCAGCTCCATAATGAGGGGGAAAATAGCAGCACTGGAGTGTTCTGGCTGCTCCTCCTGGGCTGAAGGGAGATGCTCATTATGTAATTTCACTCCCACATTTTGTTCCGTGCATGGGCTCCTCCAGGGAACATCATTAAGGGCTATAGGTGGCCTGAAATGAACCTGTGGATAGAAATCCCTGGGGTTTCTCTCTGCCCGGGCTTTGAATCTCCACCGTGCAGCTGAAGCCTGTTCCAGTGCTGGGCCTGTTCCCGGCAGATTAGAGCAGCCTCCCGTGGAGATGGATCAGCAGCCCTGGCTCGGAGCAGGGCAGAACACAGTGGCCACACTGTGGGCTCAGCTGGAAGGTTCTAGGGCTAAAGAGCCAGATGAGAGACGTAAAAATAAAATTAACCTTTACTTCAAGAGGTAGAGAGACGTGCAAAGCTGCACACGGGTTGCTAAATCTTTGGGTAGCAAATAGAGCAAGAGAAAAACAGGAAAAGCAAAAGGAGTCTGTGTGGGGAGAGGCTCTGTAACAGTGCCTGGAGCAGCACTGCATCTGCACCTTTCCAAGGGAAACAAGCGGATGTCTGGATGCTTCTGGTGTTGGTACCTGGCTTGTCCCAGCATGGAACATTCCTTGGGCACACCAGGATGTGGAAGAGGGGCTACAGACCCTCCAAGGGACCAGTTTGGCTGCTGGGCTCCAGTTTTGAGGTGCTGGAGGGAGATGAGTGTGGAAGCAGCCCCCGGTGGGGGTTTGGGGATGAAGGGAGGCGTGTTATGGCAGCACTGGGAGAAAGCTGCTGGAAAAGTCCACAGGGGCTCCTGTAGAAGGCTGAGCCTGGAGTGGGGGTGGATGTGGTGGGATTTGACTGGGAAGGGGGTGGAAATCCGTGAGCCAAGGCAGGATGGACTTGAGGGCTTTTCTGGCTGGTTGTTTTACTCAGAAGTTGTTTCCTTGCACGAGTGCTGGGAGGGTTTGGAGGGGGTGGTGGTGTCCCCAGGGGCTCCTTTGCTCTCACGTTGAACACCTGGCTGAGTCAGAGCTGCTCACAGGGAAATGTGGTGTAAAGCTGCACAGGTTTGGTTCTTGCTGTGTAAGACTGGGCTGTGTGCAAAGGTTTTGGCAGCTGAAAGGAAAAGCTCTACCACCAAATTTTAAATTTCCTCCTTTCCTATGACTGTAATTCCATTTATAAGCTTCTGCTTGCTGGAGAAAGCTGGTTCACATTGCCCCAGTGACTGGGTAGGCAATCAAACTGTCCTTAAACATCAGCAAGTTTTATTTTTAAACTTAAGTCAATCTTTAGCTTGAATTGGAATAAATGTGAGGTGTCAGGTTCCATTTGTTGATAGGAATGCTGTTGTGGCAAATACTGTAAAAAGAAAGAAAAACTCTGTGGATTAAAGGCTGCATTAAGTGGGGGCAGGGCAATGCAGTGATCTCAAGCCATTATTTGTAGCCCAGGCTGTGATAATGAGGGATGCTGAGGAGCCCTAATGTGTGAAATGCTGGTGGAGATAATCGAAATCTTTAGCAGCTTTGCTTTTTTTTTTTTTCCCTTTTTTTTAATCCTCTGCTCCAGATCAGCCCATTGTGCTGCCAAACCAGCCCTGGGCTGCCAGGGAACCCCCCACTGCCTGCTTGCACCAGGGCTGCAGCCTGGGGAGAGTCCAAGTGTGTCCCAAACTGGTTAGTGACTGGAAATGCTTTATTTCATCAGGAGTTTCCATGCCAGCAAAGTTTATCCAGCTTGGAGATGAAGGATGGTGGGTGGCAGCAGCAGATGCTTCTGGAGAGACTCCAGGCTCTGGTGGGTGCTCTTTCTGTGGTGAGGGGTTTTCCCTTCCTTGAGTCCTGTGGTGGCATCCTGGGAGTCTAGGGCTCCACTGCAGGGAGCAGTGAGGTGCAGCAGGAGTGACCTGTGGGGTTGAACTGCTGCTGAGGAGCTGAATTTCACATTTTGTACCTTTTAGGGCTTTTCCTGTTGGGATGTTTCCAGTCTGACCTTCTGGGCCGGTCTCCACTGGGGCACATCAGACGCCTCTCCTGTTCTGGGTCTTGTCAATATGGGGGTGTTCCCATTTTTAGGATGTGCCTTCCCTCAGGGTCCAGATCCCTGTCCCTCCATCCCTCCTGTTCTGAGGAGGGAGGCACAGGCCAGCCCTGCCCCAAGGTAGCAGCTTGGCTGTGTTTTGTCTGGGAAGAGTTGAGGCAAAGGGGTTAAGTGCCCTGAGCATTCTGCAGAGAGCAAAAGAAATTGAAAATTGGAAATTGAGGATGACTCAGAGAGAGGGGAGATGGAGCCCACAGGACAGCGGGGAGAGGGCAGAGGGATACCCACAGTGGGGTGCTCTCCTCCTGCCAATTTGAAGTAGGTGGGGGAAGCCATGATGGAAATCCTGAGATTCCTGCTAAATCTGCTGGTGCAGGGGCTCTGATTGATCCCTGAAGGAGCCAAACAACCCCTGGGCTGCAGCTTCTGGAGGAGGGCACAGCCCAGAGGGTCTTGCTGGTAAAGTCCCCCAGTTCTAGCGCGGGTGGGGAGTGACTGCAGGGAGGACACAGGGAGGGACACGGGGCTGTCACTGGGGCTTGGTGGCACCCGCCCCTGGCTCACAACTGACCTGCTGCAGGTGGCTCTGAGGGGACAGTCCACACCTTTCCTGGCAAATCTCCAGCAATACCATGGACTTAACCTGTTACTCATCAATATTTCAGTTGTTACACTTCTGACCACATGCCTCAACTATTCCATGAACGCTGGCTCCAAATCCCCTGAACACGTTTGGAATAATTCCTCAGGCATGCACAGACAGGAGTGCCTGCATTCCTGCTTGGTTATCCATAGTGCTGCTGAAGCCTGGGCTGGCTGTGGCTGGCTGCACTTGGACCACAAAATCTCTTTTGCACCGCCCAGGATTTGAGTTGTGTCATTCCCGTGGGCTGCCCAGGGAGCTGAGGGAGCCAGCAGGGCTCAGGGATGGCTCCGTGAGCCTGGAGCTGGGCGCTCTGAGCAGTGAGCTGCACACACACATCCGTCCCCAGTGGTGGGGGGCAGGACACCTGCAGGAACACACCTGGAGGAAAATCCCTCTGCTGGGCTGTTTGGCACATGTTCAGCCCAGTGCCTAATCCATGTGGGATCTGCTCCACCTTTGCCATTCCGAGGGAGCTTTGTGTAACTTACTTCACAGGATTTCAGCGGTGAGAGGTTCAAACCTCCAGGGAGAACTGGCTCACCTGAACACCCTGGCACTCTCGTGGAGAAACGGGAGAGGGATCCCAGCTGAGTGGGAAATTCTCTGTGCTGTGCCTGGCTGAGCTCTGCCTTGTGTGTCTGTAGCCAGGTGTGCCCCAGCACTGGATGCTGCTTGAAAGATGCCCCTGCCTCCGAGGAAAACTTGTGCCTGCCATGAAAAAAGCAGCTGTGCCTGACAGGTCGATAAGAGATGTACTAATAAGGCAGGGATTTGGGAATAACTCTTGTTTTCCATCTCTGCAGCCTCCAAAAGAGGGGATGACTTGGTTCTTGGAGCTGGTCCCAGGAGAACCCACCACTTTTAATGTCCCCTTCCCCCCAAATATCCTCCTGTAACAGCGATGCCTAAACCGTGCCAGCAGCCTGTGGTGTAACTTGTGGTCTACCTACTGTCTATGGTGCATGTTTTTAGATAAAGCCATCCCAGGAAGCTGAACTGAAAGCCTTGGGGAGCTCCAAGCACTTTGAGCACAGCTGGCTTATCCAGCAGCCTATAATCTTGTCAGGGGAAAAAACCCAACAACTTGGTTTGACAACCTCACCAAAAGCAGGGTCTGTGGTGACTCTCCCTCTTCGTGTGTGAGCCTGAGATTCCCTGGTAGTCCTAAATGTCCTGTTCTGGCATGGTAACACCAGGGCTAGTTGTGCCACAGTTCTGCAGGTTTGCTCTTTTAAATGTTGGAATTACGTTCCTGCAATCTCATCCCTCAGGACCTGTAGTCTTGAAAAGTTAGAAATAAAACTCCCAGGTCCAGAGTTCCCAGCCTGCTCTTTGGAGAATCCTGGGAGTAACGACACAGTGCCAGTGGATTTGAAGTGGCTTCAGGGTGCTGCCTCTCCCTCCCCTCTGTTACACAGCAGCCGAAGTTAGACCAGCCCAGCCGTGCTCCTGCGTGGCCTCACATGCACAGCTCTAGGAATGACCATGCTGGGAGAAAGAAAATGCAAAACAATGAGTGAATGTGCCTGGATTGTCATTAAAATAAACTGTTACAGTGCTTTTGCAGCCTCCAAAATTAAGGCTACAGATGATAAAACAGCAGTGGTGCCATGAACCTTTTTCAAGTAGGGTTTTATTCCTAACCCAGGCTGGGCTGGAGCGACTGTGTTGTATAGCCCTCCCATTGCCAGAGTAAGAGAGCTCACGTTTAATGCGCTGCCTTATGGGGCTTTCTTGGCATCCTTAATGCCTCACCATTCAATAGCTCTGTGCTTTGCAGGGCCCTGGAGATAAAAGAACCAATATTCCTTCAAAGGTTATTTCTAACACAGGAGTAGTTAAGAAAGCATCTGCACACAAATGACAAATTATTGTAATCTGAACAAAGAGCAGGAAAGGTTCCAGCAGCTGGAAACTTAAAAGAAGCCGTAGACAAAGATGCAAAGATGGATTAAAAAGAGAGCTCTGATGTTCCCAAAGGCAGCAATGGGGCTAAGTGGTACAAATGAGGGAGGCTTCAGAAGCAAACTGGAAGCTGAATTGCCAAGTTCTCATCCTCCTCCTGGGAGCTGCAGTGCCCTGTGCAGCACTGCCAGGGCTGGGAGTTGTCTCAGTGCTCTCAGCTCCAGTGGGAATTGTGTGCTGCTGCGGCTGATCCTGTCTCTGCTGTGAAATCAGAGGGAAAATATTCCTGCATAGTGCATTTCTTTCCTAATCTCACTTTATCAGCCTGGCTGGCAGCTCAGCACATTGGCTTCTGTGGTGGGAATCACTGGGGCAGGAGTTGCTTTCCAGCTTGGATTTGTGGGGTGACAGAGCACAGTGCTCCTTTCTGGCCTGAAAATCTGCAAGTGTCGTTCTGCTCCTGTGTGAAAAATTCCCCGAGGCCTCTCTGAGCTGGGATAGAGCAGCTTCTGCTGGGTGGGTGAGCCGTGATGTGGCTCCCGGGATTCACTTTCCGGGATTCCTGTGCGGAAAGCAGTGCCTGGTGTGGGGGCTGTGTTTGAGGGAGTGGCGGGGGATGTGCCTCGGGCTTTGCTGGGTACAGGGTGTTCCTGGTGACTTGGGAGGTGACATTACAGGATGTGTCTTTTAACATTCCCCCTCCAGCCTTTGGGAGCAGCAGCAGCTGTGATTCCTCACTGGAAGTGCTTCAGGTGACAAAAAAGGAGTTGCCTGCTGCTCTTCCTGCAGTGGTTTTTATTTGTTAGCTATATCAGAGTGTGCAATGGGAACACGCTCCTGGAAGGCTCTCCAGGGACAGAGGAGCCTGAAGGGAGAGGGCAGGAGGAAAGCAGGAGCCAGCAGAGGCAGGAGCAGATATCCCTGCGAGCACAGCCGGGACCACAGGAGCTCCTGGCAGCATTCAAAGCATTCCCGATAGAGAGGTTTGGGTGTGGAAATTCAAGCCAAACCTCCAAGGTCTGCTCAGTGTGAGTGTGAAAGCTTGATTTGGATTATAGCTGCACCAGGCTTGCCTGGCACTTTGTCTGGTGTTAATCAAGCCTTTGCAGAGCCTGGCTTGGTTTTAGCTTGGCAGCAGGACCCATGCCTGGGCAGGTTTACCTTGGCTTTGCATTTCACTGTGGCTTGTGGATGGTAAATCAAATGTGGGATAAGTTTAGAGAGGGTCTGGGCTGAAGCTAATAGCTGCTTTTATGTTGTTTGTTTGGAGTGGTGTGTGACAAGGTCATCCCATCTCATAAAAATAGCATAAATTTCATTTTTCTTGACTCCCACCAAGGATGGCGGGAGGAAGCGATGTAGGGATTGCTGCAGTCCTCTGCAGTGTGCAGGAGATGGATGGGACCGTGTGAGCACGATCGGCCATGTGATGGACCCCGTGGGGCCTCGGAAGCAGCTCTGTCCCACACAGCTGGGTAAACTCCTGGCTCTGTTACATTCTGAATCTAAGAACTGCCATAAAGCAGGCCAAGAAGGTTGCGTATTAAATAGGCATAAAGTACTTGGAGAGTGATTAGTGCCTTTCTGGTTTGATACTAAAGTGGTTCTTCCGTGATAAATGAAGTCCCTGCTCGGAATGACGGTATCCTTTTGGGGCCATTTGTGCTCTATTTATAGTGACGTGATGGTTCCCTGCTGCTGGAGCATCCCTCCAGGAGGAGAAGGACCCATGGAGCGTTCCCTGTCACCTGGGCAGACTCCTGCTAGGCTGCTGTGCTTTTCCACTGATTTTTCTGTGCTGCTGTGCCTTCAGGCCAGCTGCCATTTGCCTGGACAGTGGTTTGGTGAAGTATTTTGTGGAGTGCTGTTTGGGACAAGGTCACCTGCTCCAGGTGGCCTCAAACCATCCACACACTGAAAGCTTCAGATTGAAATTAAGAAGATCCTTACAAACTTGGGGAGCTTCTAATAAATCTGTGTCCACAAATCCTTGGTGGAAGGTTTGATGCTGACTGTTGGAGACCTAAATCCTCTGTTTATCTGTGGGACCTCCCGCCATCCTCTCCCTGAGCACTCGGAAATCCTCGTGCACCAGAGCTGGGGTACGGGTCCTTAGTGCCACACAAGCCCCAGTGAGAGTCAGGAGTCAGTGCCCCTCTTCACAGTGTTGCCATTCCACTGAAGAAACACTCCACATCCACATAATAAAGACGGTACTTGTAAATGGAGAATCAGAGGGGAAGAGCTCTCAATCGAATTTTAATGTGTACCTCCTGCCTGGACTGACAGACGGAATATCTCCAGAGCTTCTGGGAGCAAGGGAAAACAGCTTTCCATTGCAATAACTGTCTGTTCCAGGTCTGGTTTAGCACCCCCGAGAAACGCCTGTGTACACACCTTAAATACTACCAGGCATATTGAACAAACCTGTTCAAATGACTCCCCTGATTAAACATGTCATTACCCGAGGTTAACTCTGCATACGGTGCTCTGCTAGGGTTAAAGGAGGGGTGGATTCCTTGGATTTAAACCTGCCCTGACTAATTTTAGTATGTTCTATAAATAGCCCTCCCAAATACTTGAGCAATTCATGTTCTACTCTGTAAAGGCAGAAGAGGCTTCTTAGGTAAAGGAAATCATGGTGATTAGTGAGGGCTGCGATGAAAAGAGGATATGAAAGTAGCACAGAAATCCTTTGATACATCACTCACTGTTCCTGAGGCATTTTCTTCTCCTTGTCTTGACTTTAAGTTTCCCTGTAGTATGTGAGTGGATCTACCTCCTAAATTCACACTTTCAAAAATATTTTACCTTGCCTTTCTATGTGCAAATACACTTTCCTCCTGAGTTGTGCTTGGCAGAAACGGAGAAAATGCTGTATAAAAAAAACCCAATCTGAGAATATTGATTTGAATCTTTATAGAAACATTTTAGACTAGTTTAGGTCCCTGCTGTGTTCATCTAGGGAGCAATACACAGGCAAAATAATTAATTCACCTCAGTTTTTGGCTACCAAAAATTAGGCATTTGTTCTTAAGCTGGGTGTTTAGGCTGGTGCGGCTGAAGGAGCAGCTCTGAGCACAGTTCATGTTGTAGGGATGAATCAGCCCCCGGAGGTGCCCAAGTGTGTCCATGGACATGGGAAATGATTGGTGAGATTGGACACAGTCAGTCCTTGGGGTGTCTGAAGACACCTCCCAGAGCCAGTTCAGCCACCACGTCCTTCCCAAGGTGTGTGTGACAAACTGGGAGCTGCTGTCGTTCTGGGGCATCCATGGAAGAGATGATCCCCTCCCGCCTGGGCCTCAGGAGAGGGATGCTCTGGGAATTTTAAACTGTGGCTTGGCACTGGTTTAGGCACATAAATCCCTCATGCTTATCCCCCTCAGCTTGGTGAGGGTGTCCCTGACTTTTCCTGGCTTTCAGAGCCTCAGGACCTGGAGTGAAATCCAGTCCTTTTCTGTTGCTGTTTAAAAGGAGCTCATGAAGTCTGGAGGGCTTTGGGGAGGCAACTTCCATGGGCATGACCTTATGTGGACAACAGGATGTTCCCACAGGACTTTCAGTGTAGCAATTCCCATCAAAGCCTTCTGTCACCTCTGATGTCCTGATGGTCCCCAGCAATACCGGGGTGAGGCAGGGCAGCTCCCCTCAGTCCCAGGCTGCTGGGCACCCACGAGGTATTTCCACAATCAGGGGAATGGTGGTGCTGGATTGAAGGTTGGACTTGATGGCCTTGAGAAGCCTTCTCCAACATAAACAACGCCATGATTCTATGAATCCTGTGTGAGTGTGGATATTGGCTGAGAGCAACTTAATCCCACAGGAGGTTGTTATTCCTTAAAGCTGAGTTGCTGTAGTGGTCAGGAGTGTTCAGGGAGAAGCTCCAGGGCTCCTGATGCGCTCTGGCACTGCTGCACAACAGTCACCCTGGATCACTCCGTGGAGAAATATGGGGAGACTTGGGTGGAGAAATACATCCTAATTGAGTCTGCAGGCATTACTTGCAATAAAATACTGGGATATTTGGCTGGAAGTCAAATGGCCCATATCAGCTGCAGTGGCTCACCAGAGGTTTCCCTGCTGCCCCGGTCGTGTTGCTTCTCAGCCTTTGAGAATTGAGCTCATGGTCTCTGGAACAACCAGCAGCGAAGGAATAGGCAGAACCCAGACCCTCAGCAACACCTGTAGCAAACAACAAGTACATTCTCAAAGTTACATTGCAGCTTAATTAAAGGGGGAGAGGCCTGTCAGACTTAATTCATTTTTAAAAGCCCCATCAAATTTAATTTGTGAGAGCAGCTCCTCCATCTGCTTCCAGGCATTATCTCTGGAGTTCAGGAGAAAAACATATGTCTTGTGGTTAATAAGAATTTGTTTTAATGGATCATATGACTGGGTGATTAATAACTGCTCAGCTCTGATTGTTCTCGTTATAAGGAGAACACACAGCCCCGCTGCCCAGCCCCAACCTATTGTTGAGAAAAGAGATCATAAAACAGGAGATGAAAAATTCCTCTGCTTGAGATGAAAGCAAATGGATCAAGGGCTTGGCTGCACGGAGCTGTGCAGGGAAGGCGGCTTCCTATGGTTCCTATTATTTCTCTTTTGGGATTATGTATCAGATCATCAAATGTGCTCCAAGCCAGGCACTCCAGTTTGTGTTCAGATGTGTAACTCGATCTGGTGTCTGGCTACCAGGGGCAGTGTTGGCATTCAGGGGGTCCTGAACAAATCCCTCCTTTCCACCGATTCCTTCTGTAGCCTTGGGCACATCCTATAACCCCTCCAGAAATAGAATCCACGAGGAAATATCCCCAGTGCACATCACAATGACCTCAACAGGTTTTCCTCTTTCCCTGGCTTGCTCCTGGTTTTAGCTCCATGTCACTCTTCCAAGCCAAAGCGCAGCAGCTCCGGAGAGTTGCACCACATTTCCCCGAGAGCAAACGGGATGAGAATATGACCCTGCTGTTTAGTGCCAGCTCAGTTCCTGCAGCAACCAAATCCAGAGCGATTCCTCCTGTTTGCTTTCCTGACACGCTGGCTGCCTGTTGGAAATGTTGGGAGCTCTGGTGCTTGGCAGATATTCAACCCAGTTACTTCAGAGGAAATTCCACGTATTAAAAGAGTCCAGTGATTAGGTTATCATCATCTCCACTTCTCATTTGCTCTGCTCACAATGAAAGCTTGCAAGAGAGAAATTTATTTGGTTGTTTTTAAAGGCAGGGGTTGAAATGTGCTCCCAGGCAGGAAATAAAGAGCCATTATTCCCTCGGAGCCCCCGGGGGGATGGCAGGCGCTCAGCCATGGGGTCCCAGGAGCCATAAAGCAACACAAACCGGAACAGGGAACTGGTGTCATTTGGGCTTTGATTTGCTTTTGCAGCGTTAACCTCACGTTAACCTTCAGAGCAAGAGGTCAGGGAAAGGTTGCAGCCTCAGATGCTGAAAAAGGAGCTTTGCCTGTCTGAAATGAGCAGTCCTGCACAACCTACGGAGTTAGCCTCAAATAATAATAGTAAAGAAGAAATTACTCCCTGAATAATGTTTCCACTTCAGCTAAGAATTCTCATCCAATTTATGTGCAGAAGGAAAAAGCAAGAGGTGTTGCAGAGCAGGGAATAAAATCAATATTTCCCCCCAATGCAAAGGGGAAAATAATATTGTTCTCTATTATTTTAAAGCATTCACCTTGCCCTTCCTGTCTCCATGGCCCTGCGCTTGTGCAATCCTCTAATAACTCCCTTTTAGCTCCTGCTGCTTGGAATTATCATCTGCCCCGAGACCTTCCTTTCACGCAGAGCTGTGGGAGAATGTGGGCACCAGGAATGAGGTGTTATGGCTCTGATGTGGGCATGAAACCCTTGCAGAGCAACATAAAAATAGCAGCGATTGCACAATTGCACCCATGAAAATGGAAAGAGAGGGAAAATCTTAGAGTGCACACAGAATATTTCAGTGTCAGCTTTGTTCTTCCCATCAGGGACAGACAGATGGGGCCAATTGGATCAAACTGGGAAGTTCTCTGCCAGGCTGCATCCGCTCATCTGCTCAGAAATATTGGGTGGCATCTGGCAGCTGGGATCTCCTGCTGTATCCCTGCAGTGCCACGGGGATGACAGGGGTCTGTGGGGAGAGAGGTGCAACAAAAGGGGCAAAGCGGTGGAGAGGGGACAGGCACTGCCGAAGGGTTGGGAAGTGCTGGGGCTGGGAAGGGCTGGATCAGCCTGCAGGATCCTCTGCACCCAGGTGTTACCTCAGGTGCTGCACTGGGGCAGCCGTTTTGCACCGGTGAAAGTCTTCTGCAAGGATTAAGCTGATATTGAGGTATAAACTGTACTATTTATTATTAAGCTACAGCTTCTTTGGGACCCTTAAATGTGAGTAACTAAAATATTTGTCTTCAGGGAAACACTTTGACAGAGGGGGAAAAAGGAGGATTTTGTTTATTAATTTTTTCTTGTAGAACAGATTTTTCATGCTAAAAATAAGTTCCCTAGACATATATAGGCACAGCCAAAAGTCCTGCTGGACAAAGGTTTCTGGAGCATGGAGATGGTGCGGAGATTGCCTCGGGCTGTCTCTCCCTTTGGACTGTCAGTTGTGGTAACACCTATTGCCCAAATTCTTGGTGGAGTTGGTATCTGTTTGATGTTCCTGCCTTGTCACTGAGTTCCTGTCAGAGTGATGGGATTCGGGTGCTGGAGGGGAAGTGTTTGTACGCAGGGCACCAGGATATGATAATCCAGTTTATATCACCCGGAGTCCTGTGTTTGTAGCCAGCTCTGTATTGGATCTCTTCCCCCTGAATGGAGGAATCCCCACTCACCAAAAGTTCACAGCTCTGTACATTGATGACCCCCCTTTTCAAGGGAATACAGCCATTTCCATCCCCCCAGTGTCGTGTAATGAATAAGCACAGAACATGGATCTGTTTGGGAAATGCCATTTATTTTAAATGAAATACTTTAAAGAAGGTGATGAGTTTAATTATCCCATGGAAGACAGGTTTTGTTATTTAAAGTTTTGTTTGGACTCCTTTCCATTTGTTTTTGGTTCATTTTTCATTTTATATTCCACTTGCAAAAATGAGGGAAGTTAAGAAGGAAAAAAGAGGAAACTGTTCTGTGGATATTTTTCCAATCTTTGAAAGAGAGAAAACTTTCAAGAGGAAGAAAAAGAAGAGAGAAAGAAAGGAATGAAAAGCCAGAATCCTTCCAGATTTGGAGAACAACCCCAAAATGACACCTTTCAAAACGAACATTTATCATTTTGTTTCATTTTGAAAGTTTTCATTAGAAAAAGAATTCAACCAAATCAACTACGTTTGTGGAAACTCCTGGGTTCCCTTGGAAACCCCTTTTATTTTTCATGGCTAGAACTTTATGAAGAAAATTGTAACCACGTCGTAGCTCTTGAACTGCCTGAGATTTATGAAGCACGTTAATCAATCACCTCGTCCTGCAGGTGCAGAATTTTATAAAAAGCAATTATGAGGAGATGGAGTGATGCCAACCCCAATCCCCTCTCACCCCCACAGCATCTTCCCAAAGCCCTCTGCACAGAGGCTCCACAAATCACTACATCTGGCTTTTTGATCCACATCCCAGGAGCGTCCCGGGTGCCTCCACAGCATCAGCTCTCACATGTGGTGCTCTAAGGGCTCTGCTTGGGTCCCTTGCAGGTTTTTTCCTGCCATGGCACTGGGAGGACTCAATGGTTGGCCATGACTGGGCTGCAGAGATTCCCTGAGCACTTCTGTCACTGAAAATGCATCAATAAATCCCTCTTCTCCTTTTCACAAAAGGTAATGACATTTTTGTAATGAAAAATCCTTAACGTGATTATCTTGTTTCAAATTAATGGCACTTCTGGCTGTGAGCAGGTTCTTCTCCCCACGATGCTGCTCCATAGGGAGGACTTTTTTCAGACTGAAGTTTTAAAGATGTGCTTTGGTCAGAGCAGCTGTTCCTGCACTCCCCCCATGAGCAGCCGTTGCATTTCCACCCCTCACTCGACGTTCTCCTCCTTCACACCCTGCAGCTTGCAAAAACCACCCTGGAACAAGAGCCCATCTCCAGCCCTGCCCGTGCTTCACACAGCATGGCCACGGTCTGTCCTGGAGTGTGGACTGTGGCCTGTCTGTGGATATTTCCTACCAACAGTGAGAAGTACCCAGGGAAGTGGCTGCATGTGCCAAATACCTCGTGGTCATTCCCGTTGCAATCCCCTTGAGCATCCAAATGTTCAGAGCTGCTTGTGCCATCCTTCAAAGGGGGATTTTTGTCATCAGCTTCACGGGGGAAGAGGAAGGAGCAGAACTTGAAGGTCATGGACTGGTGTCGCTTGGTGTTAATGCAGCAGTTTCTCTGGGGTTTAATAGCAAGGACTATCTCTGCCCTCCTGGGAAACCCCCGCTCTGCTGCTCTCTTTGCTCTGCAGAAGTGCCTGAACGAGGAAACTCCAGCCCATTTCCAAGTGATGTTATCCCTGAAAGATCAGGATGCTGGGAAATAATTAACTGTCAGAGAAATTGCTTGTGCCGCCTGCCCCCTGTTGCCAAATAAGGTTTGGAGGGCTCACATCTGATGCAGAATCACCGAGGAAGGGGGAAGCTGTCCCCAGATTAGATAGGAAATGCTTATATGACACAAGAGTTTATTACTTAGTCCAGTTTACAGGAGGTCAGAAAGAAAATAACAACCAGATACAGAGTTTGAGTGTAATGCGGGGGTGTTAAGTCTTAATAAATTCTGTTGCTGACTTTGTGTGATGGACAGGTTTATCTCCATCAGGCTCTTTTGTCGCTTCCAGATGAATCTTAACCAGTACCAACCCGAAACTTTCCTCCCTTTAATAAACATCAATAACTTAACACAACCTCCTCTCCATATCATCTGGCAGCAGTAGGAGCCTGGGCCGCAGTTTATTGGGGAAATGGTATTTTCAAGGTGGAATATTATGGCCAGACTGGATAAGTATCTTGCATTTCCTTGTATTTTCTGGGAACATGCATGGAACAGTTCCCAGCCCACTCCTCAAACGTTTTACAACATTGAGAGGCCTCCATAAATTTCAAGCAGCCAGGAAAATACTAGAGGAATGTCTTAAAAAGGAGAAGGGGAAAAGAGAGAGAGGAGGGCAAAAGCAAACTCATAAGAAATTATCAAAGGGTATATGAGGAATAAATGGAATGTGATTCCATTGGGATGTGGGAGACTCAATTTCTCCCTATTATACAGGAGGCTTCTTGATTAGCTAAAGGTGTCTTATGCCTTGGTTTCCCTTTTCTAAAGCAAAATTTATAGTACTTTATAGGAAAAAATAAATATGCTACTACTGGGCTCTCTGAGCAGGGGAGATGGAGGTGAGGGGAGGAGTGGGTTGGAGTCTGCTGGGGGACACCCTGGATCAGCACCCACTGCAGCACCTGGGGCTCGTCCAGCTGAAGAAAATTCGGTGGCCTCAGTCTCATCCCTCGGTGTCTCTCAGGCGGCAGCTAGGGGCTGGGTTCTGCAAACTGAGAGGGAAAACATCACTTTCTTCACGATGGGGAAACCTGGTCCATGGGAGCTACAATAGAGCTGCAGAGGGACTTTGGACAAGGGCATGGAGTGACAGGAAAAGGGGGAATGGCCTCAAAGTGAAGGAGAGTAGATTGAGACTGGATATTGGGAAGAAATTGTTCCCTGGGAGGGTGGGCAGGCCCTGGCACAGGGTGCCCAGAGCAGCTGTGGCTGCCCCTGGATCCCTGGAAGAGTCCAAGGCTGGGCTGGACACTGGGGCTTGGAGCCACCTGGGATAGGGGAAGGTGTCCCTGCCCATGGCAGGGGTGGCACTGGATGGGCTTTGAGGTCCCTTCCCACCCAAACCGCTCTGGGATTCTGTGATCTCTGGTAATCTCGGCGAGGTGAGTGGTGCAGGCAGAAGGGTGGGATGCAGGGGCTGAATGAGGCAGCAGCCCCTAGAAGGTGTGGAATTGCTAAATCCAAAGGCTCATCTCCGTTAGAAAGTGTTTAATGAGGATGTCACCCCTGTGCATGGCCCACGTGTCACTGGGGGGGGTCCAGTGGGCAAAAGGGGGTGCAAGGGGACAGGGGGAGCCTTTTGAGCCGCAGTCTCCTTCCTGGTGCTCTTGGGATGCTGTTCTCACCCTCTGCACCCATCCCAGCAAGCCCAGGAGAGGGCAGGGAGGGTGGGGGTGCTCTGGGTCTGCCGTGTGAGATCGGGGGCTGCTGAGGACACAAAAAACCCCCTGTGGGCACCGTGTGGGCTCCCAGCTCAGGGGCAACTCAGCTGCAGTCTACGGTGTGTGGGCTCCCTTCTGGTGGCTTCTGCTTCAGCTTGTGGGATTTCTTAATAACAGCAAATATCCCCCGTGGTTTCCCCCTGTCTTATTCCATCTGATTAAATAAATACCAGCACATTTGCAAGAAACTGGGTAGTCATACTGAATTAGCCACAAGAAGACAGATATTCTATTTTTTTCCTTTCAAGGCTCACAGAATATCCTACAACTATTAATTATTCTGGCTTCCTGATGGTTCTGCAGGGATATCAGATAGCCTTGGATATGGAATTGAGTCCTGGAGATGGGAGAGGGCCGGCTCAGCACACTGTGTGGCAGGGCTGCAGATGCAAAGCAGAACAGTGGTCCTGCTGTTTCCTGCTCCAGCCACGGCCTGGCCCCTCCTCTCCTCCGAGGGGTGCGTGAGCTGGTGGAAAAGTTTTTGCTAAGGGAAGCGATCCCGGTTGGAAGCTTTCAAAGGCTTCTTGCAAACACAGATTGATGGGGTGGGGAACGTACTTTAAACATTATGGCAAACACCTTGGCTGGGTCCCTTTCAAGTGAAAGCTCGAAGGAAGGGAATTGAGTGATGTGTGCTTTTATCAAAGCTGCTCCCTGTTCTGTCGAGCACGGGAGCCTACGGAAGTTAAGAAGTTAATGGGGGAAGTGGGCATTAAACAGAAAGATCAAATGCATCAGGTAATAGCCAAAGGGATAAAAACTATACAGCACCTGAGAATGGCAGTAAATGTAAAATGCTGCTCTCTCATTTCAGATATTTGATTAACTGCTTCTAAATATACTGGGGACTGTACAGTCAGGGGGAAGATGTGGGTGAGCTGAAAGGCAGTCAGAATGTTTCAGGGACTCTGACCAAAGAACCTGTAAAAGCCTTCCTAGCTCCTCGCTGCCTCTGTGAGGGCAAATAAAAGGCTCAGGGATTTATAAATATTTTTTTACTGTGGGAAAAACAATCAAATAAACAGAAAAAACACCGTAAGATGAGTGTTTGGATTGATGATGATGGAATATGGGGAGAAGTACAACAGTAAAATTCTGTTTGATGTTGCAGAAGAGAAATGGGTTTTATTTCCTTTCTGTCCATTACTGAAAATGGCTTTTGAAGAATTGACACCAGTGGGATTTTTCCAATCTCATGTCTCCAAAGAACTCTTGCCTAGTGGTGAAAGTGGTAGGCACTGATGTTTTCTCTCTGTGTGACCAGGGACAGGACCCAGGGAATGGCTGGAGCTGGGCCAGGGAGGGTCAGGGTGGATCTCAGGGAAAGGTTCTTCCCCCAGAGCCACCCATCCCTCTGCCCAGGCTCCCCAGGGAATGGGCACGGCCCCGAGGCTGCCAGAGCTCCAGGAGCGTTTGGACAGCACTGCCAGGGATGCCCAGGGTGGGAGTGTTGGGGTGTCTGTGCAGGGCCAGGGGATCTGTGCAGGGCACTGGGTGATCCCTGTGGGTCCCTTCCAGCCCAGGATATTCTGTAACTCCATGATTCTAGGACTTGGTAGCACATGTGCAAATGTTCCTCTGCATGGGAATGCTCTCCCGCTTCTCCCTCTAATACTGGGTTTCTCCAGATGCAAAACATGTTTGGGAAATATTTTCAAGTCAGCACCTCAGCCCATTGCCGAGAAAGACTTTGAAGTTTGTGTTTCTTGAGCAGCACTGCTTTGCCCCACTGGGACACTCCACATCCTGGGACACCAGAGAGCCCTGAAAGAACAATTCCTTCAGCCTTTTGACAGAGCTCAAAAGCCCCATTTCTTGTAAAAGAACAAGAGCTCAGGGGCCTTGGCCTTCTGCCTCCCTGCAGCTGCTGGGACCAAGTCTCAACAGCTAAAACCCTAAAACCAGGGCAAGGCAGCTCCCTGCAAGGCTCTGTTACCAAGTTGATTTTTCCCACCTTTGGGGAAAAAAGTCTTTTGGACGCCCCAGGCTTCAATTTTCCTCCCTTACATCTCTCTTAAAGTGCAGGACAGGTTCAGGGAAGTCCAACATGCTCCTCTTTAGAGACCATTTTGTAGGGCCACAGTAGTATAAAAAAGCTGGGGGTCCTTTAGGAATTTGGAGAGATCTGTCAGCAAACCTTGGGGCCTGCTCCCACTTGCCCACCCTGTCCCTGCATGGCTCTGGGCTCCACGCCACGAGCAGGTGGGTGTGCAAAACTGGGGTGCAAAGGCAAAGGCACGCTTGGCAATACTCGGGATGTTGGCACTGATGGTGAGCGGAGGGCTGGGACACTGGCACAGTTCCCCCATCCCCAGCTGCTCCTGCTGATCCCTGGGCCGGTTCTGCAGAAAGCAGCGTGCACCCATGGAGGAGGTGATGTAGCATAATTTATCCCAGGGGCTTTAAACCATTGCAGAAAAATGCTCTTTATGCTTTGGTCAGCAGGATGGGCTGCTGGGATGGGGGAAGCAGAAGGATCTGCATAACTGGGATTTTTAGATCAAATCAATCAAATCAACATTTTAGATCAAATCGCCTTTTTTGAGTGGTTTGGGCTGATGATCCTGGGTTTGAACCCTCCCTTTCGGCTCTGCTTTCTGTGTTGTCTCAATAAAGCAAAGCCGATGAAATTACAGTAATAAAAGCATTGATTAGGCGTGTTAGGAAGAGGTTTGCACCCAGCCTGGGTTGAACTCTCCTCTGGAAGTGCCGTGGCTGCTCCTGCTTGTCCCCAGCAGGGCAATGTCACCTGCGGTAAAGCCACCGATTGCAGTGGATGTGCTGCTCCAGGGAGGCCACACCGGTGCTAATGAGCACTAAAGAAGTGAATGATACGTGAGAGCTGGGATGGCTGGGACAGCGGGAAGCTGTGGGGGCTGCTGAGGGAGTTGTAACACAGAGGGATGGGGGTGGATTGGAAGGAGATGTAAAAGCAGGAAATTCGGACTTACTACAGGATTCCCAGTTTACAACTCTGGTGTTCCCTCCCAGGGCTCACTGGATGTTCTCACCATGAATGAGGGTGAGAAATGTAAGTTGTGATTTTTCTCACCTGATTTCTTTTCCTCTGTCGTTTATTGGCTTTAAATCGGGCTCTCACTACAACCTCGATTTATCTTGTGAAGGCTTAATACATAAAACTCTTCCTGGCAGATGTCAGCAAGCTTCCACATCTGACATCTGCATCATTCCTCATGCATTCCCAGGCATGGGGCAGCCAGGTCAGCCCCCCAGGGCCAGGTGCTGAAGGGTCCCGTCCTTCCCCTGGGAGGCTGTAGGGGACGTGGGCACGTCCACAGAATCTTGGGAGAAGCAGGGATGGAGGAGCAGGGGATAGGGAGCACTGAAGAAAACATGGATGTGCTCACCAGGAATTTCCCAGCTTAGGAGAGGCCTTTGAGACAATCCTGTCTTTTCAGAGCCCCAAGGATGTGGTGCCTGGGGAAGGCAGGAGAATCACAGGGCTCTGCTCTGGTTGAGGGCCACCCTGGCCATGCCCTCACTCACAGAGTGCTCTGGCCCGTCTCTGCTGCCCCTCAATTTCTGTAAGTCCAGGGGTGGCCAGGTGAGCTTGGGGAGTTCCTGGGCTTGAGTTGTGTATTCAGCTCTGTTCTGACACAGTCTGTGTGTCTGAATTGTGGGGCAGAGGGTGCTCCCTCCTCCCAGGTCTGGGCACTGGCTCCTGCCTGTGTGTCCGAGGCTGGAGAACTTATTCTGGGACCAAGAGGCCCTGAGAGAGAGTCCAGGGACAGAGTGAGTAGTGCCTGGGCACAGCTTGTGGGATGCTCAGGGTAGAAAATAGGCAGTTCTCAGATAAGATGGGTAAAGGGCCATCTAAGGCAGGAATCAGACCCATGACGAAGGGGAAGTGAGTGAAAGAGGATCAGGGAGAACAAAACCCCAAGATGTCCAGGGCTGGCAGACTGTAAATCTCCCAAAGGTCTGTCAGGCACCAGATAGAAAGAGGAGAAAGGTCCTATGTCAGTGGTTACACACACCAGAGATGGCAGATGTACAATTAATCTCCTGCCCTTTGTGAATCTTTAGGTGAAGCCTCTGAGTAAACGAGGAAAGGTAAGGAAAGGTCTTTGTGGTCCTTTCCTTCTTTCATCCCAATGGGCTCCTCATCCTGGACTAAATGAAAACAGTCCCAGCTGCAGACAGCTCTGCCTCGGATCTGGGTTTGCTCCTTCCCAATGTAAAACAGGGCAACTCCTGCACCTCCGGCCCTGAGCTTGTCCTTTCAGCTTAATGGACTCAAAGCTGGCTGTGTCACAGCCTCACTCAGCAGAATCTTGTCTCAAATACCTCAAATGCTAAAGAATAACATCAGTTATTAATATTTAAAACATCACTAAAATAATATAAACAGGTATGGACTTCTTTCACTTATCCAGGATAAGGGGGATCCAGCAGCAATTCTCCCTTCTCTGCCAGATGCAATGCTGACACCAACCTGTCCTTTTGTCCCTCTCCTGATGACTCCAAAGTCTTCCACAAAAGATCAGCTGCCAGAACCCATTTTGGACATGATACCTTCATATCTCTGCAGACTCAGTCTCTCAATTATCAGAACGATGTAGCCTTACTTGGGTCTGTTTTCCAGAAGGAAAAAGAAAGCAGGAAGTGGCTAATTGGGACATTCCCAAAAACATCAACCCTCCCCGTGTAGGCACTCAAATCATGTAAGTGTTTTGGAGACAGTTATGATTCTTCAAAGCCTGAGCCGTGTGTGGAGGAAGGAAAAATGTCACCTCACCTGGTCTGAAAACCATCTGAGCCCCTCAAGTGTCCCAGCATTATCCCACCCCTTCTGCCTGCCCCTCTCTCAGCAGGTGCTGGTAAATCAGCCGTGGTGCTGTGCAGCCTGCAGCACCCCCCACATCTCCAGTCGCCCCAGATCCTGCTGGGTTTGCCCCCTTTGCTTCCCTCCTTTCCACTCGGAGCGGTCATCTGCCCTTCCCTCGCTTTCTGCTGCTCCTTGAAACCACCCAGTGCTGCCTGTGGCTAAAACTCTGCGGTGTGAGCGAGGCAGCCAAAGCGGCAATCAATTAACAGCCCAACGAAGCGCCTTTGTGCCGGCCTTTGCAGGGGCACTGAATGGCTGTCTTGTCACAAGGGGCTCTACTGTATTAAGAAAGCATTCTACCTTCGCCCGTGGTGCTCCTCAAGTCTCATTACTGTGCCAGCAATAGTAGTGTCTAATTAAGCAGAATAAAGAGAGGTGAAGCGTAATGGTTACAGGATAGAGAAGTTATTCGTCGGAGGGAGGTAATAAATTACTGAATCCTGAGTCCTGCTATGCTGCAAAAGATGTAGTCAAAAGGAGCTGACACTGGAAACTTGTTTTTCTGTTTAAATTGTCCAGCTTGGGCTGGTATTTATTTCAGCTCAGGTCGGTGTTTGTTTCAGCTCAGGTTGGTGTTTATTTGTGTATTGCCTCAACAGATTTATATTTTTTTCACTCCTTTTAATGAACTGAGCAAACCTGTGGGCATCGGGGCGGGGGCAGAGTAAAGCCAAGATCAGCTGATCATTCTAAGGGCAGAAGTGCCCATCAGTGCAGGGATGTCCTGGGGGACCCTTCTGCCTGGCCCTGTGCCCGAGGGGTTTGGTTCCAGGCTTTAGCTCCGCGTTATTGCTGGGTTATTGCCCAGCCCTGGTCGGGAGCTCCACGAGCCCTGCCCCGAGCGCGGAGCAGCGGGGAAAAGGCGCAGGAATGTCATCAAGGTCACTCTGCGAGTCCCCGGCTGCGGATAATGAACAATTCCTGACAAAATGAGGTGGTTGGAGCCATTCGGAGATAAAAACCTGCCTGTCATTCTGTTGCGTGAACCTATATTCCAATTTTATCTGCGGAGCTCGGTTCTCTTTTATCCAGTTTCCTGTTTGAAGGGATTTGAGCAGAATAGATAATCCTAACTTTGAACATAAATCACTGAGCTGCACGGCTGATAGATGCTTTGCACTTTTTTTATGATAATGGCTGATTGGAGGCTGGGAGGGAAAATGCCCGGGGCTTATCTCTGTGGAGCAGCATTTGGGGGGTGTGCGGAGCACTGAGGGAAGGGGAGGCAGCGGCACGAGGTGGGGTCGTTTCGTGTTTATTTATCTGTTTGTTTATTTTGAATGTCTGAACTCAAGCAGAGACGCTCTGGGATGTTACTGGGCACTTCGGGAGTTGGGATCTGCACAGACACCAAGATTCAAGGTGAAGGAGGGCATCCCCCTGGGCCTCTGCAATAACAGAGCACGAGGCTGAGCTCCAGATGGTTCATCGTTCCCCACAAAGGGGCTTGGGGATGCCAAAGAGCCACCAAATACAGTCCATGGATTGTTACTCTTTTACTAAGAATAGTTTAAAAAAAAATACAGCTCTTTTTTTTTCTTTTACCCACAAAATAGATGACAGCTCCAAAAGTGCACTTTTCCTTCTGAAGATGCAAATCCCCAGAAAGGTCATGTTCCATTTTGGTTTTGAATGTTTCTTATTTTTAAAAGATTTATTTTACTGCAATTAGCTTAAATTTCAAAGTAATTTTAAACCAGAAAACTGGATTCTTTCTTTGCTTATAACTTCTGTCTCCCTTTTTGTTTTTTTAATTAAAAAAAAAGAGAGAGAAAAGAACCCTCAACATCAAAACAGATGCTTTCCCAGGAGAAGTTGTTTTTTTGATGAAACAGATTAATTGGCATTTTCTAATCAAATCTTCAAAAAACTTCCAGGCAGCTTTACTGAGGCATTGAAGTACCCTTTAAAGGGTGAGCTTTCTTCATGTCACCCTCTGAAAGTCTTCTTTCCCAGCGACTCTAAATGGCACCTTGGCAACTGCTTTGGATTAGATTCCTGGGTTTTTGCCCATGAATGGATGAGTATTTGGGTTCACAGGATGATTGTAATTTTGAAGCAAATCCCCAGTTTGCCTCCAGGTGTGCTCCAGATGCTCTCCATCCCCTCATGGAGGTTTAATGGTGCAAATCAAAGACTGATTTTCCCAACAGCTCCGAACCACAGGCACAGTCAGGATGTTTATTCGGGGGGTCCAGACTAAACCTGGTGTGAAATCAGTCCCTCCACATGCACAGAGGAGATGCTCCAGGGTCAGTCCCATGTGTGCAGATGCTGCAGGCCTGCCCACAGCCCCAAATTACTTGTCACCTATAGATGCAGCTTTTGATCCTGGAATCACAAAGTCATTCAGGTTGGAAAAGCCCTCCAAGACCGTGGAGTCCAAACTGTGCCCAACTCCCACCTTGTCACCCAGCCCAGAGCACCGAGTGCCACGTCCAGGCCTTCCTTGGACACCTCCAGGGATGGGGACTCCAAACCTCCCTGGGCAGCCCCTGCCAAGGCCTGAGCACCCTGTCCTTGAAGAAATTTCTCGTGATGTCCAACCTGACCCTCCCCTGGCACAGCCTGAGGCCGTTCTCTCTTGTCCTGTCAATGATGACTGAAGCTGTGTCAGTTGAAAATCATCTCATGTGGTTCAGATGTATTTGAAAACAAGTAACAGGCTCTGAATTGCTGAGGTGGTTTCAAGACCTTCTCCATGTTATTTATCCCTATCCCAGCTTTCGGTCTGACCCCATCAGCTTTTGGGAGGCTCCGTGCTGACCCTTGGGCAGGAGTGGTCTCTGCCTGAGGGAAGGGTCTGTGGGACATGGGGAAGGATGTGATGGGGACAGGGGGACTCTGAGTGCCAAGGACAATCTTGAGGGTCCTGAATGAGACAAGTGACTGGCTGGTGTCACCCTGGCAGCAGGAGGCTTACTGTGATGGAAAGAATGTGCACCTGGGAGCTGTCCCAGTGCACAAGGTGTGGGGAGAGAGCCAAAATCTTCTCTCAATACTTTCACCACAAAGTTCTGGGAGGAGCAGAGTTTCCCTCAGGAATATGTGGGCAGTGTCCACACCACACAAGTGAGCTGTGAAGGAGGAGACACTTTGGGCACGGCAAGGGTTTGGCATTCCAGGCCATTAGGAATTGGTACAAGCCAGCCAGGGTCAGAGAAGGGGAGAGAAATCTTTGGGGTTTAGGATGAGAAATGAGGCTTATTTTATTTGGCAGCATTCAATATTTTAAAGAAAGCACTTTAAAATAAATAAAACCCTTCATTTTCTTACTAAGATTTGTTGCTGTCCAGAAGCCCAGTTTTCTGGGAAAAAGAAGTTTTTTTGGAATGGGTTTAATTATTCTATTGCAGTTTCAAAGGGGGTGCCATGAGCATGTACTGGAAAAGGAACTGCTCTTAGAAAAGTGATCAAGTCTCCCACAGGAGACAATTTGGGTAATGCAATCTGCTCAAACAACAAGTTCTTTAAACTTGGGAGAAAATTTCTTTGGAGCTTGAACAGGTCAATAACATTTTCCCCATTTGGAGAGGAATAGAAAAATTAACTTTTCTTTTTTTTTTTTTGCCAGCATTTGTGTTATTTAACAGCCTTTTAGAAACCCATTTCCTGCACTATTTTAAGCTGCAGGCAGAGTTAGGAGACCACATCTGAGTGATGATTTAAATCTCTAGACAGCTCAGGAGATAAGTCAAAACAAATTTCAGGATGTTCCTCTAAAGAGCTGTTTCCACTTAAGTCAGTCCCATTGGGAGCCTGGTTACAGAATCACCTAATCTGCTACACATTTTATACATTTAAACAGGTCCATTTGAAAGAAAGTTTTTGAAATTTTCTGTGCAGTGAATACATAATGAATTCCACTGGAGGAGGCTGGGAATTGCTCCTGGATTTTTGCTGTTCACTTTGTTGATGTTGATAACTTTATGGAATCCTGGTTTTTTTCTTTTACTGCCATCTTTCAGGCTCCACACCATGCAGCACAACTCCTCCTTTGCTCCCCGAAAGTTAAATACTGCATGAAGGCTGCTTGATGTGGGAAAGATGCTATGAATATCCAATCACTTCAGAATTCAGTGGGTAGTGCAGGCTGGAGCAGAGTGGGCTGCTCACCCTTGAAGCTCTGACTGTTTGACCTCAGGTTTGGCTGCACGAGGCCGTGGCTGAGCTGCTCTGCTGCTGACATCGGTTTTGCTTTGGGGAAGGAGGTTGTGCCAGCAACCTTCCAACCAACGTTTCTGTGGCTCTGCAGTGACAGAGTTTCGTGGCCTTTGGGGTCAGAGGGAAGAGGTGCACAGGGGGTGCTGCCTGCCCTTTTTATTTTGATTGAACACTCTCAACACATCTCAGCGGAGAACTTTTCAGAGACAACCCTCAGCTCCATGATTGCACTCCTCCTCCCCTGCCATCAAATAACAGAAGCCAGCAGATACAGAAGTTTCTTAGATGAAAAGCAGCTGCATTTGCCTTTTGCTGTTTCTTATTTTTAAAAATGTTGGCCAGACGTGATCTGCAGATTATGGAGTAGAAACTGATGAGTGGAGTCTGCCAAACTAACGTAATGCTTCGAACTGTTCTGAAAGCTTCCTTTGAGATACTGTTTTGTCCTGGATTTCCCAAATGAAACACAGAATTTGGGTTTCCTCTGCCTTAAGTTCTTAAGCTGCACTCTCTTCCCAACCCCATCACAGGAGAGTAGTTGTAAAAGCTTTGATGGATTCAGGTCCTCACACTGAATTTGCTTTTGACCTGAGATGGACTGTGTAACTTTTCTACCGCAGCTGGTTTATCTCCTAAAGGGAATGGTGTTTCAGTGGTAGCACAAAGGTTGGTGTACTGAACTATTTGATTTCATTTTTTTAAAGATATTCGCATTTGCAGAGGCAAAAGTAGGGCAAATGCTCTGTTCCTCTCTGTGATGGCTACTCATGTTCTCCCTCTTCTATCCTCTAAAAGAATTTGAAGCTGAAGAGTCCACTATGGTTGTCTGATTTGACCTTCTTCATAACACTCCAGGATCTTTGCTATTGATTCCTGCATCAGGCCCTGACTTGTGGTTAGGCTGAAGGAGGTATTTTACACATAATCCATTAAAAGCACCGTGGTGTTTGAGAGGGTTAACTCCTTCCCAGGGCTCTTGAGCAGCAGTTACAGAACTCACTCTCAAAAAGGGTCCTGTATGTACAAACAACATTTTGCCTCTCGTCCACTAAATGGTTTTCCATCAGCTTCTGACAGTTTCAAAGGTTTTATTTTTACTTTATATCTGATTGTCTTCTCCTGTCCCTTCTCATCAGCTGCAAAACTCCAAATAGTATCCACAGAGGTGGTAAGACTGGAAATAAGCCTCGTGTGAGTAACTGAGGAACATGCTCTTAAAGCTTTTGTTTCATCTCTCAGGTCCAAGTTCCTGCTCAGGACAAAGGCATTTACACACCAGTGTCACACCAGGTGCTCAGATGCTTTCAAGCTTCTTCAAGTGGAGTGCTGGGAAACCAGAATGGTCGGAAGTGTTTCGTGCACTTCTGTCCTCTGTTTTCTTACCAGCCTGGTGCTGAGAAGAAAACATGCACCACCCCATCATAATCTAACAAAGACAGGAGAAGAAGTGCCCTTCCCCACCTGGATTTACCCTGGACCTGGATGCTGGGGGTCTGTAAGCCTGATCATATTTCTAAGAGGGAATTATCCCAGATTAGAGGGAAGGCAGTGGTGGCGTTTGTCCTTCCTGGTGACATGTGGCCTCACATTCAAACGTCCAGGCCCTCCCATCAGGCTGGACAGCTGCTCGGGACTGTCCTCAGACTGGCTGGCGGCCAGGCAGGAGCCTGTGGGAATGCAGGGAGAGGCACCTGCTCCAAACCCCCCTGAGACAGCAGGGAAGGAAGAGCTAATACGGGCCCCCTTAATCCTGGGTGCTGCCCTGCCTGCTCCCAGTCAGATACCATTACTGGGAAGGCAGACAAGCTCTGGAGAGGGGCTGCTCCGAAGGTCTGATTGCAAATTGATCTGGCTGCAGATCCCTCCCTTCACCTTCGGCCTCGGGGCAGGCGCTGGGGGTGAGGGGATGGTGCCTGCTGAGCTCTGCTGCGCTCTTCTCCACAAGTGGCTTTGGGGAGGGGGGTGGCCTCAACCCGTGTTTGGAGGGAGCTGAGAAAGTTGGAAGTGTGGGAAAGGAGTGGTTGCTGCAAATCAAGGCTTTGCTCTGCCCTGGTGACAATCCTCTGGCACAGCTCTCGGGGCAGGATTTTGGGCTTGGTTGTTCTCTCACTTGAACCAAAAAACCACCCTAGAAGAGCACATGTTTGGCAGAAGGTCTCAGAAGAAACTCTCCCTGTACCCGGGGGTAGCTTGACAGCAGGATCCAGGGATTCACCACCTGCCTTGAAAAGGGGCACTGGCATCGCTGCTTCTCAGGCTCAGCTGGAAATGCTGGATGGTTCCAGCCCTCAGCCAGGGACTGAGGATTTGAGTTTTGATGCCTTCCCAGATTGGTGATGCTCAGAGCCCCTTCAGAGAACCTCTGCATAGGCAAGGCAGCTCCCTGGGGGACAGCAGGATTTCATTGAGGCCAAAAGAGAGAGAAAAAGATGGAATTTTGTTCAATCAGGCTTTTTTTATTATTGCTTATTTTTATTTTTGAAATAGTCAACACATTCTTGTGCTACTGAGCTTTGACATTATTTTGATATGCCCCATCCCTGGAAGTGTGCAGAGCTGGTCTGGATGCGGCTCTGAGCAACCTGGGACAGTAGAAGTTGTCCCTGCCCATGGCAGGAAGGTGGAATGAGATGAAATTTAAGTTTTCTTCCAGCCCAAACCATCCTGTGATGATTCTGTGGTATGATCCTGATGGGTCCCTTCCAGCTCAGCAGATTCAATGATTCTATGATTCATTTCAGTGCAGTCAAACCATTTAACTTTGATCTGGTTTAAAAGAAAAAGAAAAAGGAATTAATTTAATTCTTACAGTGGTATCAAAGTCCAGACAAGGTATTTTGAATTTATCAAAACAAAATGTTTTGGTGATTTCCCATCAAAAAGCAAAGTGAATTTACAATCTTGCAAAGTGGCTTAATTTCTTTAAGTCAGCCTTTTCTTAGAAGAAAAAATAATCTCTAGGCAAGTCCTTCAAGCAGCCCTGGTACAAATCCCTGTCATGTATGGAAAGCAGACAAAACCTGTGGAGAGCACTCAGCTGTCACAGTCTCCTGCTTTGCTGTGGCTCCAGCAGCAAAGAAAACCATTTCAGACAGGTCTGGCTGTGCAGCCTGACTGTGTCATTGGGAATTTAAAGGGAATCTTTGCAAGACAAACACAACTGATTGCTCTGTACAACTTGGGGAGTCTTTCATTAGGGAAACCTATTGGAAGGATGGGGTTTGGTGTACAAGGAAAGGTAACTCAGAGTTTGATCACATCCTCTTGAGTGATGAGGTGTGATATTATTCCTCACTGGTTCATATCAGTGGTTACCAAACCTCAACAGGGAGTGCATAGAAGTGGTGTCTTTTTCTCCCCTGTATGATTAAGAGAGCATTTGATCCTATAGATAGAAGTGGTAATTGACTGTATTTAAAGATTAACTCAGTGTAATGCCTTCTGAAAAGAAAAATGTTATTAAGAAAGTTGTCAATCATAGAGATGATGCCTTTTTTAATACAGTCAGAAAGCGTTATAATTTTAATACCCCAAAGGCCAAAGCAAATTATCAAGCTGAAATTAGAGATTAGCAATTTTCAATTTCTCTCTCATCTCTTACATTTCATCTTCCACCTTCGGCTGCAGGAAGAAAAGGAGGAAAAATAGTATTTGGCATGGGAGGGGAAGCACAGAAGCCTGGCTGTGATGATATCCTGTCTTGAAGCTACGTGCTGACCTCATGAGGCAACAGATTCTGATCAGAGCTGTGACAGAGCAGCACATTCCCAAGGGACAGGGAGCTGGGAGACGGCCACCAGCAGGGGCGTGTGCAGCTGAGGGTTCAGGCACCCGGACATTCAGCCTGCTTAGAAAATCACCTGCCCAGTGTAACTTTAGGACCAGCTTAGGTGCCCTGGAGTCACAGGGTGGGGGTTGTGCTTCGCAGTTCATTGTGCTTCAGTGGAAACACTTTTTCCAGCCTTAGGTAGCTGGACTTTTATTGCTGAGGGCTGGGTGTTCAGAGGTGTAGGTGGAGTTCAGGCTCCTAAATATGAAGTTGCCATCCTGAAAACTCCTTTTAGGTGGAGTCCAACCTTATGGGCTCTGAAACTCTGGAGGCACCACAGTTTGTGACTGTAATGTTTCCACGGTGCTCCCTCCCGTGCAGCACAACCCCTGTGTGAAGGGACCAGGCAGCTGAAAGGCTGCCGTGCACAGAAACTGGGCCAGGATCCCCAAAGTACCAGTTCCTCTGCCAGAGGGACTTTATCCGCGAGGTATTCATGCAGCCTATCCAATGAATAAAAGAGCTCTGCACAGCAGACCGTGGTGGCTGTGGGTTTCTTTCAAAAGGCAGACGTGCACAGAAGAGCTCTGTCCTCAGACACACAGTTCCTGGGTCTGGATTGTTGGTTCAGGGCATTTGCAGGCAGAGTTTCATTTTTAAACTGAGAAGATTAAATTACCACAATCCTTTCAGAGGCTGCAGGAGTCTCTCAGCCCTCAGACTGCAGTTTTCTGGTGGGAAATTTTCCAGCTGAAAATATGTCTTGTACAGAAAAGAAGGGGAGAGCAAAGAAATTCCTCTAACACAAGAAAAAGGAGCAAGACCTTGTCCTGGTCCCATCTACCAGAGCTAGTTTTAAGGAATGAGACTGACTCATGACCCTTCCATGTAAATTCTCCTGGCTGGAGAGCCCTGCTAACAGGATCACTCAAAAACTGGAGAAATTTGGGTCTTTTCTGCCTGGCAGCACTGCTGGGACAGGAGAGGTGGTCTGGGTACCACCACGGGTGAGCTGTGGCAGCAGCGGTGCCAGGGAGCACCAGGAAAGGTTTCTGACTGGCATCAGTTAAACTGGTAACCAGCTCCGCGTGTCCTGGCACCTCTGCATCTTGTTCTCCTCGACACCTGGGGACTCTGGAAGCAGGACCCCAGCACTACTTGCATTTGAAATCTTTTCCCATGGAAGATGGGGCTGGTGCTGTAAAAGGGGGTTATGGCCTTTGTGTTCTGGTCTTTCCTTCACAGACAAGAGATGTGTCTTTTCTGGGGGAGGGAGTGAGGTTCAGAGTAATTGAAATAGGAAGAGTATTCGTCATGAACTCTGGGCTAGATGGGGGAATGAAATTCTCTGTAGTGAAAACATTATGCTCCCACCATTATCTACTAAAACAGTCTTCATTTCCCTGGTGTAGGAAGGTTCTCTTCTCTTATTGCATTTAGCTTGAAATCAGAGCTCTCAAGCTGTTTGATGCTGGGCAGTGTTTATGCCTTGCGCTGTCATAATAAATGCCCCAGATCCATCATGAAAGCAGTTCCTTTGACACAGAGGCCGATTGGAAACTGCAAGAGAGGTGTGGGGCAGTAATGGAGATTTATTTCTTTTGCAAAGGAATTGGATTATCATCTTGTGGAGAGTTATTTTACCTTTCCCCTGCCCAGTCGAGTCAGACCAGCTACTGCCATCCATTGTATGAAATGCATCAAGGCAGGGAGGAGCACAGCCCCGCCACCTCGCTGGCTCCTCTTGGTAGAAGAGGGTGTTTCAGATAATTTACAGTGCCTGTGCAGCGGCATGTCCTCAGGATGGCCCTTGTCCAAACGACACACCATTCACATGGCTTTGACCTCCGTCAGGACGTCGCATTTATTGGGCCCTGTTTTACTGTAGTAGGACTTGCTCACTTCTAATCCAGCTCCATAATTTCTGGGCCTTTATATGTCTGGGGGTGAAGCAGGTTATAAAATACTTTCAAGGATATTTTTTACTGTGTTTTGTTTAAGACAAGCAAGTCTTCCTTTTTGTTGTTTGCCAGGCAACTACAGAAATTACTTCTGTGCTGGCACTCGGGACGTGTGAGTGAAAGGCACTCGGACCCTTCTATTGCTGGTCTGTCCACTGTGAGGCAGTTCTGTTTTGCAGCCCCAGCAAATGATTTATTGAGGCACTGCTGCCTCTCACCTGTCTCTTCCTTACCATACACCCACACTTTCTTGGTCAAGGCTGGGATTTGCTGCTTCAGCTGAACAACCGGTGACCCACCAGTATGACCCACCTCCACCAAAACCCTTTCCTCAGCTGTTGCTTCCCCTGTATGAAGTTCAGCAAGGGAAAGTGCAGGATATTCTGTGATTCTGAAATACCCGTCACAGCTCGGCCCGAGGTCTGGCTGCTGTTACTGCTGCGGGTGCATCCTGGTTCGATGGCTTTAGTGGTGGTGGTGGCTCGTTTAAGCATTTATGTGATACGTTCTGTGCATCCTGTGGTGGCGTGTAAGCCGCGTGTAAATCGCGTGTAAACAGCGTGTAAGCCGCGTGTAAACAGCGTGTAAACAGCGTGTAAACCGCGTGTAAACCGCGTGTAAACTGCTCCGGGCTGGCTCCTCGGCGGCCCCGGGCCCCGCTCCGCGCTCTGTCCGTGGTGCTGAACGCGCCCGCGGGGCCGCTGCCGGAGCCGGGCCGCGTCTCCAGGGAAAGCAGCTGCCGAGGGGCTCTGGAAAGGTTTTGGAGGGATCTGGCTGCCTGGTTCGCTGTGCTACGCGGTGCACAGATGTCAGTAGAGAGCTTGTGGTATGGAAGGGGTTGCAAGAGTTGTCCCTGTGGTCCTTAGAGGTGACTCCATCGAGCCAAGAGGGAAGGAGAAACCCAGGGGTTCAAATACCGGTGTTGCTCAGGGATGTGAAACACGGGTTTGTTATGTTTAAGAAAATATAGAGGCTTTCAGAGCTTCTGGCTGGCAACTCCCACCAGTGCTGAAGCATTGAATTGAAAAAAGAAAAAAGGAATAAAATTCATTTAGGCAAGTCTGGAAGCCTCTCCCAACAGCTCAGAGTGGGGATTTGTGAGCTAAATATTTCCACTGCATAAGTACTGGGTGTCTGCGTAAGGGAGTGCGAGTGCAGGAGACGGGAAGTGTGGGTCACTGCCAGTTCCAGTGTGGGACACCACTGCAATGAATGGAACTATTTGTTTAAGTGGTTTGCCACACTAATTGCTTGCATTAATTTTTTGGCAAGCAGGGTGTGTAGATTGAGGCCTATTTGAAACCTTTGAGTTGCATTGTGCTGTGGAGCGGAGGGGATCCTGGGCAGAAAATCAGGCAGAAAGTGTCCTGCAGCTACAACCAGGACGTTCTTATTATCATAATTGTGTGCTTGCTGTCTATCAGGGATTTGTGCAAAAGCTGATAATGGGGGGAGTGTTGTGCAACCTGGAGAGAACAGACACTGCACTGGGGAGCCCTTTGGTCAAGGGACTGTGCTTCCCCAGCAATCCTGAGCAAACAGCAGCTGGTTCCTGCAGTGACGGGGTGAAGGCAGGGAGAGGCAAGAGGACTCTCATTCTGCTGTTCAAGACTCCTTCAGTGGAGCAATGGAGAAGTGCAGTGAGAGAGGATGAGAAGTTTATGCCTTACGAGGTTCACAGCCTTTGGCTCCGTAGCTCCTGAGCCCATGCAAGGAGGCCAAACCTCCTCTCCCACTGCTCAGTAGCAGGACGAGCAGCAATGGCAGTGCCAGTCTGGGACCTCCTCTGGTAATAAACATAACCTGGCACATCCTCATGAAAACTTTGCAGCAAATTTCAGTTGGTTTGTTTCAATTAAATATTAAAGGATCATTTTAAGATGGTTCAAAGCATCATCTGGAATCTCACATGATGCTTTGTACACATGTCCCTTCTGTCCTGCAGACCTTGTGCTGCTTTGTGCCCCTGGCTGGGATGACTGCAGCACTCAGGTGTGTTCCTTGTGTATGAAGAGAAACAGGCACCTCCTCATTCAGACCATGACTCCCTTGCGGTCTTTCTACAGGGGATGGAGGCTGGTCCCCATAAATTCCTGTCTATCCTTGGGTCTGAATTGCTCTCTGAAGGCTCTTGTCTCCATTGACAGGAGAATGATCCCAGAGTGAATTGGTTCTTAAGCTCCAATTTAAATAATTCCTCCTCAGACCCTATCTAGTCTCAATGTCCCTAGAGCTGATACAGCTGGTGTCCATGCCGGGGTTGGCTAATTCCCTTGGTTCTCAGGTACCTCTGCAAACTGTGCCTCCACTGGATCCATCCTCTTCTCAAGAAATAGCAGCTGACCCCCTCTCTGTGAGCTCTTTCCTGTATTTTGTTAGGCTTTGGGTCACTCAAGCCAAGATTCCTTTACTTAAGAGCATAAGGAGTCCCATCCGCAAACCTTACCAGCATCCACAGGGGATTTTTAATGTTTTGGGGGATCATTCAGTTATGTTATGAGGGTAACAGGCACTTCTTGCCCCACATTTCAGCATTTTCATCAGGTGCTCACATTGTTGTGAACTGTCTGGTCCTCAGGTTTTACACATCACCAGCTGAAGGGTCTGAGATCAGGTAACCTGGGCTAACAGGATGATATGAACTGATCAAAATCTTGGCAAATAAGGATGGAAGTTGTTATTTCTTAGTGAGTTTACTCTCCATGGTAAATGCTGGTTGTGGGGCCAAATGTGGAAAGGAAAAGGTTTTGTACAAAATTTGAAAAGCTGCCAGGAGATCTCTCTGTGTGGAAAATCCTCCTCTGCCTAGAAAATACTGTGAAACAGTTTTAGCTGCTTAGGAAGCAAAATTAGAAATCTGGACTGGACTGACTGAAGTCAGGAGTGGGAAAACATCAACCACCTTTACAGCTGGGGAGCAGAGAACAGTCCCTGTGCTCTGTATTAAATTACATGTTAATCCACAGCCAGCCTCCTCTGGATCTCTATGAGATGACTTGTGGGGTTCAGGGAGGCTCTGAAGATGCAGATACTCCTTCAGAGTTTATTATTCCACCAGCTCGGAATTTCAGAGTGGCCTCAGCGTGGGAGGTCATTAAAGAATTAAACGTTTTCCCATTCACATGCACGTGAATGGTATCATGGAATATTGCTCACCTTTAGGTTATGCAAATTCATAGTCATTGACAAAACCCAGAGAATCTAAAACCATAAGAAACATTTACATCCCACTTCTCATGCCTCAGCCAATACATTTTACTCAGGTACCTTGGTATGAACAGACTAGAGAGAAGTGACCTGTCCTCTTATAAGAATATTTGGTACTAAATAAAAAAAAAGTTCTGAAATTGGATGGGAAGTTCAAAATCCCAATCCAAGACATCTGAAAACAAATACTTTATTTTTATTTTATTGTGAAACATTTTCAAACTGAATTCTTTGAACTATTGCAACTGAAAATGTGAGTTGAAACACTGAATTTCTGTTTTAAAAGGCCAAAGCATCATTTAGCAAGAAAGGTGGTGAAATGTATCACTTCCTATGAAAAGTTCAATTTTGATGACCACATTTTCCAAATTAAAAAAACCAAACCTGATGGCAAACAAGGCCAACACTTGCATATGTCACACACCCAAGGCCAAGCAGGAAGACTCTGGGGAAATGTAGTTTCAAACAAATCTGTAAGAACTGCAGGTTTGTTGTTTTTAAGGAAATATAGAGGCTTTCAGCTTTCTAGGTTTCTGGCTGACACCTCTCACTTGCACTGAAGCACTGGGGAAAAAGATGGAAGAAATTATGTCTACTTAAATATATATATATTAATTATAATTATTTCTGAAGTGCCTTTCATGGTGAATACGTGGGGGTTTTGCCTCCTGCCCTCACTGTAGCTGGCAGTGCTATGACAAACCCCTCTGCTGTGTGCTTGGGGCAGGATTTTCTCTTTCCCAGGGTGGTCAGTGCCACCCCGGCAGCAGAGCTGATGTCTCTGCCTGGTTTCCTGGACAAAACCAGCAGATCCTTTCCTGGCTCCTCCGTGATCTCCAGCAGAGGCTGAGATGTGGGAGATGTTTAGAGAAGCTCGGGAGGATGTGGAGTCAGTGCTCGCCCCTTGTCCCTGTGGGACTGTGAACATTCCAGCACAATGTTCTCTACGCTGGCATTGCAAAACCAGGGAAGATTTTTACAAACGTCACTGCCTGGCATGGAAAGCAGTGCAGTTCTGAGGGGCAGAGACAAGGGGTGACTGCACCTAAAAGGTGCCCAGGACAAACAGAGGTGTGTGAGGGGCTGGCTGAGTTTAGCTCTGTTCACTGAGCATATCGTGAATGAATCCCAGACTCCCAGAATCGTTTGTGTTGGAAAGGTCCTCTGGAGATCACCCGGTCCAACCCGCCCTGCCAAGGCAGGGATCACCCAGAGCTGGTGACACAGGAACACATCCAGGTGGGTTTGGAATGTTTCCAGAGAGGAAGACTCCCCGCCCTCCCTGGGCAGCTGTTCCAGTGCTCTGGCCACCCTCCATGGAAAGAAGTTCTTCTTCATGTTGAGGTGGAATTTCATGTGTTTCAGCTGATGGCTATTGCTTCTTGTCCTGTCACTGGGCACCACTGAGAAGAGTCTGGCGCCGTCCTCTGAAGCCCCCTGGGGATATTCGTATGGGTGTATTTTATTTGTACATATTTGCATGTTGAGATGAAAATGAGTTTTCATTCATCCCCTGCTAAATGAGGCTGGGCCTGGTTGGAGCTGGTCTGTGGTGTTATGAGGAATGAATGTTTGCCAGAGGTGCTTAGAGTGATTTGTGATGGATTTGTCTTGGATAAACAAGGTTTATCTCCTTGTGTGAGAAAATGAGGGAGAATGTGTCCCACAGACCTTGTAAAAATGCTGTGACTTGTGTCCCCTCTCAGGCTGCACCCAGTGCTCAGAGCAGCAGGAAGGAGCCTTTCTACAGGAAAAAAAAAAAGTGATTAAGCAGCCAATTTACCAAAAAGCCATCCATAAAACACTGCGTCTCCAAAGCTAATAGTGCTGTTTGTTATGTCAGAAGCAGCTAATAATGGCCATATTTGTTTGAGTCATAAAACCTCTTTTGCTGGTGCATGATAATGGAGTGTGTTACATGTTCAATTAACCAAACTAATCAAATGCGCTGAGGAGAAATACAATGGGAACAAAGACCTGATCCATGCAATTCTTTGTTGGGCACAGCAGTTGTTTTTCATGTGATTTCCTCGTAGTCCTTTGAGCAGATTTCCCAGTGATATGCTAACAAATCCTTGACCAATTAAGGCAGGTTTGTTGCTGGGTAAGTAAGAAAGGTTCCCCTAGGACGACTTATTACTGTATTCACCCTCCCCTGTCACTTTGAGGTTCAGTGCAGGGGACATACTCATCTCTTTCTTGGCAGTGTATTGGCCTTGGGGATACAGAAATTAAACAAGTCAAATCAACATCTCTGCACAAAACCTGAGGTGTGAGGGAGGGAGAGGTAGGTGATGTCCAAACATCATGGCATGAGAAAAACTCACCAGGGGTCGAGGATCATGCCCAGATCCTCTGGTTCCAACTGCAGTAACTTGTAGCCTTATTATCCCTGTGGGACTGCATCCCTTGCTTGGCCTCCTTTGGGCTGAAAGGGGTCCAGCAATAAATGGGTTGCCCAGGACTTGCCCAGAGCCCGAGGCACCTGGAGATCCAGGCCCAGCAGACTCTGGAAGCAGGAGAGATGATGATAAGCACAGGCTGAACCAACTCTCTGCTGTGGAGCAGCTCTGAGAGAATGTTTAAAGGCAGAAATACCCTGATTTTCTGTGGGCAGAGGTGAGCAGCTTTGTCAGGGTGACACAGACCTGGCGGTACCAGTTCCACACATAAAACCAGTCTCAGCTTTAGGAAAAGGCCACACCATGTCAAGAGAGGCAAGGTCACATTTCTGCAGGTTATCTGTTAATGAAGTGACCAGCTGTCCATGCTGGGAGCTGGAGTGGTCCAGGAGATCTTGTGCAGGTCTGGGAAAGCACAGCTTTGCATCTCCTGTTCCTGAACATCTAAGGAATCTCCAGAACCGACTGGGATGCCATAAGTGAGTGTCACTAGACTTATATTCATTATGCAGAGACAAATTTTATGGGTCTGCAAATAGGAAAAGGTTTAAAACCACTGCTTTAGATCAAAAGTGCTTCTCAAGAAGTTGCTTTTTTCTGCCACTAAGTGGCTCCAGATGTTGAAATATTCAACAAAATTCCTTTTCTCTTTCTTTTCTTGACACACTGAGTTTCACAAGGTCGATCTGCAGCTAAGAAATCCCAGTGCTTTCCCCCCTCTGAAAAGCACACAATTGCAACATTAAATTTTAACTGAGAGAAGAGCTTGATTTGTAGCTTCAGACTATTTTGATTTTTTAACTGTTTTCTTTTTCCTAGAACATGAGTTTCCTCCACACTTGAGGGACATGGAAGTTTCTCTGTGTTGTGGGCACGGTGAGAGGGGCTCCTGTGCTTTGGGAAGTGGAGCTCCAGCTCTATTTACTCACAGGACAGGGCTCGTCAGAATGTTGGTGGCCTTCATGAATATCTCAACTTCAGCCTTTACTCTGTCCCACTGTGTCTTCTTTCTGTTGCTGGACTTCTTCCCTATTCCTGTGGTCCAGGTGGGTGACACCCAGCTGGGAGTCCAAGCTGTTTTTCGGGTGGCAGGCGCAGGACAAGGGCCGGTGGAATTCCCCTGTCCACACAGATGCACAGTAGGAAGAACAGATGGTCACCATGCAGAAATGCTCCTTCTCCTCTGGGGTGCTGGGAAGTGCAGCCAGCACAGCTGCAGTGGGGATTGTTTGTGCCCGGATGGCTGCGTCCTTCTTTACCATTTGGAAGCAGATCAAAGCTATATAAACCTCTGCAATAACGCTCAGACATGTATTAGGTATGCCCATGTATTGGGTATGCTTATGTTCCTCTGGGTCCTCTGGAAAGTCCTGCTTGGTCAGTGCTTAAAAACCTTTTTACTGCAGAAAGTCCCTCCAAAAGTCAGATGTTTCATTCCTGCTCCACTGAAGCACAACCCTCCCAGCTGCCACCAAAAGCCTGTTATTTCATTTTTCCTGCCCTCAGAATAAAGCTGCCCTGAAAGCACCACTTCCATGAGTCATTTCTTTTGTCAACAACTGGCATTTTTCTCTTCATTTGGGACATTTGCCCCCAGGTCTGTTCCAAATAGCTCCGGCTGCTTGGGTTTGCTCTCCAGTGGACAGAGATACTTGGGGGGCTCGGCTGTGGGGTGCTGCCAGTCTCCATCCACCTCTGCAAGGCAGATTTTTCACTTGCAGGGATTTGGGAAGAATAGGCACCGATGCACCGCTATGGTCTGGAGCCAAAGCCCCATGGAACACATGCAGGTCTGGAAGACAGAGATGCAAAGCTGTCCCAAAGCCTTTTTGGAAATTATCTCGCTCCACCAGCTCCCCAGCTGGCTTTTGAACCCCAGCATCCCATTCCTGGGTGCACTGGGCCTGGGTCCCTGTGCTGGGTGCTGGGTGCCGTGGAACTCTGGGTGCCAGAGCTGGAATGTGTTCTCTTGCCCCTCACACCCATGGTGAGCTGAGCACAGGGCAGAGAGGGGAAGGCAGAAAGGAAGGGAGGGCCTGGTATGAAATATTTGGCTGCCAAGCCCCTGTGCTTTTCCATAGAGCAGAAGATCTTTCATTTGTTCTGTTTGACTGTTTGTGCCTTTAGTATCTGCCAGGCTCTCTGGAGAGCAGCAGTAAATGTGCTGCCTGGGGCAAGCTTTGATGGACAAATCTTTCTTTCTCTCTCTTCCCTGTGCCATTGGAAAGCCCCAAATCCATGTCACTTCCTGAAAGGCAGCGCTGCCCCTCACTCAAGTGATGGATCAGAGCTCCATGGTGTGAATGTGGGTGTTTGCTGGGCCTTCTAACCCCCCTCCAATCAGTCAGACAAAGCTGGTGAGGCACAGGCAGGACAGAGCTGCTGGAATTGCCGATCTGTCAGATGGGTGGGCGTGGAGCATCCTGGCCACATGAACAGCCTGTGGAGTCCCCCTCCCTGCAGATCCAGAGGCTGTCAGCTGGGAGGGCATTCTTGGGGAAACGTTTCAAGGGCTGTGTCTGGACGTTCATCCATGGGGCTTTCAGGGTGGGATGAGGTCCCATGCCAGGGAAACTGATGCTCCTGCTTGGAAGAGCAGGACAGAGGGAGCTTTGGAGGGCTATGAAGCCTCGCCTGGGTTCAAGCCCAGTCTGGTCTAGTCTGCACCAGCTGCCACAGAGCAAAACAAGCCTTTGAAGGCCAGCACAGGTAGCCCACTGCACCCAGCAGATGCCTTAATCCTCTTTTCCTAAGAAGCTTAGAGCCTTTTGAGATCCCAAAAGTGTTTTCCCTTGTGAAGCAGCACAAGTCCTACTTCTCTTTGAAACAGGAGAAAACAGCCCATGAAATGTGGAGTGGAAGCCAGATCAGCCTTGAGTTTTCTGAGCTGGGCAGGTCAAGTGGCTTGGGCCAAGCTGTGTTTTTTCCCAGTAAGCTCCAACCTCTGGAGCCATGTCCCAACTCATCAGGTCAGAGTAGTCATTGGGTTCTTTGACTTTCTTTCTGCTATAAAGGATTTGAACTAGCCAGGGAAATGCAAGTATTCTTTTGAGAGTCTTCTCTTTCAATACAGAAAACCAGAGGAATGGGGAATTCCGTTAAAAAGAAAATATAGAAAAAGTTTAATTTTAGGTGTTAAGCAATAACAGTAACTTCAAAACATTTGCAGAGAAGTTATTTTCCTGTTGAAAAGCTGTTTCCCTCAATCACCCATACTTTATGTAATTCCAACCAGCTCTCCCTCTCAGGCAGAAAACAAACCAGGAGAAATAATATTTTCCAGCTGGAATAATTGTTTTTATTGTTTATTCTGCATTTTCCAACTCCCATAGGAATACAGAGAAGCTCCAAGGCTTTCTTGGACTTTCCACACCTTTAGGCCTGTGCCCAGGTGTGGAATGGGGCTGGCAGCAGCGAGGTGAGTTTGGATCCCTGATGCTCCCAGCCACTCCCCATTGCCTGCCTGTGGCACCCCCTGGCAAAGTCCCCACGTGCCCTTCTGTTCCCCGTGCTGGAAGAGGATTTAGGAAAGATGGAGAAAATACAGAGAAGGAGGTACAGGTAATCTGAGGTTGTAGATGCCAAGAGACAAGGCTGAACGGTGTAGGAAAGGCAGCAAAGCTTCTGATACAGCTCAGCGTGGGGAAATCATCACTCAGCAGGTTGAAATCATAAGGAAACAATTTTTCCTCCCCATGCTATTAAACTGTGGAACTCCCAGTTGCTGGATCCTGTGGGGGCCCAAACTAAAAAGAAGACAAAAAAGGAAAGGGCAAATTAATGAGAGACAACTTGACTGGGAGCTGCTGATGCTCAGGAGCTCAGGTGCAAGTCCCCCGGTGCAGCTGCTGCACGAATCCTGCCTTGCACCACTTTATTTCCCAAGGTAGCTCCTGAGGTTTACTGTGGGAAATGATTGTAGGGAAATGGATTTGTCTTCTTTCCTCGAGTGGCAATTCCTGCATTGTTTAACTAAAATCATGCTATAGGGTTAAATCCCAGATTTTGGGAAAGCATTTCTAAACCTCTTCCAGCTATTCCTTATCTGACAGTAGCTCGATGAAGAGGTTTATCCTCAGAGAAGAGCTCAGAAAAATCCTGTGTTCACAAAGGGTCTTTCTTCCCCTGGGGAGCTCAGGAATTTCTCCTCTAAAAAATGTATCGCCGCATCCTCGGACCAGACTTTCATTCTGGCTCCCTGCAAATCCTGAGCTGGAATCAGCCTACGCTGAATGTGGTGCTGCCGTGTAATTTTTGAAGTGTATGTGTTTCTGTGGTGCTCCTTTATGAATATGTGTAGCTATTCAACGGTAAAACACACATGAAAGTAAAGACTGTGGCTCGGGATGAAACACTTGACACCAAACTCACAAGGGTTCTTGGAGGATTAGGACAGAGACACTGGCACAGAATGTGAGGACCTAGTAAACTCTTTTTTTCTGTGACACTAAAGAAAGGCAAAACCAAACCACAAACTAACCTTAAGAAGTGCGGAAACAAAAGAA
The DNA here is from genome assembly GCF_020740725.1 of Corvus hawaiiensis. Classification (NCBI taxonomy): domain Eukaryota; kingdom Metazoa; phylum Chordata; class Aves; order Passeriformes; family Corvidae; genus Corvus; species Corvus hawaiiensis. The sequence goes on from NC_063231.1 coordinate 12,320,133, forward strand.
TTTTGTCTGGGTATAAAAGGGTTTGTGCCAAGCCCTGTCCCAGGGTGATCCCTGTGGAGTGGAGATGCTAAAGCTGGTCCAGCACTGCAGGATGGTGAGGGAGCCCTTGGGTAGAAGGGATGTGAATATAAAATGTATTTTGTTCCTCTTGATGCTTAAATCTAAGCGTCCCACGGTGTAAAGTGAGCTTGTCAGTAACTGGCATTGGGACCTCTGGAGATCATCCACTCCAAACCCCCCTGCCAAGGCAGGGATCACCCAGAGCTGGTGACACAGGAACACGTCCAGGTGGGTTTGGAATGTTTCCAGAGAGGGAGACTCCACGCCCTCCCTGGGCAGCTGTTCCAGTGCTCTGGCCACCCTCCATGGAAAGAAATTCTTCCTCATGTTGAGGTGGAATTTCATGTGTTTTAGTTGATGGCCATTGCTTTTTGGCCTTTATTTCTGCCTGCAAGTTCCTGAAGAGAAAAGCCTTCAGGATGGAGTTGGCTTGACCAGACCTCAGCTCGTGAATTCCTGGTGGCCCAGCATGGCCTGCAATAGCAGTTGCAGCTCCGTCCTGGGAGAGGAAAGGGGTGAGATGTGATTCTTCAGGAGGTGTACACAGGAAAAGGATGAAATTGGGGCTTTCTCCATCCAATTTGTGCCCCAGCCTTGTGGGCACTCACACTTAACCTCCTCTCCCAGGGCATGAGGAGCGTTTTCCACCAGCTGTGGGTCTCTCTTGCTGAATGCCAGCTGCAGAGCTGACGGGGGTGGATGCACACTGTCCCAGGACATGGTGGCAGACAGGATGTGCATTTTGTGCCAAGATGTCAGAAGTGTCTGGGATTCCTGGAGGTGGTTGTGGAAGGGGCTGACACGTGGCAGCTGAGAAACATTAAATGAGGATTCCTTCACTGAGGTTCCCCTTCCTCCTGGGGCCTTTCTGCATCGGTGTCACCTTCAAACAATAATCACCTCTGGTTTTCCAGTGCTGTGTGTGGACGGGTCTATGGCAGCCTTGTGTCTTTTAACAATTACAGAAAAAAGAAGGAAACATGAAAGATTATTTCCCACCTTGAAGCCTGCCCGAACCTGCCTGCTCCCAACCAGAGAAGCGGCATCACTGCTGTCCAGGGGAGAGGCTGGCTCCTTGTCAGACTTCCTGCCTGCAGAGCTGGGAATTGATTCTGTGCCATTAAAAGCAGGAGTTTACCCGCTCACTTCAGTGGAAGCTGGTTCAGGCCCTGAACCTCCTGATGATGGGAGGGAGTGGATGAATCTCTTGCAAAACATCTTTGCTCTGACCTATTTCCTGGGTACAGGAGAATTACTAACATTGGGTTTGCAACACTTGGACTGAATATCTGTCCCCTTTGCTTAAAATTCCATTATAACCACACTCTTCCTCATGGAGTTTTTCAGGATATCTGGAAAGACTTTCATAAATTCCTGCCACCTACAAAAGAATGGAAAAAAAACCCCTCAGATATTAGTGAAATATTAGTTTGAATAACTCAAATTTATTTAGGTTTTTGTTTAAAAATATTCCTCAAAACATAGATGTGGCGATGTCCCTCAGTGCAAATGATCGCTCTGGGTTTCTAGGGAAGAAAGTAAAAGTGGGCTTTGCGGCGTTTCTGACCAGGAAGATGCCTGTGCCAAAGCTCTGGGGCTGTTTTCCCAGTGCTTTAGGAGTGACCTTGATCAAGACATCTCATCTCTGTGATCTCCGCCGGGTGGGAACAGCATGTTCATCCTCCCACAGAGAGATCAGTTCTCAAGCAGGAAATGCTCTCTGAAATTTCAGAATTACTGTTTTGTCCTCTTTTTCTGGTTTTAAATTCATCTTTCTGTCAAATGGCACACTTGAAGGGAGGGAGAGTCAGTACAAGGGCTTTTGGCTGCTGGGTTCAGTCTCAGCCCCCCATTCACAGCGGTGCTGCTGGACCAAACCTGCAAGGACAAGGCTCCAAAAGTGATGCAAATCTGAGAAGTTCACTCCGGGAAGCAATGCAAACCTAACTTCCAGGTGCTGTGCAGCTGCTCTGAAGGGTCTATCAGGCTGGAGAGACGAGCAGAGTGGAACCTTTTGAAATTCAACAAAGGCAAATGCAGGTCCTGCACCCGGGGAGGAATAACTCCAGGCACAGCACAGGCTGGGGTCACCTGGGGGAGCAGCTCTGTGGAGAAGGACCTGGGGGTCCTGGGGGACAACGAGCTGTCTGTGGGCCAGCAGAGTGTCCCGGGGCCAAGAACACCAGTGGGATCGTGGGCTGCAGGAGGGAGAGGGAGGTATTCTGCCCTTCTCCTTCAGCCTCCCTTACCTGGAGTGCTGTGTCCAGTTCTGGGCTCCTCAGGACAGGAGGAACCTGGAGCTCCTGGAGCGGGGCCGGCAGAGGCTGCCGAGATGAGGAAGGGCCTGGAGCATCTCCCTGCCCAGGAAAGGCTGCGGGAGCTGGGGCTGTTCAGCCGCGAGGGGAGACAACTTAGAGGGGATCTTCTCAATGTACAGAAATCTCTGAAAGGAAGGTGTCAGACTCTGCTTGGTGGTGCCGAGCAATAGGACAAGAGGAACGGGCAGGAACTGATCCCAGGAAGTTCCCCCTGCACAGGAGGAAAAATTTCTTCCCTGGGCAGTGACTGAGCCCTGAACAGAGACCAGAGCGGGTGTGGAGTCTCCGCCCTGGGGATATTCAAAGCCCGAATGGACACATCCTGAATCCCTGAGCGGGGCGGTTGTTCCAGATGCGCTCCAGCGGTCGCTGCCAACCTGAGCCATTGATTTGCCAACAGCCTGTCCCGAGAGAGGCGCAGCCGCAGGCAGGGAGCGGCCCCGTCCCGGGAGCAGCCAGCGAGGAGGGCTGAAAAGCCTGGGAAGGCAATGCCGGGGTGTGGAGGGGCGGAGGGGGCCGGCAGAGGGCACTCGGAGCGCGGCCAGCCCCGGCCCGGCCAGTGCGGCACCCCGCTGCCGTGTGCACATCCTCTCCTCTGCGATCAGCCTCACCTCAGCTCTTTGTGATATTTGCTACCTCCTGGCTCACTCCACCCCGGGGAGAGTCCCCGAATGTGCGGTTCTGTGCCCTCGACAGCCGAGCACAGACCTGAGGCCGGAACTCACAGCGTACCGAAGTCAGAAATGCGCTGTCACCAAGTGTTTTAAGCCATGCAGGGGGGTTGGCTTGGAGTCACATATTTGCTAGAAAAAAGCTGCTTTTTGTTTGTTTTTATGCCAGCTTTCTGCCCCTAGCTTCTCTCCATATTACAGCTGCCGAGTCTGTGAATTTTTGGCAGTAAAATCCAGTTCCACTCTGTCTGCAGCCTTAAGTCTCCCAAGTCCCTCTTTATTCCAAATGCAGAGAGGGGAGTAGTTGCAACTAATGTGTGAGGAGTTGGGATTTTTTTTCTGCTTGAGGGGTGGAAAAATCCCTGATGACTCCTGAGCAGCCAATCCCCGCTCCTACCTCCAGAACATCCCTGTGCTTCCTTCCAGCAGGAGCCAGGAAACCCACAGCCCTGTATTTGCATCAGGATCCCTCAGCTTCCTCCAGCACCTTAGCCTGGGATGCTGGATACTCTCTATGCTCCTTCCATCAACTGTCCTGCAGGCTCAGGGTAAAAGCCAGGAATTAAACCAGGCTTTTGGGATGGGGAGGAGGGAAGCCCCCCTTCCCCTGCATCAGGCTGCTGGGTGGCTGAAGCCCTGTGCAGTGGCTGGTCCCCAGCAGGCAACACAGAGGTATTTGGAATCTGGGGGATATTTCCTATTAGATTTGTTTAATAGTTTTGAGGTCAGTTAAATATGGAGTGACAAATTAATTCCAACTTAACTACTTCCCTCTTGGTCTTCCTGCCGCTTGCAGGTCCCCTGTTGCCCTGTTAAACAAGAGCAGCTGGCGGGATCAGGGTGGTTTGGCAGCTGCGTGGGGTTGTGTACTGACCCCACTGAAGGGTCTGTTCCCCTCCGGCTGGCGGCACTGCACGTGCCCCTGTGCCATCTTCCCCAGGAGAAGGGGCAGATGGAAAAATTCAGCTACCTGGAGCGGGAGGCAATGCCTCCTGGAGTCATGGTTTACACCAAAGCCCCTTTGGAAGGATCAGCACCCAGGGGCTTGTTAAAGGGTTGTTACAGGGATCAGCAAGTACGAGCTGCTGGTGCCCAGCAGGAACCTCCCAGTGGGTGTGTGCCTACCCCTGCACAGCCAGATCTAGCTCTGGGCTATCAGTCAACTTGGCATCAATCCTTCACCCTCTGGAAACTGGGTCTGTGCACGTGAGGGTGCCCCCACTCCCTGGGGTCCCTCTGCTTGTGAATCACAGCCATGAGCAGGGGGTTCACAGCCTGGACAGGAGCAGATCCTCAGGCTCTCCTTGGGCAGGAGTGGAGCATGGGAAAGGGTCCTGGGGAGTTCCTAGGCAGACACTCCAAACCAACACTGCAAACTCTCCCTCTACCCCAAGGGATATTCCTGTGACCTACCTAGAGGTGTAAAATGTGGGGTTTGTAAGTGCCTGCGCTCTGTAGTCACAGCCCTGTATGGAGGTGTGTGCATGTGCATTTCTGAGTGTGTGTGCTGGGGTGGGGCGACAGGAGCAAGTCTTACTTCTGTCATGACTTGTCTTTCCATGGGTTTGTCCAGATGCTGCTCCTTTGGCTTTCCCAGCAGACTGGAGGGCGAGGACCAGATGGGTTGGTCTCCATGAGGGTGTTTTGATCACTTCATCATGCACAGAGCAGCTGGGACATGAGCTCTTGGGGCAGCAGTGGGAAGCAGTGAAACTTTATTTAGCTATTTCAGGTGCCAGATTCAAACAGGTTTGAATTATGACTCAACTGCTCAAGGAGAGAAATGATATGGGGTGGGACAATGGGTTGGTACTGATTCCCCAGAATCAGTGTGCACCTGGTGGTTCATGAAATGCTGCTTCACACAGTCCTGCTTAATGATTCTTCCTCCAACAGCATTTCTATTTCGCAGGTTTTCCTTCAGTTGTTTGCTTTTCCATAATGTAACACGTGGCATTTCTTACCTGTCATCATCCTGCCAATATCAGCAAATACCAGGGACCAAATGTTCAGCAGGAACAAACGAGACCAGCCCTGACTCTCCACTGCAGTCCAACTCTGTGAACTGGATTCTTTCCTTTTATTGAAACAACAACAGCAACAACCAAACCAACACAAAGAGTGCATCTTTTCTGCACTTAAGTTAATTATTTGTGGTCTGCATCTGGCACTATGAGAGGAAATTAGCCTAGTCCTGATGATTGGGCATTATTAGCAGCACATGAGGTCCATCTTTTGTTTGCTGGGGCCCACGCTGGGTTTTTTTAGCACTGTCCTTCTTGGACAGACATGTTGTGGGGGGTTGCATTAATATTTTGGCTTTCTGACTGTGCAGTCCATTCTACACCACACACTGGAGGCAAAGCTTTGCAGTCTCAGTTGACTGGACTTTGTACAGGCTTTTTCAAAGCTTTCTCCACAGATGCCTTAACAATTCTTGAGTTCCTGTCAGAGTTTTGTGCTGGGATAAATGTGAGAGGGCTTGTCCTCAGATGGTGCAGGCTGGCCTTGCGCCACTGACTGCAGGGGAACGAAGCCATTCTGCTCCAGCAGAAGATCTGCTGCTCAAACTTCAAAAGGCCACCCACATGTATGTGCTGAGCTGGAGGTCTAAATTAGCGAAACCCAGAGTTTTTCCCATGGTTTTCACTCTGAGCCATAAAATGACCCATATTTATTGGAAATCCTCTAGAAGTGCTTGAGCCCTGGTGCAAAGGGAGGGTGTTCAGGTTTGTGATGCAAAAGATGGGGCAAAGGTTCATATTCTCTTGGATGAAGTGAATGAGTAATGGTTCAATTGTTAAAAGCTTTCAGAATTAGAAATAAGTATAAATTAATGCTTCAGGGAGGGCATTTTGCTTCTTTCTTCTTTTTCTAATAAGAGGGGTTGTTCATAATCGAAGACCCAAGAAGATTCCTGGGTATATTGGATTGGGAAAGCTTGGAAAGGAGGAGGCCTTGGGGTGACCTAACTGCAGCCTTCCAGTGCCAGAAGAGCCTGCAAGAAAATGGAGAGGGACAATTTTCAAGAGTATGGAGTGCCAGGACAAGGGAATGGCTTCAAACTGTCAAAGGGAAGGGTAATTTGGATATTAGGAAAATTTCTTCCCTGCAAGGGTGGGGAGGCCCTGCCACAGGGTGCCCAGAGCAGCTGGGGCTGCCCCTGGATCCCTGGAAGTGTCCAAGGCCAGGCTGGACATTGGGGCTTGGAGCAGCCTGGGATAGGGGAAGGAGTCCCTGCCCATGGCAGGGGGGTGGAATGAAATTAAGGTCCCTTCCAACACAAAGCATTCCATGATTCTGTGATTCTGTCCAGTGCCATCTGGGTTGACAGCCCCTATGTCTGGATACCCACAGGAAGCTCAAAACAATCCAGGCGTTGGTGTGACTGTGGGACGTGTGGTGGTGAAGATGAGATGATGCTCCTGGGGGAAGAATAGTGCTGCAGTACTTTTTTAAGGCTATTGCCTTGCTCTTTGCAGGAAGAAGCTGTAGAAAGAAGTGCCTTGCACATGTGCAAAATCAGCTTTGAAATAATTTCATTTGTTACAAGTTAAATAACATTTGAGTGTGATTTCCCAGGGAATCAGTTAGGTGTTAGCTCTGACCTTCTTGCAAGTCCCTAATGGACAGGACAGCATTTATTTATTAGCAGCATTGTTGATTTTTAAAGATTAACATCCATTAACAAAATTTTTTTTCTCTCTCAACTGTAAAATGTTCCCACATCTTCCCCATTCCTGGGCCGTGGAGGGATATTTATCCCGTTCAAACAGCAGTGGGACATAAGGCCACTGCCTGTTACTGAGAGGAGATTGCATTTCAGGGCTGTCCCACGGCTTTGCATCTCTGAGCAATAGCACAAAAAGGCATACCTGGGCTTCGAGAGACACCTGGGACAAGGGGGCTGCTAATCCAGTCCAGCAATCCGTAGAGCAGGTGTTCCCCCTCCCCTGGGAGCCTTCCCCAGACAGGCATTGCGGAGCCACCAGAGCCAAGTCCGGGCTCCCTTGGACGCCCCTGGCTGCGCTGTCGGTCGGTGCGGGGTTGCTGTGTGACAACACAGGATCAAAGTGGAGCTTGCCCTCAGTGAGGCACAATCCTACAAATTTTTCCCCTGCAGGAAATCCAATATATTTTATCCTGTTTGTCAACACGGTTTACTCCGAGAGAGCCCTGAGTCTGTGGCCAGCAATTAATGCCACTTAAAAGCTTTTCAGTGGGATAATTGCCTGTTGTTCTGCAGGCATCACTCTCATTCAGATGCTAATGGCTGTCAGGGGCACTGGCCATTCCCACATCGGGGGCCAGGTATGCTCCGATCGCCTTGGGATGACGCTTAATGGGTCTATTGTCCCTGAACAAGGGCAGCAGGGAAACCCCCCTGTCCCTGAGGAAGCCGTGGAAATAATCCTCATCAGTCTGTGTCACTTGGGCACAAAAGGCAATAGGGTGGACAGAAAAAGGAAAAGGGCGTCCAGCACAATGGGGGTGGAAGTCAAGGTGTCCCGCGTTGGGGACTTCCAAGAGAGCTGTGCCAGGCTCACGAGCAAAGATTCACCGCAGCTCCGTGAAAACCCAAGGGGTGTTTCCAGCCATTCTCAGATTTCAGATTTTCACCCAATTGTGTGTGTTTTTAAGGTATAGTTACATTTTTTTGGAGGCCAGGTTTACAAGGACAGAGCAAGAGTCCTCAGCTCTCTAGTCAGGACCCCACCACAAAGTTGTTGATGCCTACGGGTAAGTTTAGTCCTGGAAGATTCAGCATCAAACTTCACGTGCCCATACACCTGGGCTCTCACTTCTCTGCTCATCTCCTTGCAGGATAAAAACCTTTCCTTTCTTCTTCTCAGAGAACCATGGAATGCTTTGTGTTGGAAGGGACCTTAAAGTTCATCCCATCCCACCCCTGCCATGGCAGGGACACCTTCCACTGTCCCAGGCTGCTCCAAGCCCCAATATCCAGCCTGGCCTTGGACACTTCCAGGGATCCAGGGGCAGCCACAGCTTCTCTGGGCACCCTGTGCTAGGGCCTGCCCACCCTCACAGGGAACAATTTCTTCTGTATACCTTCCCAATATCCAACCTAAATCTACCCTTCATCTTCAGGCCATTCCCCCTTCTCCTGTCTCTCCATACCGTTGTCCAGCCTGTGCCAGAACCGCACCACTCTCACAACCTCATTTTTATTTTCACTTTATTTTCCCAGGGAGGTTGGGCTGAAGCTGCCATTTGTAATTGAGACTGGAGTTCACATGCATATGTTAAATTATCCTGCGTGTTTTGGGATCTCTAGATATCTGATCTTCCTGGACAACATGCACTGTGGTGGGCTGGCCATGATTAAACCATGTTTGCTGGAGATTGTCCCAGGGTTCTGTTCCTCTGGGTTAATCCTTCAGTTTAATGAAACCCTGGTTTGCAATGTCTGGATGAACAACCCAACCAAATGCCCCTTTCTTCTGCGAACAAGGGAGTGACGCCAGTGGGGAGGCAAGACACTTTCTGGAGGAACACATGCTCCTCTGTACAAAATGCTGAGGAAGATGGAGGGGGGATCATTTAACAGCCAAGGGCATCTCTGAAGTCCCTTTATGAGGGTTTTGGTTCTGAAGCACTGGGGAGGATGGGCTCCCCTCCCCAGCTGGCCACCTCCTTTGGGGGCCCTTGCAGTGGAGCCCTCCCAGGGGCACTGCAGGCTCTGAAGCCTCTCCCCAGCCCCTTTGTGTTGCTTTTCCAGCTGGATTTCACGTGGGTTTGCTGGGGGCCACAGGCCTCCCCTCGCCCCCACAGCTCCCACCCTGTGGCCGAGGGCCACTTCTGCGGTGGAGGCAACCCAAGAAAGGACTGGGCCACTTCCATGGAAACAAAAGCCTGTTTTCAAACAGTGCGAAGAGAAACTGTTTCTATCTTAGGCCTTTAATGACCTGGACTGTCCATCTCTTGGAGAAAAGCAGCAATAAAAAGGCACTTTGCTTGTGCTGTCACTGCCACCGCTCTCTAACTAGGATTATTTTTTGCCAAGCTCACTTGGCATCCATCCTTATTTATGATGCACATTAAAAAAGAGAGTTTTGTTTGCCCCCTCCAGCAAATCTCACCGCTAGGAATAGGCAGGCACGTTTGCAGTGGCGGTTCCTATTTTCCCTGGGAGAGGAGTCCTGTGCCCTGCGTATTCCAGTGTTGAATAAATAGTCCTTGGTGTTGTATGCGGTGGCTCCGGGCACCCCGCTGAGATCATGTCCTTAATACAAACAATACGACACATTTATTCTGAGCTGACCGCGCTGACCCCCAAAAGTTTGTTCCCTCCGCTGGGACTCCTCGGCCTTTTCACTCAGCTGAATGGCCAGCACAAAGACCTTGTCGCATCTACAGTCCCTTCCTAAACAAAACTCGCGGAGGAAGGGGGAAGGAGTGGTGGGGGGAGTGGGGGAGAGGAAGAAATAGGCAAACCTTGACCCCTCCACCTAAAATAAAGTGGAGGAATTTGCATTTTAAACCTTGAGATGCTCCTCTGGGTCTCCCTGCCTCTCCTCCAGCTGGGCTTGACTCCCCTTTTGCAAACACCCTGAGAAGCTCCAGCATCCCAGCGGAGCCGCGGTCCCAGCACCGGGCAGCATCCCCTGCTGCGAAGAAAGGCTCTTCTCTGCTCTCCTTTGCCTTCATATTTTTCCGTGGATTAGGAAAAGAGAAAGAGCATTACTTACTAAGGAAATAGATGCTCTCTCCCCCTTCCCCCATGCCTGGTTGCTGCCGGGTTTTGGAGCCAGGGAGCACTGGGGACCTGCTCCCGGTTTGTGAGTGTTTCCCATGGCCCCAGCTCCTCTCGCGGAGGTCACTGCTTGCTGTGTCGGGGATGGACAGCTGGTTGTGACAAATACCCTCAACTGTTTTGTTACAGTCAGTGGTTTGCAGGCAAACAGAGAAATTGGTGTTGATTTGCTGGGATTCCATGTGGGAAGCAGCAAGGGTGGCACTGCTTCATTTCAGTTCCAGCAGTCCCTCAGGGAAAGAGCTGCTTTGGGCGCAAGCTCTTGTTGGATGTGATGCAAGGTGCATTTGTATGTCCATTGAACTTCCTTTCTAAAGTGTTAGTTTTGGTTGGAAAACTGTGTGGCTACTGAAAAATTGTAAAATTTTTCCCCTGGAGTTGGAGATGTGCTCCCCACTCCTGTCTTTTCTCATCCCAAACTTGGACTGTCTCACAGGCAGCATCATGCAGCTTTAGCGGAATTCCAGGTTATTCCATGATATTGAGGTGTTGGTCTGCCAGTCAGGGCCCTGCTGTTTTCCCTTTTTGGCTCTGTTTGACTGTACCATTAAAGTCAGTGTCTGTAGGATCCTCTGTGCCTGCTGGATAATGGTCTTGTGGGAGAGGATTCCTGACTCCTTGCACCAGGGTCTCAGCCCCTCTCCTAGCTCTGGTGGGATCCAGGCTCACTCTTTGATCCCCTCTGATCTCCCACTTAACCTAGAGATGTTTTACCACCTCAGCTATTTACAGTGGAGCATGATTTCTCTTTTTTCCCCTATTTTTTCCTGGAAAAGCTGCACAGCTGCAGTGCTTCATGTGGATTTAGTTAAATATGTGGTGGAGCTGCCTCCATTTTTGCTTTCCCTGTGCATGTATAAAGCACTTTTATTCCCTGTGCCTGACTCTGCCCTGGACAGCAGGGTCAGGCAGTCCCTTTTCAGCCTTCTGTCCCCTCTGAAGCAGCTCCACCTGAGCATCACACGGTCTTCAATCAGTCTGGGCCTCGGCCTGCCAGCTGTAAAGGGGGCACAGCTGTACCTGCCCCAAGGTGAGACGAGGAGTTGTTCTGTATTGTGGGCACACCTTCCCTTTGGCCCTGACCTGTGACCTGCCACTGCTGGGGGGCAAAGGTGGGACTGTCCCTGCAACTGCCAAAGGGCTCTGGCTGAGGTCAGCTCCATGCTGGAAGCTTTTGCCAGTGTAACAATGTCCCAGTGCTGACCAGAGGGCTTGTCTGGAGCTGAAGCCCAGCCCAGGCCACGGCTGTGGTGTTACACCAGCAGAAATAACTCACCTGAGTTAAGAAGACAAGAGGGATGCTTGTCCCCATGGGTATTCTGCTCACTCATAGGCCCTGCCAGAGAGATTTGGAAGTCAAGCTGCAGTGGCACCTTGGTGGTGCCTGCAAACACAAACCAACCCACAGGCAGGGGAAATGCACATCCTGAGCTCTTACAGCAGCAGGATGCGCACTTCAGAGCAGCTTCCCAGGGTGCTGCTTTGTGAAACTTTCTCCTTCTTCTGGGCCTTTTCCACCCCCCTGCCCTCCCCTGAACTGTGAGCCCCTCTCTGCTGCCGCATTGCTGTGCAAACACATTTCTGATGCTGCACTGCTCTCCGCAGTCTTGCTGACTTGTTCTTTACATCCACAAGGAAACTGCATGACTATTTCTGTCTGGAATCTGGTCTTTTATCTCTCTTTTTTTTTCCCTGTCCTCTTTTCTTTTCCTTTTCTCCCCCCAGGCTCATTAAAAAATCAATAAGTGGCTCAATAGGGCTTTGCTTAACCCGCCTCTGGAAGTGTTTCTTCCCCTTGGAACATGAACTATCTTCTTAAATTGATTTTGCTGCTTTTGCTCATTTCCATTTAATATTATTCTCAGTGTTATGTCTCACCCTCTTGGATCCATTCTCAGGTAGTGGTAAGTCCCAGGCTCACCTGCAGGACAGGTACCAGGCAGCAGCCCTGGGCTGTTGTAGAGGGCACAGACCTGCTGCCCTCCGCTTTGTGTAACATCTCGGTATTGAGGGAGGGGAGGAACCAGCCCTTTACTGACCCAATAACATTCTGGTTTAATCCCTTTCTTAAAGGAGATGCCAGCCATCCTGGAGACGTGCAGAGATGCTCCCTCCTCGTAGTTAGACCTTGGCTGGTTCATCCGCAGTGAGAAGAGCAGGAGGGGAGATGGAATTACTCCTCTCTTCCAGACCTCCTGTCCCGACACAGATCCTGTGCTCACAGAGGGGTCCACACCTAAAGAAACTGTTATCTGTTTCTTTTCACCCTCTGTTAAGCACTGGCCTGAAATCCTTGGGGTCTCTGATTAACCCCAAGTTTAGAGAACACCTACCAGATCAACATGAAAACTTCAAAGTTCCCTTTTTATGGCACATTCTGTCCATTTGCTTTTATTTTTGTGTTGCAACCTGGAGTTGGAAGTCTAGAGTTCATGACAACCTACACTATGGAATTTCTGGAAATATTTACAGGTGGACAGGATTTTAGCTGTGAGGTTTTTTAGGTACATTTTAAAGATTCGAAGGGAAAGTCAGAAACTCCCAGCAATCACAAGGCAGCTAGGATAAAAACACAGAGAAAGTGCACCCACTCAGCAGCACCCTAGGAAATATCCTGGTTTGTTTAAACAGAAACTGAGAGAGATTTCAAGCAAAGGTTAGTTAGTATCAGTTTTTACTGCCCTTGAGGTCCAGCTCTGTTTTGGCTGTTTAACACTGATCCTACTCCTCTTGGTGCTCCAGTACACAGAAATACCAGGATATGAACAGTGTTTTCACAGACCTGCAGCTAATTAAGTGTTTCTCATGTCACAGTCAGTAGATGATGATGTTGATCTAGCAGCAAAACCCAGCTGATGTTGATCTAGCAGCCACATGAACCCATCCCAGTCTGTGTCCAAAGTGTCCCAGGTGACTGGAGGTTGATACCTTGGCTGTCCAGTTTGTAGGAAAGGTTCTGTGTTCAGCATTGTTCCAAACTGGGGAGCTTCCAGTTCCAAATGGCACCTTAACTTCTGGTGTCCATCTTTCATCCTCTGATGCACCATTCAGTCACCCTACCTTGCAGGGTGGGTTGTAACCCTGCCTGCCAGAGCAAAGAGGTGTTCTCAAAATTTCTGGAGTGCCTATGGCAAATCCAGGATGCCATCACTTCCTTAGAGTAGTGCCAGGTACAGGTGGCAAATCATCCCATTTGCCTGTTGTCTTTGCCATTCTTAATCATCCAGAACAGACCAAACAAGGGAGATAAACGTGGAAGGGAAGGGCTGGGAGGAGATTTGGGAACACTGGGTTCCAGAGCCAGGCTCTACCGCAGAATACACCTGTGATGCTTTTAAAGCTAAATTCCCAGCCCAAGATGTCGCAAATTAAGGCTGTAAGGGCTGTGCGGGTGATGAAGAGCCTGGTAGATGTACAGGAAAAGTGTCTGTGGACACATCATATTGTCAGCTCTCTTGTGGGTAAGGTCTGGAACCAAAGACAAAAGCTGACATGCAAGACTTCGCAATTCTGCCTTGTGCTTTCTCTGTAGCTCCTTGTATTTCTCCTCAGAGAGATTCTGAAAAGAAAAATAAACTCATGAGAACTTTATAACCAGGGCCAAGGAAGAAGAGGTCTCAGACAGCTGGGTCTGATCAGGCTGTGCAAAGTGCTCCCGGGTTGGAGACTGGGATTTGGAAAGGGAAGATTGTCCATGTAGGCTGGGACAAATCCCTCCATCCCTCCACTTCCCCCCCTTTTTTTTCCTAGTTGTTTTGCAAGCCCTGAAAGGAATAGACTCAGTGTTATTCTAACTTTAAATGGAAGGAGGGGGGAGGCGATGAGAGCAGAGAAGGAAAATCCATTTGCTGCAGCACTGTCAGCCCTTAGTTTTCCTTCAAGTCTGACAGGCCCAGGATTAAAGGTTTGGTTACAATGGGCTGACAGTGCACATTAACAGCCCTGAATGTCTTAACAACCCGGCTACTGGAGATGCATTCAGAAGAGTCTGTGAACTGCTTTTCCCCTTTAAAGCTCCTGCTAGACCATGTTGTCCAGTGAAATCCTTTGTGGTTAAAAATGTATAGACTTTTCTGTCTCCTTCCTAACCGTGTACATACACAAACCCCAAATTCTTTGCTGTCTTCCCGTAGGGTTTATGCCCAGTTCTCCTTTAGCCACTTGACTTGGGCAAAGTGTCCGGCTCTGACTGCACTGGGAGTTTATATCTCCCCTTTTTATTTTAGCTAGTCTTTCACCTAGTGTAAATGAGCAAAAGCTCACTTGTGTGGGTGGAGTCATGCAGATCTACTCCAGCTGAGGGGCTGGACATGCAAAATAAGGGGTTTTTTCTCAGAAAAAAAAAGGAAAAAGAGCCTCTGATCAAACAAAATCCCTGTATTGATTGGCTACATTTGCATCATAAAATGGAATTCACCAGCCACGGCATTGGGTGGATCGTGAACTGATGGACAGTGATTATAATAACCGGCATGTGTTGCTATTCACAACGCATAAGAATTAAGTTTACACCAGCCTATTTCCACTCACTGGCAGGACTGGGGGATACATTTCCACTCCTTCAGTCTCCAAGCAGCAAACCCCCTTCGATTAACTTATTTTCTTTGGGGGCAGGGTAGGAGGAGGAGTGCTGTTGATGGAATCCAGCAAGAGTCCCTGGAAAGGGTTTGGAAGCTGTGGTTAAACCAAGTACCTCCTGTCTGAGTGCATCCCAAATCCCCACATCTTTGTCAGAAACTCCCATCAGAGCTCTCACTGTGCTTGGCTGGGAAAGTGCCACTGCCCTCAGTCTCCCTTAGCTGGACCTGCTGGAGCAGCTCCGTGGAGAGGGACCTGGGAGTTCGGGGCACAATGAGCTGTCCCTGAGCCAGCAGAGTGTCCTGGGGCCAAGGAGGCCAGTGGGATCCTGGAGTGCATCCCAGCAGGAGTGATTCTGCCCCTCCGCTCAGTGCTGCGAGCCCCGGGTGTCCCTGTCTCCAGGGAGGGCTCTGAGCAGAGCCCAGGCTCTGCTCCGGGGGCCCAGCAATGGCACCAGAGGAACGGGCAGGGACTGATCCCAGGAGTTCCACCTGAACATGTGGAAAAACTTTCCTGTGCAGTGACCAAGCCCTGAGCGGATTGTCCAGAGAGAGTGTGGAGTCTCCTTACTGGGATATTCCAGACCCATCTGGACACAATCCTGGGGATGGCCCTGCTGGGGCAGGGAGGTGGCATCAGGTGACCCACTGGGGTCCCTTACAACCTGACACATTCTGGGATTCTGTAAAGGTGTCTGGGAGCTGGTTGT
Organism: Corvus hawaiiensis; assembly: GCF_020740725.1. Taxonomy (NCBI): domain Eukaryota; kingdom Metazoa; phylum Chordata; class Aves; order Passeriformes; family Corvidae; genus Corvus; species Corvus hawaiiensis. Next base: position 12,335,244 of record NC_063231.1, read on the forward strand.
GCTTAACCTCAGGAAGTTTGGTTCATGTCTCTTGACTCATGTGATGGGGCTTTGTGCTTTAAAACCAGAAGGGCTTTGGGTCAGCCTTCATTGCCCAATTAAAGCTGGCAGGGTTGGTGGTAGCCCTGTGGTGGCATCTAGGGACCTTGTGCAGTAGGTGTGGCCCTGTTTTCAGGCAGCGAGTGTGTCCAGTGTGGAAGAAGACAGACAAAAGACCCTGGTCTGTGCTGGAGGGAAGATTCCCAGGCACGGGGAGATGCATGAGATCTGTTCTGAGGACCCTCTCATGCTCCAGGTGAAAGAAGATGGGAGTGGGAGTGGGCAGGTCCCAGGGGAGTGAGGGGTGGGTGTTGTGGAAGATAAATCCATCAGTGAGGGGAGGGAGTGGCTGCGCAGTCTGGGGGATTTCTGCCGCTGTGGAGGGGGGAGATAATCCAAGGGGAACCTGATTAGAAGTGAGGAGTGCAATCTATGAAAGGGGAGGGTGGAAGGGGGAAATAAATGAGAATTAATTTAGCACAAAATCAAGATGTCAAGAACAAAGTTAATCAGGAGACAAGGTTAATTAATGAATACATCCTTAAACCATCACAGCTACAACACCACCACTGTTATTAATCAAAGCACTAAGTGTTGAAGAAGAGGCACTATTGATTTGTTCCTAACCTAATGTTAGGGGTCTAGAAAAGAGGATGGGGGAAACAGAATTTTGTTAGAAACACCAACATGTCATGGGGAGAGTTACAAGCCCCAAATGTTAAAATCAGTCATTATTCTTTGTTTTAGAAATAGAAAGTGGGCAAAAGGGATGGGCTGGGAATAGCAGTATCTGTTCTTAGACACTGGCAGCTTTAAGAAAGCGACCTAATTGATGGGCTGGTGAGGGCCTAGGAGGTGCTATTGACCTGAGATCCATCTAGAACATTGACAACAGCCTTCAGAAAGTAAAGAAGTGAGAAGTGATAAAAACAGCCCATCCTGTCTCTCTTTGGAATGTTTTGCCCTGCTGGGTGTTCACCTGACACTGTTCCTTAGGGGTGAAGGAAATCCATGATCCTTATTCCTCACTCTGCTCCCTGTTCCCCCTGCACCAGGCTGCTGGAGGCTGACATGGGTCAGGGAGCAGCACACCCAGCACGAAGGGTGGAGAGGTGACATCCAGCAGAGGAGCAGTGCCAGGCACTAGGACACAGTCCGGCTGCTGGGGGCTTCCTCTGTTTGCCAGTATTTTTGAGAACAGAAAGCAGATTTCCAAGCTGGTTGGCAGAGACTGTGCAGGTGTGGGATGGACACTGGAGCTCCTCAGCACAGCCACCTCTGGGTCAGGTGTTGCCCCCTTCACATTCTTGCTGGGGAGCAGAACTGCCAGCTCCTCCAGGTTTAACCTCCGATTTTGGGATGGGAAAATCTCCTTCTGCTGCTCAGGTGTGGCTGGTGGCTCACACAAGGGGTGCCTGCAACTCTCTTAGACCAAAGCCCACCTTCACAGAGCTGAAATCAAAGAAGATGACTCCCCCTTGGATTTTCCATATGGCATTTGACTGATGAGGCATTGACAGACACCAGGCTGGAGGTTTATCACTAGCCCTGAGTGTTTCCGCTGGTATGCCAAGGGATCTGGGTAGGCCTGATGCTGTGCAGTATTTCCTTCAATGATCTGGAAAAGGACATAAGGGTTTGCTCATTCTGGAGACACCAGTCAGGAGCGTGGAACAGCCAGGAGTGCTTTGTGAGAGCATTAAATCCCATTAAAATCAATGTGCTTGCCATGGTGAAAGTTGGAGATGGGGAATGAAGAGTGCAGGCCATTCCTGGGGAGTGAAATCTGAAGGAGAGGGAGTGGGAAGCATTTGCCAATCTGGATAAATTAGAAATTGAAAATCACAGGAAAATTGATGAAGGGAGCAGAAGTATAGAGGAGTAAATTCACAGCTAGTAGTGCCAAAAAGGGAGTGATTTCCATCAGTATTTAAATCAAAAAATATAAAATTACCAGTGGTTTTGACATCTTTATCTTTGGGGTAGTGATACACAGAAACCAGAGGCATCCAGTCAGTTGGCGTGTCCCGTGTTTGGGAAAAATCAGATGGGGTATTCGTGCTCTGGGATGTGAATGGTGCAACTCTCACCATTGCAAACACAGCAAAAGTATGGACAATCCGTGGGAGGAGTGGGGAATAAGAATCATGGTTTTAGTAGAGGTGGCAGGTCTGAAGCACTGCTGCCTCAACACTGGGAGTTATATAAAACGATTTGTATTCATTATATGTCTTATGTATATTTTATATTTTTTTTCCTCATTGCTGTGAATTGTTGCCTCAGGACAGGAGGTTTTACTCTGTTCTTGCTCTACCGCAGCTCTTGCTCTTCAGACAGGAATCAACATGGGGTGGTCCCCTGACCTGGGCTGTGAGCAGGTCAAGGTAAAGCTTCACAAAGGCCCTAAAATCTATGAGTAAGTGCAATTCTTTAGGAGTCAGTGCCCCCATTTTATAGCAATCTTGAGGGGCCTTAACAGAGTGACAAGGTAATTTCCATGCATTTAAGTACATCCTATCTGGAAACTCAAACCTCAAATGCAGGTTTGAGCCAGAGTAACTCTGAGCAGCTCTGCAAGATTCGCAGCCTGGCCTAAACTGGCCCATTTGAGTCTGGTATCTTGTGTGCCGAACCAGCAAACACAGACCCTTCAGAGAAGGGATAAAAAGAGTAAAAGCAACTCTTTCCTTAATGCATCCAGCAGCAATTCCTGTGAGGAGGGTGGCTGGGAGTAGAAGTCACTTCTCTGACTGCTGCAGGTGATCAGCTCAGAGGTGTGATTCCCTCTCCCATGTTCGTAGGCAGGCTACAAACATTTATTAATGGTCATAAAATATCCTGCCTGTTTTTTAAATCCAAACAGCAATGTATGACTTGACCACCATAAAGTTTGTCTCCAAGCCACCACAAAAGGTTTGAATTACTCCTGGTGGCAATAAAAGCATTCTTTGGGCTAACACTTTGCTTTGTTGTTGGCTTTTATTTTTCTCAGTCCCCCATCCTACCAGCATGACATAAACAATGGGGGCTGAGCTGTCGTCCCCCACCCCCTCACACCTACATTAATAAGGTCCAGGAACAGCAAAATGAAGGAAACAGGAGCAGAATAGTCCTGGAGACGGCTGGGTGGTGATAAGCCCAGCTTGCCTGGTGTTAAAGGAAGTGCTGCTCAGAGAGACCCTTTCTCTTTGCAACTCAGAGTGTCCCAGTCATGTAAAAATGTTAATATGAAAGAAAAATTATGTGTATACACACCTGTATTATATTTCATATAACATATAGAATAGATTTCATATAATATAGATATATTTCATGGATTATTTCAGGCTCACTAAAGTGCTTTTGGTTCAGGGTTGATTCTTTCCAGTGTGGAATAAACTATATTAACTTATAGCCATATTATTGATTTAACTTCCAGACAAAAGCATCTGCTCAGGGGTTGATTTCAGTTTACCATCTTTGCCTTAAATGTTCTACTGTAGTTAATGCAGAAGAACTTTTGTCTTTATACAGAAACCCTTAGGGAATTAAGCATTCGGTGTTAAGTGGCTGCAGCATACCAAACATCTCCATGACTATAGATTGAATTCCTCCTATAAATCTGTTTTACTACTGACTGTAAAGTCATTGGCAGCTTTTCATCGTCTGCCATGAATGGAGATACCAGAAGAACAGGTAAAAAAGAGCATCTGAATTGGACCTGAAGCGTTGCCAGAGCAGGAAACACTGAGGGGAGCAGAACAGCACCCGCGTGGATGCACTGGTGCAAGTCATGGATTCACACGATGGAAAGGACTCACCAGGACCATCCAGTCCAGCTCCTCCCCCTGCACAGACACCCCAACAATCCCACCGTGTCCTTGAGAGCGTCGTCCAAATGCTCCTGGAGCTCTGTCAGCCTTGGGGCTTTGACCATTCCCTGGGGAGCCTGGGCAGTGCCCAAAACCCTCTGGGGAAGAGCCTTTCCCTGAGATCCAATCTAAACCTCCCCTAACTCAACCTCAGGCCATTTCCTCCTGCCAGTGGTCATAAGAGCCCTTGGGGTGCCGCTGGGTTTGGCTGCTCTTATGGAGCTGCATCACTTCAGCTGCATTTATTCCTCTGGACTTTTCCTGGCTCAAACTGGTCATGCCGGCTCTCACAGCCTGCCTGAGTTACGGACTCAGTGTCAAACTAGGGATCTCCAAAATGGGACAATGGGACAGGGAGGACCATAACCTCCTTATTTCCTTCTCCGTAGTCTCAGCAATGCTCTACCACAGGTTAGGCCGTTGATAGCCACTCCCACACTCCTCTGGTTTATCAGATGCCTCAGCACCAGTGCTTGGGTGGTGTCAAAAGGTCTTTTGGGTCACAGCCTTTGCCTGTCTTTATCTCTGCCCCACTTGTGCAAACGGTTGTGTGGGGCAGGCAAAGCGCATGGGGACAAGGAGCGCTCCCGGCCAGGCATGAGTGACTTCTTAGGCAGCCCTAGATAATGTCCCAGAGGATGTGTCAGATTCCCTTCTGCAGCAGGAGCCTTCCTCTTCCTCACCCCACAGAGATCTGTCCCAGCTCCAGGGAACCCCTGTGAGGGGGGAGGCACAGGATTTGCACCCTGGGGCGCCAGCTGGAATGGGTTATGGGAATCCCTAAATCCTCCTAAGAAAGAGCAGTTAAAGCTGAACTGAAAATTAAACACTAAACTGGTAAAGCCACCTCACCTATAAACCCAGTCCTGGTGAAATTTTTTCCTACACTACATTTGGTGCATGAATGGGGATTGGCCGGTGAATTCTCACATCCCCTTTCCACCAGCATCACCCGCGGGGCTTCCCAAGCTGCACCGTGCCAAGGGTGCACTTCCACACCTCCTCCAGCCCACAGCCCACACCCGCCTTGGGCAGGGAAGGGGGAGAAGAAAACAGGCCTGATTTAGCGAACACGGAGAGCTGGAGGCACCGAGCCCCTTTCTGTGTGTGCTCACACTGTTTGGATAAAGGCATCTCCTAAAGGGGGAATTTGTTTGGTTTGGACTTCATTGAGTGAAAAGCTCTCAGCCCCGTGAGTGCTCAGTTATTCTCTTGTCTAGTGGCTCCTCAACAGCCCCCACCGATAGGGAGGAGGCTTCCTATTTGAGAAAGTGGCCCTGCTTGTTGAAATTCTCTAGTGACTTAAATTTATTGGTTTTTCCTGAGGTCCAGCCATTTGAATTGCAAACAATGCCCCATCTCTGCCTCCTCCCCCTCTTCCCCAGCCAGAACAATGTGCAGAGCTGAAATAAAGCCAGGCCATGCGGACTCTGGAAACTGAGTGCGATTTCTTTCTGCATGAGCGGGGAGGTGGAAGTTTGCTGCCTTCTGGTCCCGCTCAGTGGTGCAGAGGATGTCTGGGAAAGGGAAGGGCAGGGTCCAGGGGAAGAAAGAGAGAAGGAGCCAGCTCATGGGTGATGGTTGGAGATCCTTTTTGCTTTATTTATTTATAACCTCTCCTGTTTAAAAGACCATCCTGAGAGGGGATTAGTGCCAGTGGATCCATGGGTACCTCTCTCACTTTTCATCTCTCAGCATCCTGGGAAGGATGCAGGGGATGGGGTGTGGGCTGTGTGCTCCAAAATGATCCCTTATCTGGAAAAAGGAGTCCTGGGAGCAACTGAACAGATTGGGTCAGTCTGAGCTCAGTTAACCATGCAGGAGGCTGGGCTGCTGCTGTGGGAGAGCTGGAACACTGCACATCTGGATGTACATAAGTGGGATACAGGAGCACAGCAGCAGATGAACAGAAGTTGTCTCTGCCTGTGTCGATTTTAAGGCTTGATTTCATCTCTCATGTTGGCTCAGGGAGCTTCTGTGTTGGTTCACTCACTTGGGTGCTTCCTCTTTATTTATGGTGCTGGGAGGGAGGGAGGAGGAAGGGAGAGGTTGTCCCCTGGAGGTGCTCTGGTACTGCTGGTTAGTTAAAAGCTGCAGGATAAATGATGGAAATAACACAGAGCTTGTGTTTCACTCATTCTTCTTTTAAGTCATGGGGTATTTCTAAAGTTTTGCCTCTGCCTGGCTCTGTTCTCTTGGAAAGCACAGAAATCTTGTCTAGTAGAACAGTTTTTGAGGTCAACCAAACACCCATGTGGATGGGGTCCCTCCTCCACAGAGGGGCAGAGGGTGTGTTGGGGCAGCAGAGGAGGTTGGGAGGCACAAGGAGAGGAAACCCCAAAGGAGACAGGCAGAACACTGCCGTGCCCTGTGTCACAAACAGCCTGCAGAGACATGGGCAGGGAGCTCAGGGGAGGCAGAGGAAATGGAAATGTTCCTGTGCATGTGAGGATGGGGCAGCTCCTGATACTCGGCTGTGAGGGACACTCAGGTGTCACAGCACCAGCACTCAGAGGGCAGCCATGCAGATCCTGGGTGCATGACCGAGTTCATGTGGTAAAAGTCACCGCTGATACCTGACCAGAACCACAAAGGTCCAGAGCTGCCAGTCTGTGTTACAGAGGCTCTTGGCTTCAGATCCCTGTCTGAGTTTTGGGCCTGTTTGCAGGCGGGGATGGTTCAGATGAACTCGTGGCCTTTCCCCAAGAGCTGCTGTGAATTTGGTAGCCTTGGCTATAGAAAAACCCCGGAGAAAGGGCACGGTGGGGTGTCAGAGGTGAAGGCACTGGCAGCACAGGGCACTGGTGGGGCTCAGGGGTCCTGCCCTTTGTTGGGGTCACAGCACTGTTCTTTCCTCCTCCAAGCTGGGCGTTTGGGCCATCCTTACAGCACATCCTTTTTGACTGATGGCTATTCACGTGCAACCCTCTGTCACAGAAAAGCACTCGTTTCATTTCACTGGGAGGGGAAGGCTGGCAGAAGCCTACTGTAAAAGCACAGGACAGAAACGTGGGGGAGCTGTTCTCTCCTGGTCCCTGGCCTGGCGAATGCCCTCAGTCACGTCTGTCTGCTTCGCATTCCTCACGGATGGAGGCAATAGGGACCTTGTTCTTTGTGGCAGAGCTGTGTGGCACCTGCTGCTGAAAAGAGCTTTCTACAGTGGCGGTGCAACAGTTAAAGAACATTTTCTCAGTACTGTGATCTATAGCAAGGTGTAAGGCAGGAGAACAGACCCAGATGCCACCACAGGTGTGTGGGGATAAGGGCAGGCTTGAGGCACTGCCAGCCCTGGGCCTGGAGGGGATATAGCACTGAGATATAACAAATACTCCTCGGAACCTGAATGAAACTCCCTTCCCCTCTTTGGGGAATCAAGTCTTGACTCCATTCTCTGAACAAATTGAAGCTGACCAATATCACAAACAGGTGTCTGAAAATCTGTGGCCCAATTCGTTGCTCCTCTGAGTTGGCTCTCCTTCACCCGAGCAAGCTGGCCTGTGGTCTGAGAGGCTTTGCCCAGCTCCCTGAAGCCTTTACCACTTCCCTTTCTGACCTAACAAAGAACACATTTCACCACATTAAACTTTACCTTTTTCCAAGGGTTTGGCTGCTCTGGGGCATCTTGCTGATCTTTGCTCAGCAGGTAACCTAAGCTGAGATCAGATATGTTAACTGGGTGAATTCCTCTTTATCTGATGCTGACACCTTCACCTCGTGGACTACTGAAATTCCTGGGAAAGACAGCTCTAAGCATTGCCCTGAGCCACAAATCACTGATTCAGACACTTTTTCTCCTCCAGGAGGGGAGGAAATAGAGAAGGTTTCAAATAGAGGCAGGAGAGCAGTGCTTTGTCTCTGTAAGCACCTGATGTGCTGCAGGAGGAAGCAAATGGCAAAACTCCACTCATGCAGGGGGATTATTCACCATAAATGCCATCCTTTTTTCTTCTGTGAGTCAAAAGGGGAGGCTACTGGTAGTTTTGAGAGGGTTGTTCTTGCAGGAATTCCATCCTTCCCAAGGCCAGAGGATGCTGAGGATTTGGGGGCTTATTTGGTGATGAGAGGAATCCAGTTTATTGATTTGAACAATTTTTTTTCTTAAGTAAAGTTCACTCATCTTGAGTGAACTTTGGTAGTGGAAGTAAATCCATTTTGCTGCTTTATCAGGACTGGGAAGGGATGTTCCAACCCACAAGTACTGGTATGCATAAATGGGGGATTAAAGTGACAAAGATCTGGAGATCACATCTAAAAATGCAGAGATGTCTCAGGTATATCAGGGACTTTGTAGTTCTGGAGGGGTACGGTTCAATAGAGAATTTATCCTATCCAAAATCTGCCTGCCCCAACACATTCCTGGAGGTGGCAAGCACATGGAGACAAGGCAGAGTTCAGGTTTTTGGGGCTCTTGAACACCTCATAGAGGGGCATTTCAGGCCTCGAGGCCAGTGGCATTTCTAGCTCTGGGGGCTGCAGTTTGCCAGCTGTTTCTGTCAATTGTACTGAATTCATGTTTATTTTCCCTTTTCACCTTATCTGTGGATGATGAAGGTTCAGAAATGCTCACACATGTCCTTTGCCTCCTGGAGCTGAGGTCCTGCCTCCACTCCCAGCCCCAGGAGCTGTGGTGCTTTTCAGGAGTCTCTGCCTGATTCTGTCCTTCAGCCAGGTTGTGTCCAGGCAAATCAAACTCTGCCCTGAGTTCTTACACATGCTTTTTCTCCTCCACTGCATCTTGCATCTCCTCCACTGCATCCAGCCACTGGATTCAGCACCTGTTTTCCAGTGTTTTGGCCTAGTTATGATTGTGCTCAATACAAATCTCATCCCATCGCCCAGGAAGTGGCAGTTCTTTGAAGGGAATCCCCCCTCTTTTAATTCAATTAATGTTGAAGCTAATTTCCACCCTGGGGCTGAGTCCCAGTGCCTTTGAAGTCAATAATAATTTTGTGCTTCCCTTCAAGCGGAGCAGGTTGGAGCATGTCCCTCGCAGCCAAAGGCTTTGCCAGGATGTTCAAAGGCTGTTTGCTTTTTGTGCCAAGGAACTGTGTCCTGCTGCAAACCAAGGGGGAGATTTCAGCAGGATGAGGCCATGTGTCTCGGGGATCTCTGTTGGGCAGGCCAGGTGGATGTTAGGGGATGGAGTGCACCTGTTTTCAGAGTAAATTCAGCATCTCCTTCATTGAAGAGGTACTGCTCTGTAGACACTTCAAGATAAGATTTACAGTATTTACAATGAAACACATATTTTCCCTCTTTGGGTGTTTTTACTCTCAGAGTTTTTATGTATGTCCTTAAAATATAATTTGGATCATCCTATTCCAGTTTGATTTAATGGAGTGAAAACCACAATTGACTGGCAACAAGACTATTTTTCCTCTTCAGGTCAGAGATGAAGAGCTAAATTCTGAAAAGAGTTTGCTCACTGTCAGGGTGGTAACTGATTCCAGACAGCCAAAAGGTGATTTTCTTTACTTAAACCTGGCACATAACTGAAGTATGAAGAAAATCTAATCGGTTTTTACCACCTTTATTGCTAGTGACAAGCAGAGGCATCTCCAGGAGGTGTTTAGACTTAGGAGGATCTTTTCTTTCACTGTGCAGAAGCCTTAATTGATCAAGGCTAAAATGATTAAGCTTCAGAGGAAAGCAGCTTTGCTTCACATTATGACTTTTTATTATGCCTTAACAGCCGTATTGAGCAACTTCGGGCTTTGTAGTGATTTTGGAATAAAACTAATCGATGTCATAGAAATAAATGCAGGAATCTTTGATGTGTAGATGGAGCCGTAGGGGGATGACACACAACCCAATTACTGGCAAAAATGGAACATATTACATATTTTGTTATGCTTCAGTTACCTATTGAAAAATACTTTTACTAAGGTCTTCATGTGAAAAAAAGTGCTGCTCTGCTAATTTTCGTGTGTCCCTCACATAGAAGGAGACAAAACTTTAGCTTTCATTCAAGATTTAGCATTGAAATTAATGCACAAATTTACCTGAGAATCACAGAATCATTAAGGTTAGAAAAGACTTCTAAGACCGTCGAGTCTAGCAATTGACCCAGCAGTGTCAGGTCCACCACAAAACCATGAGACCATTGAAGCTGTCAGTGTGGAATTCCACCCGAGTGAGCGGGGTGGATTTTACATCACTGCTGATCCACTTCTCTGCTGCTCTGAAGTTTTGTCCTGGAAAAGGAAGCAGCAAATACCCACGTGTGCCTCCTCATCTGATTTCTGAGCCCCACACTGCTTCCCAGCCCGAATTGCTGAGGACTGCCCAGTGTGAGGGGCCGGCTGCCTTCCCGTGATGTGATGAGAAATGATGGCTACGACACTGAGAAATGGATATGGAAACAGTCCTATGATCCCCAAGGGACAATTGCTTTGTTGTAGAACAGTCTCACCAGGAAAGCAGAGAAACATGATAAGTCTCATTGTGCTTTTGGGGTAGATGAGCAGCCCCAGATAAACATCCGAAGTGGTTTGGGTGTTGCTGGGGTTGGATTCCTCGAGGGAATGCACCATTATTCAGTGTGACACTGCCAGGTTTCACGCTCCCGTGTAAGAGGGAGAGGTGATCGTGGTTATCTGACTGGGCAGGGAGGGCTCCCAGCCTCTGCCCCCAGCCACAGGCCAGAGTTAACAAGCTCCACGCTCCAGAGATAAACCCCATCCTAATCCTCCCGAGCCCCCGACACCGTCCCGTCGCTTGTTCAAAGTGCACCATCCCTTCTCGCTGGGACGGACAAAGCCAGCCTGATAGAATGAGAACTGAGCCGTGCCTTTGCCCCAAAATTTAAAAGGAGTGGAGATCTAAGCTTTCCTTTGAGATTAAAAAAAAAAAAAGGCTGTAACTGAGGCTGGTTGGTCAGTTTGTTTCATTTCTCTTTGATGCTCACGGCCCCTGTGCCAGGAGCACCTCCTGATCAAGCTGGGAAATTTGCTTATGAAAGGACTGAATGAAAATGAAGTCAGGGAGCGCCTTTACAGGTGCAGATCTGGAGTTTAGGATAAACACCTACAAGTTTGGATTTCCTGCCTTCCACTTACCGTAACTGTCTAATCTAGCTACCCATTCACCTTTCCTTTCATCCCAGGATGTCTAGTCTGATCTAACTGCCTGTCCTTTCATCCCTGCTATCTTCCTCTTGATCTGTGTTTTTTAGAGCTCATTCATCACACCTTACAACTTCTAAAGCACCCACATAGGGCCACAAAGTTTCTCTTTACATTTTAGCCAAAGTGCTTGAAGGGCTGGAAGGCAAAGCTTCCGCTGAGAAACGCGGGGAGAGGAGCTGTTACTTCTTGTTTAAATCACACCTGAATGCACCTCTCCGAAGGCGCTGAACAGAGAAGCGGATTGTTCACATCCTTGAAGCTTTTATTCAAATCCTTGCCCACTGGAAACGGGCAGGTTCATTAACTGCATGGCTTTCCTGGCAGCATTTTCCCTTGTGTTGGGTAGGGAGTGAAAGAACGTGGGGCACCAACCTGCTCCAAGGGGAAGGATAACGGAAGACACCAGGGCAAAAGGGGAGACTCCAGAAGGACCATTACATTCAGAGACATTTTTGGCCTGTCACTTTGTGTCCAGCTCTGGCGACAGCTTGATTTTGGTTTCTAAAGAGGAGTGGAAAGCATAGAGAAAATCTGAACAGGAATAAAAACCTGAATATGGGACAAAAGTGGCTCTTTGAATATGGGACTGCATTAGTGCTCTTTATTTCAAGGTCTGAAAGTAGGAAGGTCAGAGTGGAAACGGTCAGTGGAGATGAGAGAAATGAATCAAATATCAGTGAGTGCTGCATGAGTGTCAGCATCGCCTGGCTTGAAAGAGGTGCACCGATTTCTTAAGCAATTTCTAAATAGCAACCAGCTCCAGACATTGATTTAGGGACAAAATTAGCCTTACAGGGAACATCTCTTTTGGAAGGTCCCTCTCTCATTCTTTCTTGCTCATTCCTTCTGTTCCTTTATTTCTGTCCCCCCCTCAAAAGGCGAGGTTGTTACTTGGGAGCCCTTTTGAGAGGAGAGAACCATGGTGAGATTCTTGTGTTGGCATGGCTGATGTTAATGGGTAGCACCGAGGCCAAAGGTCCTTTAAAGCTCCCACATCTGCAGCTTTGTACAGACCTCACCTCCGAAATGCCTCAAAGTGTGTAGCCAGGCAGGGCTTAATGTGTATTAGCAAGACAAAGGCCCAGGGAGGGAAGGAAAGGGGGATGAGTTTTAATTTACTGAAGATTTATTAGGCCTCATGAAACCGGCCTGAACCACCCATTTTCTATATCATCTGCCCACATCCAAAGGGGGCAGCTTTGCTGGGGGTAGATGGTCCCTGAGAATTATCCTGCAACAAATCTCCCCAGGTCAAAGGGACACAGACAGGAGCAGGATGGGGAGGAGGGTTCACCCCCTCGACAAAGAGCCCAAAATCTGGAAATACGGAAATACAGAAATGCCATTCAGGCTCGATCCTTCCTTCCTGTGACTTCTGCATGTGAGGTGCATGTTCCTTTTGCTAAGCCTGGAGCAGTTGAGTGGGAGATCAGGAGGGATGAGAGAGGGAGGCAGAGATGCCAAGGTGTGCTCTTCACATGAAGCTTTGGAGCTGAAGGGACCTGCTTTGGGAAGGGTTAGTGACTCATTGTCCGCATGGAGATGACATCCTTTTTCCTCCCAAGTAGCTGCCATGTGTCTCCAAACCTAAGCCTGTAAATAAGGCTTTAATGTGGCCTGCAGAGCTTTAGGGAATGACCCACCTTGGACACCTCCAGGCTGTAGCTTGGCCACGAGTTTGGGAGTTCTGGAGTTCCCTCAAAGGCCTCTATGAAAAAGATCATTAATCATACCTGGCTCCTTTTTCTCCATGTCCCAGTCCAGTAATAGATTTGATTATTTGTCTTCTGTCATTAGCCTGTCCTGGAAAGAGCTCTGTAACATTGCTGTGATATGCAGTGGTGTGAAATGTCGTGTCCAAGCTGAAGAGAGAGGGAGGATTTGGGGATACAGCCGCAGGAACATTCCAATGGGGGATCACCAGGGCTCCAAGAGACCCTTTGGGATAATGGGGTTGAGAACAGGGGATCATAACCAGCCTACTGGGGTCTCCTGGAGAGGAGGGACTGTCTTTGAGCATAAGACTGACCAAGACCCCCTCTACTTCTCCTTGCTCAAAGCGCCAGCAGAGTGATGCCTCTGAATGGTGCACTGTGAATGTTTGTCAGTATAAAGGGTGTATAAATCCCATCAGGAGAACCCCCTGTGCACAGTTAAGCAAAGCATAAGGTGTGAGAGTAGGCACTGGCATCTCAGAGTCATGGAATGGTTTGGGTTGAAAGGACCTTAAAGATCATCTCATTCCAACCCCCTGCCATGGGCAGGGGCACCTCCCACTATCCCAGTTTGCTCAAACCAGGTTGTATTTTGAACTGATGTAAAAGACAGGCTGGAACAAACAGATTACTCTGAAAGTAAGATAAGATTTTGTGCCTTGATATTCCTCATGAGGCCTCTGATCCTTAAAACATCCTTCCCTGGGCACCCTGTGGCACAACAGGCACGACCATCCTCTGTGCCTCTCTGCAGGACGTGCACCGCTAAGAGGGATGAGGGTGACTTGGTTCCCCAAAACAAGTGCTTGAAACCCTGGAGGTCAAAAAAAGTTTGGAAAACTGCTGATCCCTGAGTCAAATGTCAGGAAGGCAAGTTGTTGTAACCCTAGGAATTGTCACCTAGCAATGGAAAGTTCTCAAGGGATTAAAAAATTAATACGCATTACTTGGGGTTGCAGTGGCATCTGTCACAGCCTGGTGGATTTGGCTGTAGAATTCATGAATAATTTTTAAGGATCTTCTCTTAGAGAAAGGGCTGCGTGCAGATGGCAGGAGAAATCATCCAGATGAAGGTCTCTGTGAATGTGTGTATGTTTCTTCTTGATTTGGATCTTGGGCCCTCAACCCACTCCTCTGGGGCAGAGTCAGGACCCTGCTCCTTTGGGATGGAGCACTGTGGGTGGATCTTGACAGGCTGCAGAGCCACATGGGATTAGATACAAATGAGTGAGTATATAAAAATAGAGCTTTTGTGGGGGTGTTTCAGGTGTTTGGGTGGAAGACACAAGTCTAGAATCACTCCTACAAATCCTCTTCTCGGCTGTACTTTGTAAGTTATTTCTGATACCTCATTAAATCCTTATGATAAGTGTCACAACAGAAATGTAGAGACCTCCCTCGTGCTCCCGATTTTCTGTGTAAATGCCGTCTGCCATGTGATCAGCTGCAGTGTCACGGCCAAGTGCCTCTCATTGAGCTTTCCAAGCCGCCTCCCTGAGCGCTGCATGGGCTTGACGAAGGGTTAAGGTTTGTCCCATTGATAGGAAAATGCCTTTAGGCACCGCTATTCTTGAAAAACCCTGCCTGAACCATTGAACCCCTTTGGAGTTAGGAAGCTGTTCATCCACCCTCAGGAGGCAGGGCGAATGTTGAACAGAAAAGTTACAGTCCATGGGCAGGCTGAGCAAACATGGAACTGTTGGAAAGCAGTCAAAGGAAGCTGAAAAGCCATCTTAGATACGGAGCTGAGCATGAGTCACCCAGGGAAGTCAAAATAGACTGCTCAAGTACTTCACTTCAAAGCCTTCGACACCATCAACGATCAGGCATCCCGGGAATGTCACTGCCCCTCAAAGGAGGCAGGGAGGGATCGCTGTGTGTCCTTCATTCATCTCCTCTGGGAGGAAAAGCTTTAACAAAGCCCTTTGCAGGACACGCAGGGTCCGAAGCACCGCTCTGGGTGCGGCTGACCCGGGCCAGTCCCGGCTCTGTTGGCCGGGTCCTGCGCCCCGCCGCACGCCGGCTTCACACGGGAGCCCGGCAGCTTCAGAGCCACTTCAGATTTACTGAACTGGGAAGACAGAGACACTCACTGACTTCCCAGGCTTTGCAATGAGGTCGACATCCGACTTTTTCTTGAGACCAGCCAGATTCCTGCTGCTGGCAGCCGGTTTCAGCAGGTGTCACGGGATGAGCCCTGCTCACCGTGGCTGCTCCCCATCCCGAGCTCCCGACCAGCGCCGCTTCCAGGGGCGGGGGATGTTCACGCACGGACAGGGTTCTGCGGGCCGGCAGCCCCTCCGGCAGCACAGATGTGGGTCCGTGCTGATTTCATCCAGAGAGCAAATCAAATCAATGTTTGATTTTGTCGGGTGTTGCAAAGGCAGTTGATCATTGTGATGTGAAATGTCCCTTTAAAAAAAAACCAGTGTTACCTGCAGGAATATTCCCGTTTTCCTTGTAATTATCAATTATTATTATTATTATTAATTATCAAGCAAGACTGCAGTAAGAAATCTCCTGCTGCCTTTGTAGACAGCTCTTAGCAGAGTCTGAAATCATCAATACCCTTTTGTTGATGATTTTGACTGGTTCACAAGCATCAAGCTTCTTTTTCTGCTGATCTTTTCCTCTGAGCTTGTATTTTTTTGCATAATATTTTAATCTCAAGTCTACCTTGAATGAAAAAGTAAAACCTGGGCCAATCAAAAGATTACATTAACAGGAAAAAACTATATGTTATTATAACATATGTAACTATATGTTATTTTTCTGGAGGAGGAACAACACAAGTCCTGCTGCTTCTGCCACTGGTGGAGCTGGAATAAGTTTGTAAATGAATAGAAGAGATTTAATAAAATCACAGGGCTTAGGCAAAGCAAAGAGGGACAAAATACAATGAAACAGAAACTAGAGAGGGAGTTTGGAGTGTTAGAGGCTGAATGCAATTGCTTGAGTTGGAACCCGACCAGGGTCCTGGGGTTAACACCTCTCCTCCATGGAAAGTGTTAGAGGAACTTTAATATTTGTAGTGTTCAGGATTCTGGGTTTGTGCCTTGTCCAAGGATTGGATTCAAAAAAATAAATGCTGATGCTGCTGAGGATTCTCAGGTGGAGGAGAACCTGTGGGCAGGCCACAGACTTGGTCATGGTTAAATATAAACCTCAAGGTGACTTAGGAGCCAAAGTCTGGCTTTCCTAAGTAACTTAGATGCTTCAGCCCAGATCCAGCCTCAAGCTTCGGGTCCTAGCTGGGAGACAGGAGCTCAGACCGATATTGCACACATGTTCTCGGTTGGATGTGGGTGCTGAAGCCCAAATTTCAGTGTAAGTCTATGCGATGTAAGTTGTTAAGTCACTGAGCACTCTTGAAAATATTACCTGGGCTTGTGGGAAGTACAGTTTCCAAGGAATTTAGTACTGGGAAGCAATGTAAAGCAGACTAGCCCAGTTGTATTGCTAAGCTCAGACTATTGATTTGCACCATACCTTTTCCAAGCTGCATGTCCAGCTCAGTGCAATCCACGTGTCCAGGCTGCACCGACAGATGGTGGAGGTGGCCTTGGCCCTCCCGCAGGAGGTGGCAAAGAGTGATAAGCTGAATTCCAGGGTGAGATGGGTGATACCTCATGTGCTTGTGTAGGCATGTGCTACAGGTTTTGGCCACATTGGAGCCAAGTGTGTGGCCTGGAAGGACAGTACCCTAAAATGACCTTAATATCTCCTAAAATGACCTTAATATCTTCTCCCTTCACCTCAGTGAACTCAGTGTTGGACCCTCAGTGTCTGGAAGCAGCTGAGCCATGGTACATCCATGCCTTGCACGCCGTACCAGTTTGTATAAAGGGCGTTATCCCAAACAACCCTCCAGCTGCTTAAGCTCAAACCAGCATTTTGGGGCTCTGCTGGATGTGCCACTTGTGAGTGGCAGAGAATGAAGCACCCGCAGAAGAGCAGGGCAGGGCCCAGGCACAGTGCACGGTGCTGTGCGTGTTCCAGGCTGGGGTGTCCACTCGCTGGGCACTGTCACTCAGTGCCTTTAGTGATGGAGAACTTTTCCATGTGAAGACCTTGCTGTTGTTTATACTGGAGCTGGCACAGTCCCGTAGCAGTGCAGGCACACCAAGCGAAGGAGTTTCAGTCCTTCTCATTGCCCCAGCTTTCACTTACTGGTGGGCTCACTGTCACCTGGGCAGAGATTCCTGGGCCAAGCTTCCACTGGTGCACAAGAGATGCGCGTTCTCAAGGAGCAGCATGGCAGTGCCCTCAGTACTGCAGCACACTTGTCTCCTGGCAAGCATCCTCCAACAGATGTGACAGAGGATACAGGGGAGGCCAGATCCCTCCTGGAGCAGCCAGGGGCTCTCCATGGAAGAGCTGCTAGATGCTGTGTTTGGGTACCAGGATCTCTCCCTCTGCACCACACATTTGTACATTTTCTCTATTGACTTTTTGGGTTCAGGGAGATGTGCAAGGCAGAGAAATGTCCCCCATGTGTTAAACAAAGAGGAATTATGCCTCTGTTCACCCAAATACTGTGAGTCTGGAGATGTTCAGGGCTTCCCTGGTCCGTCCCAAATGCTGTGCTGAGGCACTGCAGTTGTTAGGAGGATTTGGCTGCAGCAGAAACCTGCACTGCTCAGCTGCACCAGGCTGGCCATGGGCTGGAGAAGGCCCTGAGTTTGGAGACAAGACAGTCACCACCAGTTGGGGCACTTCCAAACAATCTAGAGGCATGAGGTAAAAAGGAGTGCATTTGCTTTGATCTATCAGCTTTAATCATTTGTAAACATCTATTAATTGGCTGTGTCAGGCTCAGATCCTTATCATCTTCTGGTCTAATTTCCCCTGTTCGATACATTTCCTCCACTATAAAAATACCCATCACCCACCCCTGTCAGCACAGATTAAATCTAGCGCTCATTCTTTCAGCTCCTCTCCCCAGTGAGGCTGTAAAGCTGTCAGCTCCACAAATGACAAGAGCCAGGCCGCCCTCCTTCCCTTTGTCTCCTGGAGGAGGAAAATATTTAGGTGTCACTGGCTGGATGGCCACAGGGAAGTCAGCAGACCTCAACCCATCCACTGATCTGAGCCATGAGAGGAGAGAGGAGTTTCCACTGGCAGCAGCTAGGATGTTCCCAGTGTCTCTGAGGTTCACCGATCCCTGCGGTCATTTGTCTGGCTTCCCAAGGACTTCCGCGTGCTGGCACTCAGCAAACTTCTCCCTGGGAGTGCCCCAGCTGCTGACACACATGTGACATTTAAACATCTCCAAAGGCAGCAAGGTGCTGGCTCCTCGGGAGGAAGGGTGATAAAGGGCGTGATGTCAGGTCTCTTCAAAGGAGATGTGCCCAAAGCACAGCTGAAGGGGCAAATATTTTCCAAACCTGCTGGCTGAGTGTTAACATCATGTCCTGTTCCTGGGTTTATATAAAGCACAAAGGAGGTGGCTGCAGATAGCACGTCTGTGTGTTTGCATGGAAATAGACGGTGTGAGATCCCAGAAATGCCTCCTGGACTCTCAGCACTTCTCACCTCACTCCCGTAAGTGATGTCTGAGCATCCCTGCAGGCAACCATAAGGCTGAATGCTCTGATTCCTGCTCAGTCAACAAAACATGCCTTTCCAAGAGGGACGGGAGGAAAAACTTCCCAACAAAGGCAGAGCAGGGATGTGCATCAGCTGTGGCACAGCAGGAAACAACTGGAGAAGAAAACAGCTCCTCGGGACAGAGTCCAAGCGCAGTGGAAACGAGCAGTCCCGGGAAACACAGCAGGGAGGACCCAGGAGTGCAGGCAGAAGGGTTCTGGGACGTGTTGAGCCGCAGCCACTGGTCATCAGCCCGTGGTGTGGTTTTGCCTAATCCTCCTTGGCTGTGCTTCAGTGAGGTTACAGGGAGTCAAAGCAAGTGCTTAAAAAACCCTCTCCTCCTGCCCCTCCCCACTTCATACAAAGCGTGTTCTCACCAGACCGGCCCCTGGTGTGAGAAGCCCAGGATGGTGACCGGGGCCGTGCAGAGGTGAGTGCCCAGAGCAGGTTTCCTCGGGCAGGTGCTGCTGCTGAAGCACTCTGTGATCCCGTGCCTGAGCTTTGGGATCCCATCCCATGGACTCAGCCCGCTGGTCACGGCAGCTCGGCTGGCACTTTCACTGCTACTGAGCCCAAAGTGTCTGCTCTTGAGATAACAAGTGTTTCAGGATGGTCCTAAGAGATTTCCTAAGTGTGGCGGCACAGAGTTGACGTAACTCCTGCCATGGATAACTCCAGAGCTGCTCCTGCTGCTGTGCAACTCAGGACATCAGGCCAAGAGTACTCACAATACATTTAATGTGCATGTTAACACTCCATTAAATATTGACTATGCTTAAATAAATGATGCAGCCAACTTTGAAGGAAGAAAGTGCTTATTTCGTCAACACAAAATATCCCTCTGTGCCCTTATCCCCATTAGTCTGTCCGGGGCCAGAAAGTTCCCTGAACAAGGTCTTTGTAGCTGGTTTCATATGACATCACTCATCCAAAGGAGACTCTGTTAGAGCAGAAAACTTGGTTTGGCCCTAAAAAGCCAGGTGTTCTAGCCTGAGCATGTCAGAAAGATGACTGCAAAATTTTCTTTGAAAGAAGCTTGAGAAGAAGAAATTTGTCAAAACCAAATCTTTTCCTCAAACTGTTTTGACGTAAATGAATCTGCTTTTTGACAGAGAGAATGGAAAATCCCAGAATCACCTCAAACATTCCTGACTCTCTTCGGGAGTTGCCATGTATGCCCTGCAGCTGTCCCCAGTGTCACACCCTCCTGGTCTTGGTGGGCTTTATGAAGGGCATGTGTTAATTTGGGGGCTTAGCAAGTAAATTCATCAAAAAAGCTGGATTAGAAGTCTGAATGCAGCCCCCCCCTTAAGTCTGGAGCTAAAGGCAAGATAACACCCAGGTTCCCTCATCAGTCAGTGGGGAGGGAGAAATCACACCCCCCTTTCCTGAATATGTAGGAAGGTTAAATTTATTTGGCTGAATCAAGACAGAGCTTTTGCTCGTGCCATGTTGAGGGCCCATCCCCACATTCAGTAGACATGGGTTTGGGTGTGGGGTGTGGGACAGACTGCACCACCTCTGCTGCCTTTGCTTTCCTTTTCTGCCTCACCATCACTTTCCTCAGGCTCCCTCTCAGCTCCCCTCTTTACATTTGTTTTCACAGCACCTACAAATAGCTGGTTTTAATAACGTATCATTGGAGGTTCTTTTACATGCTTTTGGTGCATCAATTATTGAAGCCCAGCACTGGTGTTCTCTGTTAATAATGGGGCTCTTGGTTTGTTTACCTCTGTTGGTCAAATGTTTCATGGGAATGTTGTCACTCTGGCTGCTACAGGACATGCAACTCTTCCCAGCACTTCCATCAGTGACCTGAGTGCATCCCCACCAGCTCTGAGCTCAGCCCACAAGAGCTGGGCAGGTTTTCATGTCCCTGGGGTAATTCCAGCCACCGTGCAGAAATACCCCCTCTGCAGGGCAGTGCTCTGAAGGGTCACGTCTCCCACAGAACCAGGGCACTGCCAGGAAGCAGCTCCTTCCTGGAGCTGGGTGGCTGGAGCTTGAACCTGGGTTGAAATGGGTTTGAACCATGTTTGAACCAGGCTTGAACCAGGTGTCTTCAGCTGCTGCTGCACAAGCGAAATGATGGCTGAGCATTCTGCCAGCCTCACTCATGGCCCTGGACAATTAAAATGTTAAAATCAATGTTGACAGAGAGAGCTGAGCCTGATGCTCAACACTGCTGTCTCTGAGCCAGGAGGCTCTACAAGGACCTGCCGGCCCAGATGAACCTGCTGCTGACTTCTTTCTAGGACAGCAATAGTTATCACTGGGCATTTTCCCTGAGAATGTTTCCACTCTTTCAAAAAAATTACCACGGTTTTTGGTTTGAAAAGTATTAGGTTGGAATATGCCCATGCGTCTCAAATGGTTACATCCATTTTCCAGAGGCCAATGTCATTCTCTGGTAACTTGGGAAAATGTTGTCATTAGGATCATAGGATCATTCAGGCTGAAAGGACTTTTAGGAGGTCTCTGGTCTAACATCTGCTCAAAGTAGGGCCAGCTCCGAGGTCAGACCTGACTACTGACAGCTTTATCCAGTCTAGACTTTAAAATCTCTGAGGATGGAGGCTGAGCAGCCTCTGGCCAGCAGATATTGACTTTCCATCACTCCCAGCTGGAGATAAATTCGTACTGGCAACCTGGAGGTAAAGGTTATATATCCCCTAAACAAGCTCTGGATCAGGCTCTCCTATGGAGAGAGATTCTTTTAATTAAGTTTTACCTCATCTTGAGACTTCACCATGATCTACTATTCCAGCAACACCCTGAGAGCTCAGGCAGCATCCCTCTAACTTCCAGAGCTGACGCTGAGTCAATGTGTTATAGTTCTGTCCATCGTGTCCACCCTGTGACCTTTGCAGTTGCAACACAAAGTAAGGAAAAATCGAAACAGGATCATGCAAGTGGGTGAACTGGAAGCAAAGGCCCATGGCCACTGTGTCCACCTCTGGAGTTTCCAACACAAGCAGGATGTAGAGCAGTGGGAGCAGGTCCAGACGAAGCCACAGAGATGTAAGGAGTGTTTCTGTGGCCCGTTCTGCCATGGGAGCAGCAGGAATCACAGGAGAGGTTGATATGGGTTTGCACCGGCAGGTCAGGGACTTGGCACTCTGGTTTGCAAGAACAGAGCAGGTTGAGGAGGTTGCAAAGTCCCCTCAGAGGAGGGAACGATCCATTGGATCAGGAGACCATGTGATGGAGGCACTGCTCTGGGCAGAGTTGATGTGTGGCTGTAAGCAAAGCCCCTCTCTGTCACTTCTCGCCTGCCTTTGGTCTCCAGGGACATTTCTGGAGACAGGGAATGTATTTTTACAGTGTGGCTGCAGATTTAAAAGGAGTTTCTGTGCTTTGTAAGTAAAGTTGACACTTGATACCTCAAGGCAAGCTCAGCACAGGACTTGTGGTGCAGCTGTGGGTTGGTCCCACTCCTTTTCTCTCTGGAAGGTGGAAGAAGCACTGAACACACACTGAATTTGGTAGTACCTCAAGCTTATGTTTCCTTTATTCTTCCTTCTCCTCACTATCTGGGAAGTAAATTGGTTCACATTTTTTTGCTTGCAATGCAATGCCAACCTGACTAACACCTTGACTTCTTCCTTTCTCTTTCTCCTCCTTCTCCTTCTCCTTCCTCTTCTTCCTCCTCCTCCTCCTCCTCCTCCTCCTCCTCTTCTTCCTCTTCTTGTTTTCCTCTCCTACATGGTCAGCACTGCCCAGTTCCTAATGAGAAAGGCCAGGGAAGGCAGCTGAGGGCATCTTCCACTTCTTTTAACAAAAAGATGCTGTTGGAGCAGGGTTTGCGGAGCAAGTTTGCTTTGTTAGGCTGATCCGCACTCCCTCCTGGTTCCACACCACTGAGAATTAAAGAGATGAACATTCCCATGCTGTTAATCTGACAACAATAAGTCAGGGAAGCTGCTGTAGTTTACAGGGAGCACAGCACAGCCACAGCTGGGCAGATGTCTGATGGCAGGAGACAACTTATTTAAACACCAGACTTGGCACCAGCCTCATGTTTTCCATTCCGGTGAACACAGCAAGCCCTAAAAATTACATGGGGCAGCTGATCACTCTGTTGCTGACACATCGTGGTGGGAGGGTTGCCAGCCACCTGGAATAATACTGGCGTGGGTTTAGTGGCTTTTCTGAGAGCATCTCCCAAGTGACTTTGTGCCTTCGCTAAAGGGAACTGGTTTCTCCATAAAGTAAATGTGCACATTTTGGAGACCCATCACAGTGGTGCAAATGAATCTATAGCCACGGGGGATGTGAACTGGAAAAGAAAGAGGAGGGAAGCCAGGCTCAACTCCTGAGTTTTCCCCTCTGATTTGCCCTGTGACTTCAGCAATTTAACACTCTGTGCCTCAGTTTCCCTGCTGTGAAATGCAGTGATCCTCCCCTGCAGATCCAGCATGACGTGAGAAGGAGCCCATGCAGGGTGAGGTGCTCCTCACCACTATGCTACAGGCCACATGAAGAGATTTTCTCCTCCTTTCCCTGAGGGGTGGTCCTTGCTATCCCATGGAAGAGGACACGGTATTCACTAACATCTCCCTGGAAGACCCAGCTCTCCATCCCGCTCTCTCTGCCCTGTCTGCCTAATGCTGTGGCAGATCCCAGCCTGTGGCTGCGATTCAGATAATCCCAGACACCAGAAATGATTATTGATCAGCATCTGCAGCACTTTGCAAGACAGTAAAGCAGAGGCAGGTGGGAGCCCTGAGACATTTCTGCTCCTTGTGGGTGACTGGGACTAATGGGCTTCTCCATGTCATGCCAGAGCAGTAATTCAGAACTGGAAATTTCCCCATGTTTGGAAAGGCGTGGGGAGGAGGAAGCAGTTTGGTGGAGCCCTGCTAAGCAAACTGAGTCAGGAGAAAAGGGGGAAATGTAAGTAAAGAACCCCCACAGGGTTTATTTTTGTATAACTTTCTCCCTGCCATGGATTCCCACAGCTCCCGGCTGGTTTCACCCTCCTCTCCCCATCCTCCACTCTGCCTGGGATCCAGCTCGGCTCCACCTCTCTGTCAGTGCATCTGAAGTGCAACCCCATTCCCAAACCCAGGGGAGGGAAGGATGTTCCTGGGCACGGATTCTCCGTGGATTACCCATGTTCACAGCCCCAGGCCATGCCAGGAGAGCCCTGGGCACCCCTCCCCCCTAGTCCTGTCTCTCTGCTTGCTGCCATGCAGGACTCTGCAGGTTTTGGGTCAGTTCCTGTGTGCTGGTCATACCTGGGCAGCTAAATAGCTCCATTAATTGTGCATGTAAGATTGATGGATGAGAAAGAACAAGTCTCTCCCCACCCCAATTAGTACTTCATCAAACACAGGACGTGCCCCTCAGGATACCACAGTGGGCTGGAGGTGTCTGCATACCTCTTGGACAGCGAGGTAATGGAGTGAGATTATCAGTCAATATTTGAATACAGACAAGATCTGAGCCCTTTCTGAATTGCCAGTTGGTCTATTGTGGCAGTGACGTCCTGTGCCCTGGATCCCTCATTTTTTATCATGCTATATTACCCACAGGGCTTTCACATTCCCCCACCACTTGACCTCTTGACTCTGTTATCTCCATCTTGGAACAAACAAGAAACATTTTATTCCCACCAGCAAACTGTCATTCACATCAGCAGCTTCTGCTGTGAGTCCTTGGCTCGTCTTTCTCCATCTTCTTGCCTGCCCCACTGGGAGCTCTGACTTCCCGAGGTGGAAAATACAGGCAGAATAAATCCACTCCCTAAATGCTTTTGGCCCACTTGCTGCTTCTTAAAATGACAGGGCAGATTTACAGCTATTTTTTGTTCCCTCCATCCCGTGATTTATTCTTTCCTCTTCCTGGGTGTCTTTCAGTCAGTCATAAAGAGAAGTAGAAGCGTCTGGCTGAACAAATCACCTGGTAACAGTCAGATTGGTCAGAGGTAGTAATTGCAATTAAGATAATACCCAAGCAACCTTCTGCTGCTCTGGTGCCTTTCTCCACAGCAGAGCTGTGGCTGGAGATACCAACCTTAACCTGAGCAATAGAGCGAGGTTTTTAGGACAAGTTCCTTTAATATCCAATGTAATTCTGTAATTTACAGGTTCCCCTCTGGTTTTAGTAAATAACTGGGCACCTCAAACATGTCAAGCAATCCTAGAGGTAGATTAGATTTAAGCTTTGCGATGAGAGTTTGGAGGGATGTCCTATTACATATTTGGTGATGAAATAGCAGGAACTGAGCTTTGCAAGGGTACGAACAGCAGTGTTGTAGGGTGAGGTTGTTACGTTGCTGTGGAGGACCCATAAAGGTACCCCTGAAAACAGGTCAGTGGTGTCACTCCTGGAGTGGGGACAGGTGTTAGGACAAGGCTCTGGACAGCAGCACCTGGCTGCTCTGGTTGAGCTTTTGGCTTTTCATGTCTTGGTACATGGAATGTACTGTCCCTCCATTTAGGGTTTTGCTGTCAGATGGGAGGCACCAGGAGCTCATCACAGGCTGTGCAGGGAGGAATCTACTTCATTTTCAGTCAGCTGCAACAAAAACTCCAATGCTGGAGGACCACAGCCCCCTGCCCTCAGAGGGGACCTGACCAAGTATCCTTACAGAGGAGCCTTTCAGGGATCTTGTCTGTTTGGAGCTCTTCAACACTCACCCCATATGCCCTTTCACAACCTGCTGGATCTCAAACCCATTGCCCACTCTTTGCTTAGTTTGGGATGAAATTTGCCCAGGCTCTTGAGCCCTTTGGAGGAAATGTACCTGCGAGTGTGGGTGTGATGTCCCTTGGACACTCTGGCTGGAAAGACACGGAGCTGCCCAAGACACAGATGGATGGCTGAGCAGAGCGGGTGGGGAGTGATGTGATGTCCCTCCCTCCACCTGCCACTGTGACCCACCTCTGCACTCGCCCATTTACTCCAGGGATGATGACACTCCGTGTTTGCCCCACCAGGGCACGAACCCCTTTTCCAGGTGTCTGTGAGGAGCACGGCTGCCAAGGCAAAGGGAACTGCATCAATGCCTGCAGATAAATGACTACATCCATTGTAAGGACTCGGTAAAGCCCCCATTGAAAAAAATGGCAAAACTCCCAGAGATTTCAAAGGGATCAGTCCTGAGTGTTTGTAATTCTCTCCTAGACTTATCATATATCCTCAGCACTGTGTGCTATTTCCATAACAAGAGGTATGGCATTCCCTTACTTCCATGTTTGTTAAGTAACAAAGAGAGATTTCAACGCTTGTAGCCTTCCCAAATTTGTCAGGCACCGAGCAGTCTCCCCGTGGTTCCATGTGAGCTGTTCCCAAGCCCAGCGCCTCGTTAGCGTCGGCAGGGACGTTGTTCCGAAGTTATGAATATGCATCAGGGCTGCGGTTGGGGTTTTGTTGGCATCAACAGTGACTTTGTCATTTAATGGTCTCCAGGGCTGTTTTAATCAACATGCGCATTTTGCATGTCAGCTTATTTCACTTCACTGGTTATTATTTTATTTACAAATATTCTGGCAATTTCTTGGATTTATTCCGTCCCACGCATCTGTAACTTTCTCCTGTCTGCTCCACACTGTTCTCAAGCCAGAGTCCGTGGTTTCCCTTGCTTTGTCACGGGGAGGGATCAAAATTACCCTCCACCAAGCTTTGCTTTGCTTCATTCCCCATTGCAAAATGTTGGTCAAACTGAGAGGGAGAACGAGGGAGGGGTATTTGCTCAAATGAGATTTACAGCAGCATGTGGAGCCTTAGGCCCAGGGTTCAATGGCCCAGACAGATAAGCAGGAATGCCAAGGCCACCGGCAATGCACCTCAGCTTTCCAGCAGGAGCTCTGAGCCTGTCTCAGAGCTCCAGGGTTTATCTGGTCAGGGGGGACAGGAATTAGTGCGGTGCTGCTCCAACGAGATGTGCTGAAGGAGCTCCCGGGGAGATGCTTCCAAGGCTGCTGAGAAAGCCCAAAGGAGAAAGGTTTGATGAGATGTAGGTCAGGAGAGGTGGACAGTGGAGGAGAAGCTGGGAGCTCAGCTGCCAATGGAGGATGCAGCCAAGAGGGCAGGAGTGCCTCTGTGTGTGCCTGTGGGAGGAAGAGGAATGTTGCATGGATAATTTGGACAGGCTAAAGTGGAGAATGGGGAGAAGAGTCTATAATGCTTCAAATACACACTCGTCCCTCTGCATAAACACCCCTGTCCCATCCAGCACTTCACTGCAGGCTTTGGGGGTGGGAGCAGAGATCTTTTCCAGTCCTGGTGTGAGAGCTTTTCCTCCAACCACTCACTAGAGTTGGTGTTTTAGAGTAGAGGAAAGGTGCCTGCCAGGAATTCAAAAATAAGTATTCAAGCCCTGCTCATGTGCCGTGGCACGTTTCCCATCACAACTGCCAAGATGTCCAAACCTGAAACGAGCATCTTTAATAATTCACTGACAGATGCTTTTAAAAAATGTGTGGTTTATATTCATGCCAGCACTGACCCTCCCTCCCCTCTTCCCCATCGCTCCTTCCTCTCCTTTTCTTGCAGGTGGTCTATTTAATTTCAACTTCAAGCTGTTGCCTCCTGCTTTGGTTCAGCAAAATGACGTGTCTTGACCTATTCATTTCATGTTTCCAAAATCTTTTACATTTCCTGCCTCCTTCACTCCCCCCTTCCCTGCTTGAAAAGAAAAAAACAATTCCAGCTCACAAAATGAAAAATTTCCCCTCATCTGTAGAAAATCTGGCCTCACTTATACCAGTAAAAACAGTTGTTTCCCTCATAGGAAATGGATTGCTCAGCACTTGAATTTCAGTTTGGTTTGGTTTTTATCCTGGTGAGATTTTGATAAACCTCTGCCTGACTTTGGGAAGAAATGGGCAAACTCCATAAAGGCTAAATTGGCTGTTTAGCCTCCCAGAGCAGAGGATTTCACTGTTCCCTATAAGAGCCTCAGGTCTTCCCACTGACTCCAGCTGAAACAAGGGGTTTTTGGTGGGCAAAAAACTGAGAGGAGGCAGTCCCTATCCCCAGGAGGTTGCAGGAAAGCAGACCAGCCCTACATGAAGTGAGAGCAGGGTATGTTACCATCCTGGAGACAAAGCTGGAGGAAAAACTAGGATTCAGCCTCTTCTTGCCTTCCAATTTCAGTGCCCTGGAATCCAGTCAAGGATTTATCTCCCCAAAGTCTGGATGGCTGTGTGCCAGCCATAGGTGATTTTAGACAAGTTGCACCACAGTTTTTATTGAGTAGGGTTGGGTATGGGGCTGAATGCAGGATCGCAGCCCCAAGGGGAAAGCCAAGATTTCCCTGTCTGCTGGCCATGGCGTGGATGTCGAGGAGACGACAGCAAGGAACAGCACTTGCTGTCCTTCAGAGATGCAAATGTCTCTCCTTGGAGGAAAAGACACAGTTGGGAGCATTGGCCCCCCTCCCACAGGTAGGCAGACATGGCCTGGCTCCATGTACCTGAGCACAGGAGGGGTTTGTCCCCTCAGCAAGGATCACCTGAAGAAAAATATAGTGACAGGTCCTTGTATGATGGAGAGATGACATCAAATTCTCAGTAATCATAACTCACTCTGTTGTAAACAGGGTTTTATGTGTGGACTGAATTCCTGGGATGAACCGGTTTCCTTTTCTGCTTTGGCAGCATCTGTTTCTGCTTTGAATTTCTCCAGTTTGAAGATGTTGCCCTTCATGTTTTCCACTGATTTGTCCATGTGGGTGTTTGTGTGTCTACCGGAACACACAGATTTGAGTTCACCTTTTTTAACACAAACCAGAATTATTTCATATGGAAAGAAATAGAGCAAATCATCCCCACAGGTACTGTTTGCCATCTGCCACCTCACCTTCAAGCCCAGCCCCACAACACTCAGAGCCTTTGGCTCCAGACCACACAGCTCCGGCAAACTGTGCTCTGGGGAGGGGCAGGAGCTGGTGAAGCCCCTCTAAAAACAGGGGTAAAGTTGCTGCAGCCTCTCTGGAGTGTGTGGTGGCTGCATTAGTGGTGGTTCCAGGGGCTCAGGGCAAAGGAGAGCAGGTGTGAGCTTTTAGGGAGCTTAACTTTTCATTTCCTGTGTGGCTTCACATTAGGCTTGGTCTGCATGATCCGGTTTAATTGATACACACAACAACGCTTTATGTACGTGCTGGGCTTCCAGAAATAACTGGTGGTAAGATGGGCACATCAGCAACGGCTTTTTGGAGTCTCCAGAGAACCTGGCTGGCAGAATGGCGATATTTTAATATGTGTTTGGTTCCCTGCTTTGGACCCCAAAGGACAAAACATGGAAGATTAATAATTCGATTAAAAACCAAATCTTCCTATTCAAAGAGTCTTGTGCTCTGAAAGAATAAAATTTGCAAGGCTGAAAAAGCAAAGCAAAGCAAAGTGAATGCTTATGGAGTGCCAGAAAGAGGCTCCTGGCTCCCTCCCTTCTCCCCATCCTCCCCCATGTTTATGAGGTGCTCAGGTTTGTGGTGTTCATCTCCTGCTTCACTACATGACAGGGCTCTGAGAGCCTTTCTCCTGGTTGCCAAATTTTCTCCAGCTTTTTAGCCATGCTAATATGCAACATGAGAACAGCAGAGCAGGGCCAGCAAAACTATTTCCTTGAAAAGGAGGAGATATTTTGTTTTTCAGACATGTTCCCTGCATGCTCTTGAGCCAGGGTGCAAAATTGCCACTGAAAGGAGCAGAGAACTGAAGAAACAGAGTGAAACAGAGTGTGATTCCACTGAGGTCATCTCAGTTTGGGCAAGAGAAAGGTCAGAGATATGACAACTTCTTGGTGCTAAAGACACAGGAAAGAGCTCATGCTCCTGGTCATGAGAGCTTCAACTGCACCTTGAAGTTGCAGTTGGAGTCCCTGTCCCTGGAGGAGTCCCAGGAATGACTGGACCTGGCATTCAGTGCTCTGCTCTTGTTGACAAAACGGTGATGGGTCACAGGTTGGCTCTGATGATCTTGGAGGTCTTTTCCAGCCTCAGTGATTCTGTGATTCCAGGCATGGAAAAAGATTTCAACTGAATTGTGCTGGTGGTTTTCCTGGATAATGCATCTCCCAGCGGCAGGGATGATCTTTTAATGTAACTATATCACACTAAAGACAGAGTTTGGAGCATTGGGAAAACAAACCCCAGCTGGTACTTTGTCCGCTGAAACCCATTCTTTCTTCATGACTACCAAGTAGTGTGAAAGTCTCAGAAATCCCATTAAAATAAAAAGTATGGATTTTATTTCTGTAGTGTGACAAGTTGTATGACTCAACATGCAACTCAGTATTTGAGTCATAATACTCAGTATTTCCCCTCAAGTCATCCCTCCTTCCCTCATTTCATCCCAAGAAATCCATCTTTTTATTCGTTAGCCTTAAACAAGGCTGTGGTAGAACCGAGTGTGATAAGATCAAACACATCTGCTCCATGGGTACTTTTGCAGATAGCCTGACTTACAGTAGACAAAACATCTTAATTCAGGACCCTTCTCACTGCATTTCCCTCCATCTGCTCGGCAGAAATTCCCATTAATCCTGCAGGATTTTCCTCTCTGTCAAGTAGAGGGTCCTGCCACCAAACAAGCTTTTGAGAAGTCCTTGCCCAGTATGACTCAGAGATTAAGGAAGTGTAGTGTAGACAAGACCCCAGGTTTGCAAGCCACAGCTCTGAGTGGGAGTGAGAGAAGCCCAGCAGTGTCAGCAAGAGGGATGGGCTGTGCTGGGTGTCTGTGAGCCTTGGATTGCCCTGGGGCTCACACAGCATTTCCTTCAGGAGGAAAGCTCTGCTGGAAGGCAACACATCCTGGGAGGTGCTGGTGAAGAGAGGATGCAGGGTCCCCGTCTGTGCTCCCGGTCTGTGACGCTCACTGCCGCAGGTGGTGGTGCTGGGATTGGATCCGCTCGCGGGGGTACCTTCATGCCATCCATCCCTGTCCTGCACATTCCCAGACACGCTCCAGGCAGCACCAGCACTGCCTGTGGATGAATGTTTGCTCTGGCATGGTGGCACAAGGCATCCAGAGCTTCCAGTTGTGCCCAGACACACATTTACGGTCACTGCAAGTGAAGTACAAGTGGCGTTATTCACTTGTAGAGAAAATGTCTTTTTAATAATTATTAAAAAAAAATCTAAACCCCTTCAGAGCCAATAAACTGAGTTTTACACCATCTCATCTTCTGGCTTCAGAGTAGGATTCAATGAAGGAAAGGCTGTCAGTATTTGGATGGTGAAGGGTAAGAAAACTCAGCTCTAAATAATTTAT
Source organism: Corvus hawaiiensis (assembly GCF_020740725.1). Classification (NCBI taxonomy): domain Eukaryota; kingdom Metazoa; phylum Chordata; class Aves; order Passeriformes; family Corvidae; genus Corvus; species Corvus hawaiiensis. Next base: position 12,365,786 of record NC_063231.1, read on the forward strand.
GGAATTACTGGCTCACTGTAGAGAGGCCATGGCTACATCTACCCAAAGAAGTGACTAACAAAGGAAACAGCTGAACTGGGACAGAAAACAGCTTAGCATTTGCTAAACAATGCCTGCCTGGCAAAAACCCCAAGGCAAGGCTGCCTTGGGACTAGTTACACCATTCCTGTTTCAGTAGCATGCATTTGTTGGTGTTCAGATATGATTAAATATTAGATAAAAGGATCATGAAGTTGAGTCTGTCTTGATAATTCAGGTTTGGACTAAATTTTCATCGCCTTTTGAATTGCAAATAGTTTTTCAGATGAGTCTGGACAGAGGGAGATCCTTCTAGTATGCATACTGCAAAAAAAAAAAGAAATACAAAATCAAAACTTTGAAATCCCAGCTGGTGTTTCCTGCTTCTAAACTGCCCCGTTTTGGTAGAGGAATGGGTTTTCCTTCATAAACTCCCAATTGTAGTCAACCGAATGGAATTCTGAGATTTTATCTGGCTGAGTTTCCAAGCCAAGTCAACCCCTTTGTTCTGAAGAACTGGAAAACTACTTGGTGGAGCTCAGAATTGCCTTCTAGGTGTTGTCTCACTGCAGAGAATCCTTTTCCCCTCTGTGTAGGAACAGACAGATGTATTTCTGAGTTAGCAAAAAATAATTTGAAATTTAGGCATAGCCAAAAAAAGTCTGTAAGGCAGTGATATCTCCTGAGCCAAGGAGGTTTTTGCAGCCAAATGCTGCTGTTTGGAAAATCTTTGAACTTTTCAGGAGGAGATCCACCAGGATATCTTTCAATAGGAATGATTTTGTGCTATAGAACTATTGTAAAGGAGTACATGGCATGGAGAAGTAATTACATGTCTTCAAATAAATCCCTAACTATTTCAGGGTTAAAGAGCCCACAGTGCTCATCTAACTTTATTCAGATTTATATTCTTGTGAAATTCCTCTGGCTCCAACTTTATTGCATATTACCTTAAAAAGGGGAATATATTGTCCTTCCATTCCTCCCCCCATCCATCAATCTAATCTAATTTAATCTAATCCAGCCTAAACTAAGATAATGAAGACAGACAACCCTTCAGAGCCAAACACAATTAATTCACCCACAGTTAAAATGAAGTTTCTTTTTTCATTTGGAATTTCCTGTTGAGTTGGATGAGCCCTAAATTATTGTCATAACTCTAGTAGAAGCAGGTTATCATCTAATCCAATATACAGCACAAATAGCTGGGTGTAAAGAGAAAACATGGTGCTACTTTTTCTAAGTTAATTAATGAAAATTCAAAATTATGGAAAATTTAATGCCAGTGTATACCTTTCTTCAGGCATTCACTACTAGTGTGAGATGTCCTAACAGGGAACTCTGAAAAGACAATTTGGATTCAGTCTTTTCATCCTGCTGCTTGGTATTTTACAGAGAATCTCTTGCATATGGGAGAAATACCTTTTCCTGTGCAGTTTTCCTTCCAAGGGCTCGTTTGGTGCCCACAGGGCTGGGGGCACAAAGTGCTGTAACAGAGGGAGGAACATGCAGGTCTCATGGCTTGTCTTGCTTGGGAAGAAGAGGTTTAATATTCTGTGCAGAAGCTGTTTCTTTCGTCTCAGAAAATAAATTTCAGGCTATCTCATGTCATTTTGGAAAAGGTTTAAACTGAAAGTTTAAGTGAAAGGTTTAAGCTGAAGTACACAGCACACGTCCCCAGCCACTGGGCTGTGGGGTTGGCTCACGTGAGCAGGTGTAGATTTACTGGTATAATGCAAAAACCTGAGCTGGAAAGGCAATCCAGGCCCTGCTTCATTGAGAACTGGCAATCCTCAAGTGGAAGAGAAGAAAAAAAAGTTAACTGACCTTACCAGGGCCTGAACAGGTAGGAATCCTCAGAATTCCCATCAAGGTGGACAACAATGTCTGGAACGCCAGCCACACTCATCTCCCAGTTCAGTCAGGAGTGGAATTAAGATGCAACAAAGGCCCTGGGGAGGTGGGCATGGGTGGGAGTTTGTTGCTCATTTTCAAGCCAGTGGAGGAAGGAAGTCTTGCTTTAAATTGAGCCTGTATGTGCATAATATTATGGGATGCTCTTTGTATGTGTATGTTATAGGTTTTCCCTGAGTATCTGCTCTCTCCAGGCTTTGGCAATTTACTGTCCCATGTGTGGTTATCCCACACTTGTGGTTATCCCACGTGCTGCTGTGGGAGGGGAGCAGGAAAGCCCCCTGCACTGAGGCTCAGGTGAAAAAACACACTGGGCTGGACTGATTGGGGTAAATATACTGAATTTACCAGAGTGAATTTTTTTGATTAGAGTGGGCTTTGCAGTCCCCTTCTGTGTATTTAATGGATCTCCATGTGGAAGGGGAAGGATGGGATACAGGAGAATCTCCACGGGTTTAGCTCTCTGGGGAACATCTTGTGAACTCTGCCTGCATTGTGAACCCTGTGAACTCCAAAATCAAAGTGTTCCATGAACCCTCGAACTCCACCAGGCTTTGCCTTGCCCAGTGGAAAGGCCGCAGTTTCTTGTCATCCCCTTTTTGTTACTTTGGCTCCATTTTATGAGCAGGGAAGCACAGCTGTACAATCTCCCCCATCTCAGTGTAATTGCATCAGACACTTGGAGGCCGTCAGATTGCCAGTCAAGCTGGTATATAATGAATTTACTTGACATGCAGAGGTCCTTATGTCACAAAAGGTTTTCTCATTATATCTGAGCTTTTACTTGTTTATCAAGAGTCTCCAAACCCTCACCCTCTCCCCACTCACAGTGGGAGAAGTGCTGTAGGAAGCTGCCTTTTAACTCAATATTCATCAGAAAAGGCCCACCTGGCTGTAAGTTTTCTGTTTTATTTGCAGCTTGCAGGAGAAGATCTGGCTGCAAACACCTGCTGTGAAGAATCAGCACTGAGGAATGACATGGACAAGGGTGATCCTTTATAACTGGTAGTGTAATATTCTCAATGAGGTATGTTGGGACACCTGGAGGGGTTTGTCTCCCCTTCCCAGTAAGATTAAGCAGTGTTAAATGGTGGGTGCACCTTTGTCCTCACTGAAGGTAACAATTAGATCAGGTCTTGATAAATCCCGTAACGCGCTTAGGCACATGCGGTGGAGTCATTCCTGGATCCTGGATTTGTCTGGTTCAGCACAAGGCACAGCTTGCAAAGAGCTCCTCAGAGTGCAGGAAATAGTGCCTTGAGCCTTCATCCTTCGGTGAGGTGGGAACAGGGATTTGATATTATGGCAGTAGGCAAAGTTATGCAAAACCCCACAGGAGAGCCACAGGAAGGATGTGATTGTGCAATTGGGCCTGTTTGGGAATGTTTGTGACTGTACCCTCTGGAGTCTGCACTAGTGCTCGGGGGAAACTGGGACCTCCAGTTAGATTTCCCTGCTCTCAAAGAGCCTTCGGTGTGTGGGGCTGTCACTGAGAGGGCAACTGCAGGCTCAGCATCTGGACAAGGGTCCCTGCAAAGCAAAGCCCGAAGCCTCCTTCTCCGCAGAAGGGCTCAGGGAGGGGGTCACAGCCTGGTTTTAGCAGCCCTTTGGCAGCAGGTCTGTGCGCCCAGGCGTGCCAGGAGAGCCCCGGTCCCCCCTGATTAGCCCGGATCCAAGGCTTGGCAGGGCAGCTGTGGCACCTCGCTGACGACTCCTGCCCATTGTCCAGGGCTCTCTGGGATGTGATGTTGCTGCTGCTCCACAGTGCTTGGGGCTCGGCTGGCTCCTCTTTCCAGCAAGGGCCGGGGTGGGAGCAATGTCTCACATGAATGAGATAAGAGAAGACAAAGCAAATGGGGAAGAAAGGAAGCTTGTAGCTTTTCAAGTTCAATGAGGCTTACCAGGCTTTGGGGGCCTCTTCAAACCAGAGGCTGAGTTAAAAGAACATGCAGAATTCAAAGCCTGTCCTTTTCCAGGCCCTCTGCCGGCTTTGAAAATCCTCCAAATTCATGTTTACTCTTGTTTCTCTCCCTCCTCCCCCTCTGCCCTACCTTCCCCACACAGACACGCACTCAACCCCTCTCCCCTTGAACAACTGTCCCCCTCAAAAGCAGCTCCTGGTAGAGTGATGCCCAGCCCCAGGAGCAGGTGGGGTGGCTGTTTCCATGCCCGCAGATGCTGAATGTCGGATGTATGCAAATGGCAGCCAATGGTGGGCAACATCAGCAAAGGATATAATGGACCCCCTAATCCCTTGCTGCCCAGAGCTTTCTCTCACCCCAGAGAAACCAGCACCAGAATAAACAGCTCCTTCGCACTGCAAACGTTAAAGTGGTTCTTTTGCTGGCAGACACATACTTTGGAAAGTGGCTGCAATGAGGAGCACAAACGCTGGGTGCTTCCATTCCAGGAATTGCAGTACGGGCCACCAGTTTCTGGAAGGAATCAAGGGCTGCAAGCAGGAGGGACCTGAAAGGACAGGAAGGGATGAAACCTCACTTTTTGCTGCTGCCAGTGTGACTTTACTTGCAGAAGGAGGTCAATAGACCTGGGACACTTCCATAAGTAAGGGCTCTGCACTAAGGGATGTTACCAAGACTGGCTCAGATGGGATCCATGTCTGGCTGTTCAGAGGAGAACTGTGCCTGGGAGAGTCGGCCCCACATCCAGCTCACCCTCATTTCCTGGGCAGACACAAGGGTTAATTGTTAATTAATTAATTTCAGGTCTTTGTAAGATTGGGGCCTCAAGGGCAGGCAGGTAAGTGCAGAGGACTTTTCCCCACCGGCAGCTCTGCTGTGGGCACGACTTCTGCTTCTGCCCCACCCATATTTCTCTTGTCCACCCCAGCTGGGAGCTCTGACCATGAATTTCTGACAAAAGGCAGGTAAGACCTGTGAGAAGGGAGATTGTCCACATACATGATGAGAAGATTATCTCAGGTGCATGGCTTCAGCTACTGCATGTGGAGGTTGAACCCTGATCTGTCTTGCGCCCTCCCACTCCTCTGACACTGGGCTTGGGAAGGGTCCTCTCCCAGTCACTCCTTCAAGTGTTTCACCAATAATAAACCAAGCATGCGAGCTCAGTCCCTGCTTCACCGTGGCTTTGCCCCAGCTCTAAAGCAAATAAAACCTGCAGCTGGGGCAAATCTACAGCCTTCCTCTCACCCTGTGCTGCTCCAGAAAACTTCATCAGCCTCTTTCTTTTTCTGGAAATGTGTTGTTCTGTCCTAGGAAAGAACCAGTGTCAAAGGCACAAAACAAACTGCTGTTAATACCTTTATTTTCTTGCATAGGAGCTCAGTGCATGTCTAAGACAGCTGAGCTGTGAACTGTTGTTTGTTTGTACCTCTGGCTTCACACTATTCCCAGGATCCTGGGCAGAGATCTGTAATTACCACCTCCTCTCCTTGACCAGCTATGTAAGAAGGAAGAAATGGCAAAACTCACCTCTGGCAGTCTGCCTGCTGTCACCCAGCCATGTGTGAAACACTGGGAAATATCCCTGCAGGTTTTCCATCCCCTCCTGTGTCCAGGTGGCAGCGGGGATGTCCCATTTGACACAAACCTCAGCACTGAAAGGAGCATCAAGCTCCAGGACCAAAGCCCTGCTGGTCAGTAGGGACTTCAGGAGGATGTTTGGTTCTTGCTGCACACCTGGCAGGGACCCCAAATAGAAAAGAGCTGCCACTTCTTTTAAGAGCTGCCACTTATTGTTTAGAGAGGGGTTTTTTGCAACGGGGCTGTAAAAATGTCTGTCAAGCACTGCCCCTCCAAAGTCTTTGCTGAACGACAGGAGATTTGCCTGCCAGCTCCCGGCACTTTTTAGGACACTGTCCAGCAACTGCTGAGTTCCTCTCCCTTCCCAGCCATGTAAATGAGCCGAAGGGGCTGGTGAAGGCGCAGGGCTGGGGGCAGAGGGATGTGACAGTCATGGAGTCACCAGAGGGAGGAAGCAGCCCCGTGCTGGAACGCTGCAGAGCTCACTCACTGAGCACGGGGAGGGCTCTGCAGCTCGGTGACACAGAGGTGGATTGTGCCTCGTGGTCGCAGTTGTCAGTGAGCAGCAGGGAGATGACAGATCAGGACCAGCTCCTCCGCTGACATGAGTCGCTAAAGTGCTACTGACCTTGTGTGGCCCTTTGTCACTTATTGTCTCAGCTCCTCTGAAAAGAAACCCTTGGTCTTGTTCTTCTCCTCCAGGCTGGCAAAGTGATTATTGTTATGTCCTGGCCTTAGGTTAATGGAAATATGTGCAGCTTTGGTCCCACATTTCTCTGTCCCAAGTACATTTTCCCCCTTTTTGCTACTCACACTTTGTGTGAAGCCAGTGTTCATTAATCTGGCAGGGTTGTGGAGGTGTGGGCAGGGCCCCAGGTACACCTCAGCCCTGCTCCAGCCTTGATCCCCACAGGGCCCAGCCAATGCACCCCACACCTGACCCACAGCACCCCACACCTGACCCAGAGCACAGGGATCCCCCGGACATAAGCCGGCTCCCACCCCAGCCCTCCCTGCACCTCCACAGCCTCTCCAGAACTGCCTCCTGCTGCCAGGACAAATGCTGGAACAGGGGGGCTTAAGGGGAAACAAACACCAGGAAGAGATGAGGAAACTCCTCAAAACCATTTCTGTAAGATGCTGAAAGCCTGGCTGAGATGTGAGCTGTTGCTCCAAGGTGACTGTGCTGCTGTGTTTAGGTCTGGATATGTTCCACAGCCTTGAAAAATGGTTAGTGAGGCTCCTGCTATCCCAAATCTCCCTGAGCCACAGAGCAGAGAGGTGATGTTCCAGTAAACTAGAAACATTTCTTTTCTGGTCCTTTTTCTGTCTGAATATAAAGGAGGATTTTTCAAAATCATTGTTTCAGTATAGGTGATGCCATGAAGGAGGCAGTAGAAATGGCTTTACACACATTCAGGAAGGAAGGACTCTACTACCATGGATGTGACGGATTCAGCTGGAACAGTGTAAATTGGGCTGTGGATGGATTGCTGTTTAGTTGCCTGTTTGAGCTGCAGTTCAGCCAGAGCTGTCTGCTTAAACCTCACGCTGAACAAAATGTTTGTGTAAACTTTAAGGGCTGCAAGCCTCCCTGGAAAGGCAGTTTTTCTAAGGGGACTGGTGTGCAAAATGCTCTGGGTCATGTCTGTATTGAATAGAATTAGTGGGAGCCACAGGCAGACTGTCAGGCAGACAAAGAGAGCCCCTCCCTGAGAAGGCGGAGTTTGTGTCCTGGACTTCAAAGGCTGCATGATGCCGATGGAGGATGAGAGGTGATGCAGGAAGCATCGGGATCCTGCTGAGGGGAGGATGGACATACAGCTGGAGCTATTCCCAACACTGCCAGATGATAATGGCCGTTTGATACCACCCAGTTTTTCTGGGCTGTAAGGCCGATGGTCTGAATCAAACTATGGTAACAGCATTGATTTTAAACACTTAAATAAAGAGATGCATTTGGCTCTGCAGTTGTTCATTTTCCCTCCATGTAAGTCCCTGATCTGGCAGCCAGTTGTGGGGGCAGGAGAGATGTGTAAGTTTAGGGGTGCGTATCCTTAGGGAGGAGAAGATAAGAGGGAAGAAGCCCAACAAAGCAGTCTGACAGCAGCAGCATGTTTAAAACAGCCCATTTCCAGCAGTGGGCTTTGGCAGTGCTAAGAACAGCTCAGGACAGCAAGGCAGACAGAAGCTGGAAACACACAATGAAAACCATGGAGCTGTGGTTGGATGAATCTCTGGAAGCCAACATTGCCTAAACCCAAGCCATGGACTCTGCTCTGTGTCTCTGACCCATCACTGTGCCCCTGAGCTGCTAGGGAGGCTGTCGTGGCTCTGCCTGCTCATCGCCCTGATCCTACCAGCCAGTTCCACCCACATGTAACCAAGGGTTCCTATTAAAAAAAATGCCCTAGGGTATATCACCGTGTCCTGCAGCCGTAGGGAGGATGAGAGAAAAGGTCCAGCAGGCAGGAATTGTGCAGCAAGACTGATTGATTTAATTATTTTACAAACTCTTTTATAGACTTTTTTCTTCATAGTCTAATTGGACAAAGGATCAACCACCCCTTGGGGTGATTGGCTAAAATCCTAAAACATCCATTGTCAAAATATTTTTCTACTATACCATTAACAAGACTTTTCAAGGTTGCAGGTGTTTCATTGTTTAAATAACTCTGATACCTCTTTTGTGAGAGAGAAAAGTCTCTCACGGACTTAGAAAATAGCAAGAAAATCCTTGCTAGCAGCATTTTTGTATCCACAGGAGGGTGGCACACAGCATGGATACAGGGAACTGAGCAGTGGGACAGACCCCAGGAGGCTGCAGGGTGAGCCCAGACCTCAGGAGACAGAGATGAGCAAATTCCATCTTGTGGTCCCTTAAGTGAGGAGCAATTGCTGTGCTGGAAGCTTCTTATTGCTAGGACTGAAGCCAGTGTTCAAAATAAATCTCTGTGGTTGTAACAGTTCTGCTAATGCTTGTGGAAGAAATAGACTTCAGTGCAATTACTCCTGATTTATGCAAAGTGGGAGAAGGATTAGATGAAAACCTGAAAAGTAAGTGTCAGTGTCCTTCAAGACACTTTTAAATGGGGTCAGGAAAAGCAATTTAGGGGAAGCAAAGGTCTAAATATGAATCCTTTGGAGAAAATCCTCCTGTGAGATGTTCAGTGTGAGGCACTGGATCAGCTGTACCAACACCACTGTCAGGCTGGAAAAAGCTTGAACCATTGCCTACTTCATGTGACAATCTTAGTCCTGAACAACTAGATTACAAATTTAAAAAAAAGTAAAATTAAGCCAAATGTCATTTATAAGCAATTCTCAGATCCTGGCAGTGAGCTGGCATATATAAAATAAATACAGTTCTGTAAGAGAGATCTTGTGAGTGAGGTGGCCCAAAGCCTGGCTCACCTTCCTGCTGGGCTGCCATCATGGCTTTGGCTGTGGTGTACTGCCAAAGTGCATTTACCCTAGAGAGAGCTCAGATTTCCCCTTCACCAGAGCAGGGATTAGGCAGCCATGGGCTGCAGCTTTTTTTGGTGGTCCTTTTTTTGGAAGCTGTGAATGCAGCTTGCTGGTAGCAGATGTCTTCAATCTGTAGCTCATGTGTGCTCATCCAGAGGTTAAAGACAAGAACAACTCTTCTGAGAGCAAGGACTGAAATGTGCCCTTTTCCTCCCCAAATTCTTCTGCATTGCTCTGGTGGTTGTTATCATTAACTGCAGTCAAGCCATGCTCAGGAGATTTGGCTGTACCAGAGACCACCCTCTTTTGCTTCCTTGGAGGGTAGTAAAAAGCCACAGGGAGATTTCAGGTAAATCTGAGAACAGAACTGGTCCTCAAAAAGGGACAAGGAGGTGGAAGGAAGTCAGCACCCCACCCTTGGGAGGGGACAACTCAGCACTTCTCTAAAGCTGCAAAGGTAAAACCATCAGCAAAGATGGAATCAGCTTGTCGCTGCAGCTCTGAATTTATACAAAATTTCAAATTTCTCATGTTTTGGAGACAGATTTAGCTCCATTGCCACAGTGCAAATCTGACCATAACCTTAGGGGAGTTTAGAGAAGGTTGTTAAGTGTGAATGACTTTTGAAAGATGGTTTGAACTTGTTTGGGTGTCTTGTGTCATGGAATTTGGATGAAAACTGTTTCTTTCTGAGCTGTCAGGGTTCCTGTTTTCTGTCAGAGCCTGGGAACAGCATTGCCCAGGGGATTTCCCCCCTCCAATAGGTGGGGGGTTGCAGCAAAGGCCAAAATTCATTGCAGACAATACTGAGCACATTATTCCAGTTCACTGCCAGTGGCGAGGCTGTGAAGCGAGTCTTGGGATGGATCCTGCTGGAAGATGATCCTGTTTTCCCAGTTCCCACATTTTCCACAAGCATTTTTAGCAGCCTTATCAGAAAGGCCAGTGAATAAACAGCCTGTCTGAGCTGGATTCTTTCTTTGCCCCAGGAAAGAACTCTGTGGATGAGGTTAAAGCCAAGGGATGTCCCGGGAGGAGCTGGCATTTGGCTGCCCACAGTGCTCTAGCTCAGTGAATAATAGGGATCGTTTCCTTTCCGGGATTGTTGGTCTTCACACTTAGTAAGCCATTTTTTCCAAGGGCTGTAATGATGAGGAGAGCCAGAGATGCTGAGGAACAGGCAGGTCATTCCTTGCAAGCGCCAGATGATCTACAACACACGATTATCAGGGCAATACACTTCTTTTATACACCGAGAAAGGTTTCTTATGTAGCCCATGGGTTTTATCTCCACCAGGCCAGCTCTTTTTATCATGTTTGTCAGTTCCAGTGAAGCAGAAGTATTTCTGCTTCCTTGTCTGTAATAAATTCTGATTGGTCTTGTGCTGGCTGTAAGGCTAACACAGAAAGATGCGCCTCCCATGACATTGAAAGCAGCTAAAAGAGGGACAGGAGCAGATTGCCAGGCAATCAAATAGCCCCGAGATAACCTGTTCTGGGGGATTTGCTTTGGTCTCTTGCTGGTGCCTGTCTCCCTTTTCCTCTCCCAGCCTCAGTACTTTCTGCCAGATGGCTGTTATTTTTTACAGGGCTACAGACAATTATAGCTGTCAAGGGCATGCCAGAGTAGTTAGCATTTATGGTGTTAGGGAGATTAGCTTCTAAATGTTAATAACAGGCACAGACGTGGTAACTTTCCCTCTCCAGATCCCTATTGGAGCAGAGCTTTGGGTGCTCCGAGAGCCTCAGACGTACAGCAGGAGCACTCTCAGTTTTGGGAACATGTCTGTACCCTCCACACACCTGCTGCTCACACACCTGGTCACCCCACATGAGGACAATGGGGTCTCCCTCCATTCATGTGCAACGAAGTTGTGCAACCATCAAGCCCAGAGAGGTTTGATTTCACCAGGTTCTCTGAGCTGGGGCACTTCTGCAGCTCTCCATGAGCTGCTGTGTGTTTCCTGGGCATTCCCGTTGCCACTGGAGCTCAAATCAGTGAGAGCACACACTAAGTTTCAGCCTCTGCAGCTGCTTGCCTGTGTTTTCAAAGGCCACGGGGTTTGACCAACTGTCAGAAGCTTGGGAAGGGCTGCTCCATGTGGGTGGACATGGACATGGAATGGTGTAAGACGTGTCTTATGCCCCCAGGGCTGCTGGCGGGTCACAGAGTCCTCTCAAGCCAGGATCTGCTCAGCTCAGATCACACACATCAAACAAGAGCCAGCTCTTCCTGTTTGTTTGATGAGTTTTATCATTATCATTGTTTGATGGTGCAACAGGGCTCAACCAACACCTCCAGCGGAGCTGCAAGGAGGAAAATCCAAAATTGCTGCTGCTTGAAATAGCTCAGAGACATAAATTTAGACCAGAACCTTCAATCTGCCCTAGATCCATTGGAAAACATTCCTAACTTTGCAAACCAGAACAATTTTCTGACATAACACTGGTACTCATGCAAGAGGTCTCACCACCTGGTACCTCTTGGGCCCAGATCTCACCGCTGCCAGGTTGCAAAGTAAAATTCTCATTTAAGAGGATGGTCCCACCACTCAGGACCAGCACCTTGCTCACTGTACTTTACACAGATCGTGCTTTGCATTTGGCAGATGGAAGGATGACATTTCTTGTCTTGTTGGGTTTTGGGTCATGAAAAATGAAGGCTAAGGCTGAATAATGAATTCTCATGGCTCCTTGCTGGGAGCGCAGATCTAAAAGACACCCATGTTCGGCCTCAAGGAGATGGCCTTTTCCCATGGTCCCAGGAAAGCGGAAAAAAATTCTCATAACAAAATCCCTTGGCATTTCCTGCTGGTCTGCAGCCAGGCTGGTCAGAGGGTGTTTCAGCTTCAGGTTGTTTCTTCTGCCTGAAGGCTCTTGTGTAGACCCAGGGCAGGGTTTGTGACTGTGAACTCCAGGGAACAGCAGTGCTTTAACAGCAGAGGCAGCCTGGCCCTTCCTGTTTATTCTTCCCAAGGGCATCTGTCCTCCCAGGGCTAAAGGGGAAGGTAAAACAGCAATGAAGAGGACGGTGTCCCACACACTGTCCTTGGGAGAAAGAAAGAAAAAGTGAGTGAAGAGGCGAGTAGTTAAAATGTTCTGTTCTTCAGGTCTCCTATTTCTGCCCTTGATGTATTAAACAAAGGCAGAGGTGAGTGGGTTAGCAAACCTTGGGAGGGGGCCCCCAAAACCCAATTTGTTTGACACTAATTTGATTAAAGAATACGGAGATTCATTGCTGATGCTTACGTGTGGCTGCCTCCCTAAGCAGGAGAAATCCCACAGCAGTGTCGGCGGCTGAGAGATGCCCTTGGCAGATCATGCCCTGCTCTCTCTGGGCCACATTCTGCTCTCAGTTGCACCAACACTGCAGGCTGACTCAGCTGTGGCCAGTGTGATGGGGTGTGCAAGGACATTTTATGCCAAAAAAAGAGTTTGGCTTGACAGGGTCTCATTTTTCCACCACTGTGCTGTGCTGTGCTGTCTGCACTAGGACATCTTCCCCCACTTCATCCAGGAATCTGAAAGGATGGGTTCAATCAACTGATGGGAATCAAGACCTACTTTGAGCAAATGGGGGCAAAAATGCTTCAAATAAAGCAGAGATGTGGCTGCTTACAGGCAGTATCTGCATTTTAAATGGGAAAGATGCTTTGCAATATTCTCAGGAGGATAATGGAGCAGGACTCTGACAGGGGTGTGGCTCAGCGGGTTAAGTTGCCGCAGACAATCCGGCTGTGCTGGTTCACCAAAAGCCAGACGTGTGCACAGCTCTGTAGAGCATTTCCAGCCAGTGGGATGAGTTAATAACATCACACATATGTGAATAAGCATCTCAGGTGCTGCAATGCCAGCGTGGCTGCAGCACCTTGGTTCTATCAATGGAGTGTTTTGGGCCTGCCAGATGAGTACCCTCCCAGAGGAGCAGGAAGGAGAGAAGACTCCAAGGTCTGGCATTCTTGACATGGAAGTGTAATTAGCCCAAGCCACAGCTTTGTTACAGTGCATTAACTCAAACCAAGAAAAAAGAGGCTCCAAATCCAGGAACAGTGAAAGGAAAGCAAAAAATATTTGCACAGAGTCTATCTGCCTGTTCATCAGTTTGACTGTAGATGTTGCAGGATCACCCCACTCTGGAAGAACTTTTCCCAGCTGACATCATTCCAGCAAGTGCGATGGCTTTTCAGAAGCACCATAAACTCTGCCAGTTTTCCAGGAATAAACAGAGAGATACATGAAAGGTCTCAGACTGGTAGTAAATGTGCCATTTGCAGAGCACAACAGGATTTGTTTCAGAAGTAGAACAAATTTCACAACAAAGCTGACAGATGTTGGAAGTGTCCCCTGCTTTCCTGAAATCTGAGGATAACTAAATTCACTGAAAATGAGGGAAGTGGCAACATTTCCACTGGTTTGGTAGGTTCTGGATGGTTTGAAATTTCAGTTGATAATCCCATTTTAATGGGGACTTGGGGACTGGCAGAAGCAGAATTCAGTTCTTATTTCTTCAACCAGGACATTTGGTTTGTCATCTTGGGATGTTCACAATTTAAACTGGGATTCTGATGATAAAAATCTATCTCCAGAAAAATTAAGAAAAGTTTCTTAAGCCAGTCATTTTTTGCACTGAATAAGAACAGTCCCAGTAGCTGTGAGCCATCATGTGCATCTTTTCTAGAAGGAATGTTACTGTTCTTTCTATTTTAAGAGTTGGTTGAAGGTATCCCACGTATTTTACACCACATCAGAGTTTTGAAAGTCCAGATTTTCATAGTAAATATTACACCTCTCCTCCACTGCCTGTAAGACTGATCTTTTATTATTTTCTTCTGATTTTATATTTTTTAGCTTCAAAACATAGAATGATTGAGTAGAAAAACCACTAGGGAGGCATTTCCAAAAGCTCTTTATCCTTCCTCCACCCTCCCTGTTTTGCAAGACCAGTGCCTTCTTCACAATTTAGACAAGAAAGGCAGCATCCTTTCTCCCTTGAATATCAAATTCTTGCTTTGCAGAAAGTGCCTATAGAGATACACAGCAACCACCATCTTTAAAGTACTGCATCAAGGAGAAAAAAGGCCCTTTGAGCAGTAGAAGCATCTTCCTCACTTTGCTGTTAATGCAAGGCTGTGCAGATAGGAAAACACTTGGAATGCTAGCTGCAAAAGAGAAGCACTGCCAGACCTGTGCTCAGACAGCTTTTACTTGAAAGACCTTGGTGTCCATCTTTAATTCCTCTCAGGCTGAAAAGACTCTGCAAAACCTCAGCTGGAAAAGCAAAATCCCAGCTAAAAAAAGCAGAATCTCAGCTAGGAAAGCAAACTGTCTATCCCTGCCTGCAGCTCCTGCTTGCTGAGGATTTTCCATGACAAAACTCAGCCCGGGTACTCCTGTCTGCTCCTTTATTGTTACTGAAGTAACAGAACTTTCTACCAACCAAAGCATCCAGCCCGGAGAGCTGCAACTTCCCAAGGCAGATGTCTCCCTCTCTCTTTGTGCTTGTTCTCACCGTTTGATTCCCTAGATACAGCTCACAGGAAAAAGACCTTTCCGTTTGGAAGGGAGGCAGTGACACCTTATCTACAATAGTGCAAACAGCTGTTGGTTCATTCCCTGCAGTCATTTAATGTGTCAGTGAAATGCAGTCAGCTGCACAGTTTGAGAGAGGTATTACCCTGGGTTTTGATTGCATTTTTCCTGCTTTGCAAAGCTTGACCTGGAAATGAAAACCCTCCATCCCATGGGTATGAGCCACTAGAAGTTTGTGTGCTCTTTGCTAGCTCTGAGTCGTGCTGAGTTCCCATCCATTCTGGGTGCTGTATCCCTTACAAAAAGAAGCAGTACCTGCATCCAGTCTGCTCAATATTATGGAATCATAGAATCACAGAATGGTTTGGATTGGAAGGGAAACTAAAGAACATCTATTTCTGCCCCCTGTCATAGGCAGGGACAGAGCAGAACGTGCAGAGCCCCACTCAACCTGGCCTTGGACACTTCCAGGGATCCAGGGGCAGCCACTGCTTCTCTGGGCAACCTGTGGCAGGGCCTGCCCACCCTCACAGGGAAGAATTTCTCCCTAACATCTTTTTCTGTCAGTGTGAAGCCATTCCCCCTTTTCCTGTCACTCCAGGCTCTTGTCAAAAGTCCCTCTCTGGCTTCCTTTTAGGCCCCTTCAGATACTGGGAGGCTGCTCTGACATCTCCACATAACCTCTCTTCTCCAAATTATTTTCTGTATTATTTAGGGCGTCTCCAGTTTGGGGCACTTCATTTCAAAAATAAGATATGGAGCAAGAATTATAATTCAAAGCAACAAGTAAATGCAATTAGAAGCCCAGAAATCCTCACCTGCAAGAAGGGTCTGCAGTTACTAATCCTGGATGAGAAAGAACAGTGTTAAAATAAAGGCCACCTGAAAAGATGTAGCAAGTCCTCAATACCCTCTGTCCATGGAAGGGAAAAGCGCTGTCCTTGAATTTCAGCAAAGATCAAGGTTAGAGTGCCAGGATAAGCAGGAAGGGAGCAGAGCATGGACCAGACAAGGAAGGCAGAGTGCTCATCCTGGGTGGTCTCTCACATCAATGAACCCCCACCCCATATCTGAAGCCCACACCTGCTGTGTCCCAGCCCGGTTTTCCTGCACAGAGAGCTCTTACTAAGTGCTCTGGTCCAAAGTGATCAGTGTCGCAGCACGGGGAGGGAGCTTTTCATTGCTCTAAAGAACATTTTCATTGAAGGGCACCTAATGCATTAGGAGGAGAGGTGCCGCCGTTCACTCCACTTGTCATTTTACATCTGGTCAGTGGTGCCAGGAGTGAAATCCAGCAGTCCAGGAGAACAGGATTAATTTGTTAACGAATGACAAGCAAAGGGCCCTGCTGCAGAGGGGTGCTGGAGGGAGCGGCGTGCAGAAGTGGTCGTTAAGGAAAGAGCTGTTCCATTGATACATGAGGGAAATGTAGAGATAGATGGATACTGTTCGGAGTCAAATGGTAAAGTATAACTCACAGACATAAGGTGCCTCCTAAAGAATCACCGTGATGTATTCAGGCTTGGATTTTCAAAGTCACCTAAAGGTAATTTCTTCAGGGTTTTTAATATAATATATTGGTTTGCTTGAAAAAAAAAAGGAAACCCATCCATTTTAAACAAGCAAGAGAAGACAAACAGTCAGTTGTAACTTTAAAAGCATTGAGGGCTACATATCCATTTTGAAGAGGAGAGTCATTTTTCAGACCTGAATGTGATGAAGCACCAGGCTTCTGTCATACTTCGGTGGAATGTCAGCACCTAATTCCCTTTAGTTAAAGTGGAAACGCAACGAATTTTGTGTCAAACCATTCTGCTGCACAGAATAACATGTAAAAAGGTTTCCAGAGGATGTTTAGAGGATAACACAGGGCTATAATATGAAATACAAGGCAATTTAACATATGACTACGGTTGTATTATGCAGCCGTTATCGACAGCAGGACTGACACAATGTCCAATTACCCAGGGGAAACGACATCTCTTGCAGCTTAACAGCTACACTGTCAAATATGGTCAGTCTGTGCCTTTGGAGAGTTATTAAAATGGCAGAAATTAGCGTTAAAGTAATTGATTGGTATTTCCTTAAGATGCAATAATATTCCCATAAATCTTTAGATAAGAGGAATGTTCCTGAGACATTAAAGGACTTCGGGTATATGTGTAGTGTGGGTGACTCTCAAGGAATAATAAATGGCTCTAGGTGACTTGTTGTTATGGCTCGGATACTGCATGATATTAACTTTAAGGGCTGCCTTCAGAACTCAGAAACTTTATGAACTCCTGTGTTTTATGATCTTGTAGCCTCAAGTCCTTCATCCTGGAGAGCGCAGGATTCTGTTCCATCTCGTGATTACCAGGTAGCTGCTGGCACTGGGCCCCTCCCGGCACCTTTCTCTCCGGATCAGCTTCCCTAATGAATGTTAGTTTTACTGGGTTGGAATTGAACCACTTTAGACCATATTTCCTCAGCCATAAAAACTTATCTGGGGTTTTACTGATCCTAAGTAATGTATTCACATTAGCTAATTAATTGATCTTGTTGAGTAACATATTAATTTCTTTTAATTTCCTATCCCTACTTGAAAGGCAGCATTTTCCTGAAACCAGTGTGGTGGTGTAGGAAAGAATTTGTAGATTTGGGCTTTCAAAGTCAGTTTGGAGGCCTGACTCTGTGTTATGCAGCAAAACACACACACGAGTATGTGCATGGCCACAGACAGAGAGAGTCCTGCCTTCACAGGCATCATTTCTGTCAACAAAAACAAGCATTATGGTCCAAAAAGGCCTTTTATTGTAAGCAAGTGGCCCAGCAGCTTCCCTCCTATTTCCAAAGATGCCTAAAGCCATCTGCAAAGTAGGATTGAGGTGCTTCAGAGGAATTTCCATACCTGAATCCATCCCAGGTCTTTGATGTCAAGCAGAAACCGGGTGAAGCATAATCTTCACCACAGTCTGTCTTCTCACAGGGGTGATCCCAGACGTGCCCCAAAGCCATCCTTACCTACTGCTTTCATTCCCCTGCTGTGGTGTGAGAGATCTTCATGGGCAAGGCACAGGCATGGCACAGGTTATTCACCTCATCACTGCCCTCTTCCCAGGATGCTGCTCTCCCAGGAGGGCAGGAATTGCAGGTGAGGGTCAGCCAGAGACATTTTGACTTTTATATGATTTTTGCATGAAATGTTCTACCTTGGTGCTGTTCTGGCTCTTCCTCCCCAGCGAGCCCATGCTCCTTCCCAAGAACTAATTACGTCCCTTCATCCTTCTCATTTGTCCAGTGCTGAAAGGGGTGACAGGGCTGATATTCCTTCACTCAGCTTCTCAGGAACTTGATTTTTTTTTTTCTCCTTTTCTTCTTTTAAAGATTTCTCAGCAGTTCTCATCAGCTGTTTATATTTAAAGGTTGTCAAACATTTAAGTTAGCAAGAGCATTCCCCTCTCTGAGGAGGTTGGAAGAGGGCAATGCTCCCACTCATCTTCACTCTGATGCCTTTTAATTGTCCTCAGTTTAAAAATGCTGATTAAAAAAAAAAGATGAAGAAAATAAACAAACGAACAAGAAGTGTAGGTATTTTTCTAAATAAGTGACACAAATTCAGATCTTTCTTGATTCTGGGCTGGGCTTGATTCTTGTTGGTGGCATTCCTGCATGGTGGGTGAGACTCGTCTATTCTGTATCTCTGATGTGGATTGAGACTGCCAGAGTCAATGAAATGGTGCATTCATCCTACATAAAGTAACAGGTTTGGGGGTTTTGTTCAGTTTCCTAGGAAAAAAAAAGTAGTTCAGGGCATGCAAAATATTCCATTTTATTTAGGACAACTGGGTGAATGGAGTGGGCTCTTGTTGAGAATCTGTTTAACTGAACCAAAGTAAGCCTGGAAATCAGATTCCTTTTAGAACTGAAAAATTGCATCATGTTACACTGAAAGCACACCTGAAATCACTGTATTGATGGAGAGCACAGAAAACATCTACAGGGATAGAGAAAGGGGTCTTGAACCCATGTATTCTCATGTAACTCCTTCAACACGAATTTTGAAAACAATTTAGTTGCACAGAGTTTGCTTGTTATGAGGCGGGTGCAAAAGAAACCCACCACCTTATAAACGCCGTAAGTCACCTTCTCCCGTGGCAGCTGAGGCAGGACACAATGGGTACTGCTCGACCTCAGATCCCAGACCTGCAGCACAGCACTGACCACATTTCCACACTCCAGAGCACCCAAGCCTCTGGTGGTACCAGACCTAATCCATCTCTGCAACTGCTCCTCTCCAGAGGTGCTGCCCATACAGTTACTGTGGAACTAAGCGAGAAACTCTTCCTTTGCCACTCCCTCCCCCACCATTTTCCCCACCACAATTTGCTTTTTTGACATGAAAGGACTTCTCCCCAAAATGGCATAAACCTGTTTGATAACTGGATGGTGTGGGCATTCAGGGAGAGGTAGAAAACTGGTCTGGTGTAAACCTGAAAAAATCAAAAGTTTGTTCAAAGTTCTTTTTCTAATTGCATTTTCCTTCCTCCAGACACTTTTGTTAGTGGATGGGAGAGAGACACGCATGTATTATAATACAAAAGCAACATCTTTCCTACGGAGACTGTGAATTACACACACACACACACATCTCTGGGCTTACGTACAGAGAGGAGGGGGAAACATGAATCAAACCCAAAGACTGGGTTTTTGCAGGGAGCTGTCTGGGTTGTCAGTTAGGGAAATTAGCCCATCTATCACAGGCCTCTAATTTCCCATCACTTCCCCTGAAACGTGTGGGCTTTTAAAGAAACTTCTTAATTTTTCCCTCATTATTGTTTCTTTACTTCCTCCAGTTCTTAAGTAGAAAAATCCCAGAGGATTTAAGTGTCTAAACAAGAAACTTTGGAGCTCTTCTGTTTCTTGCATGAACTCACACAGAAGTGCCAGGGAACAGACAGTGAGGGATGAGCCCACATTTGGAGAGGGGAAGGATCAAGGGCCGTGTCCAGCCTGGCGTCGATGCCCTCACGGTCTTAGGGGTGTTTGGCAATGTGTTACAGGGTGTTTAACACCCTGTGTGCATGTTTGCTCTGTCTGGGGGATCTGATGGTCCCAACTCCTATAGACACCTTTGTTTGTGACTCCTGGTGCTCCCGAGAGCTGTGTTTGTGTAGGGCCCTGTGTAGGGCTGTGCGTGTGCTGTCCCCTGCACTCACTATCCCCAGCCAACTCCCTATGGGTCCCTTACCCTCCTTTTGTGTTTGCCTGCATGCCTCAATTTCCTTCTTTATTTGATGTTGTGGCTCCCCTGCAAATCCTTTAAGTTTCTAAATGTATGAAAATGGCAGAGTGGAAAAGAAAGCTGGAACAGCTGGGGATGCCTCGGGGATGGCGCTTCCTGGCCCCAAAGATTGCTGTGCTATCGCGTTGCACTAAATTGTTCCAGTGTTCAGCAAATTGCATTAATTAAAGTGCCACATCTGGCCTCTTTATCAGGGCCTGTGCAGTCCTGGTTTTGATCCTGCAGTGACAGACTCTGAGGGTATCAGCATCCCCGGGTAAACACTCGTTACATGAGGGGAAGGCTCCCTTTATTCTGGAAAACCGGGTCCAATGGAAGCGCAGAAGCCTCACTGAGGAGCCTCCAATAACCTCTGGAAAGGAAAAACCAGTCATTAGTAAAGCTCAGTCACCAGGGCTCTGTTGATAGCAGCAGCTACCCTGCCCCTTTCTGGGCTTTCCCCCCTTCCAAATTAAACCATCTCCCATTCATGTTGTAAGTTTGTGCTCAAAAAGTAACTTAAGCAAATGATCAGGCAAAAGCGAAGCTCTGCTCCCCTGGAACTCCCCTTCCCTTTCCCCTGCGAGCACCCCAGAGCCTGTACTGCAGCCCCCTTCTTGAACAGAGAAGCTCTCAAGCAAATACTTTGCTTAATTTTATCTGCCAGCCTCCTAGAGCCAAGGAAGGGAGCTGGAACTCTCCTATAGGGGATTAATGCACTACAAAAGATACAGATTTTAGAAACTACCCAGTTCTTGGGGGATAAAAAGGCAAACTTTCAGCATAGAATTGGATCCCTGCACTCTCAAATCACTGAATATTCACTCCATTGTTTCATCCCAGGTATTTTTGAGAGTACATCACCTTAGTAGCAGAGATAAAGGATACTTTGCCCCTACATCAGGAGCTATTCTTAAAATAATGGGCCGCGAATGAGGCAAATTACCTAATGGAATAAATTATCTGAACAAGTAATGATATTAAGGTAGTTTTCCTATAACCAGAAAGTTTATCTGTTTTTTATTTTAGGGACATTTATATCCCAGTGCATCAGGGATGGCATTAAAGGCCTCATCAGTCAAACTTTGAGGGAGAGGTAGGGGACAGGAGAGAAATGAAATAGCAGCACTCAGCACACAATGTCAAAACTGACTCTTGTGTTCACATTTTAGGCTAATAAGGGACTGAAGGAGTGGACAAACTCACATAATACAAACATGTCTGGGTGACAATTAGATTAACATTTTTAACTTCCTGGTTAGAGTTGAGTGTATTTAGGGGCCCTTCAGAAGACAGCTTCTGAAAGCCTGCAATTTGTGTGCTAATAGAGTCAGCCCCTCTCTGAGCTCTGCTCTTCACTGAGCCCCTTCCATCCCGTGCTCCACAATAATAGGGGACAACTGACCCCAAGTGCTATTTGTGATGGCCTGGAAATTGTAGATAATGACATGGTGCCTAAGACGATTGCTCCACCCGTCTAATCCCACACTGCCAAGGCAGTTCTTCCTTTAGGATGGCTGCTGTGTGCTCCATGGGGTCTTTTCTGGGGAGGATGCTGCCAGCAGCCAGACTGGGCTGTGTTTGGCCTGACACACTGGGAATCAGAGCCCTGAGCCACGGCACACACACAGGCTCTTGGAATGGGTGCTTGTTTAGGAGTGCACCACCTTAATAGTGAAAGGGATGCTCTGCACCTCACATCAGAAACTATTTTTAAACTAACTCTAAATTGGGTTGTAGATGGAGCCAGAACACCTCCTGAGCTGCAAACAAAGCTGAGTCACTGTTTGCTTGCTGAAATCCTCCAGATGTAGCTGAAATGTCAGCATGGACCTCACTCCTCCAAGAACCCCTTGGCCTGAGCCCACCTTGTAGGTCTGGATGCTAGCCAACACCTCAGCATCCTTCCAGATCTGTGTGACATTTGCTGAGGGGCCCCAAAGTGATGGGTACAGCAAAGGCTGCTCCCTCACTATATTAACCCAATATTTGGCACTGCCCTTTCAAGAACTTGGTCCCAGGTCAGAGCCGACTCAGCACAGGAGAGGAGGGTGCTCAGCCTGATCCCCATCTCAAGAACAGCATCCCAGATCTCACCCCCCCATGAACACGAGCAGTTTGTTTTCTAAACACCTGGAATGGACAGATGCTCAGCTCCCAGTGTGATGGGTCCTCACTGCTGCCAGCAGAATTCGACGATTCACACAACCAGGAAAGCCTTTGCTAAATAACTGAGGGGTGAGGGAGGAGGGAAGGGTAAACTTAAACACAGGAGCCTAAGAAAGCCTCCACTTGTACATTCAGCCGCAGCCAAGCCCCCATTGGAGGCACAGGCAGAGGGATACAGTCGCACAAGGCTGGAGCAGATTTGCAGTTGTATAGGCTAAGTGTTTGCTTCCCTCGCTGTACAATTACTGTTACTGATATCATTACGCTGCTCCACTTGGCACATCCGTTCCCTTGGCAGCTCTGGCTGAGGCGCTGGGCTTTCCAGCCTTTAGAAAGCTGTGCAGCTCTTCTCCTCGAGCACGCGCTCTGCAGCTAAACGAGTCATTATCTGGGAGCTTTAATCAGCCGTCATTTGAGCTGAATTTGCCACTATATTTGTAGCAAACCCTGGAGCTCCTCTGAAGCATCAATGCACGCTGGCATTTCGTGTGGGGAAAGCCTTCAGCTGCCTCGTTGGTTGGAACAGAAACTTTCTGTCTCCTACAACTGCTCTTGCTTTACAATGTTTAAATGAATGGGGGCTTGGGAGCTGGTGGAGGAGCCCCAACAGAGCTGTGTCAGGGAACAGCTCAACATCTGCCCTGGTGTGGAATGTGTTATTTATGTTCCCCTTGTCAAAAAAAAAGAAAAAAAAAAAAAAATCTGCAATCAGGGGTGGTAAGAAAAGGTGTTCCCTAACAAAAACAGCCATGGAGTTTGGTAGGGCTGCCTGCAGTCTTTACAACCAAATTCCTTTTTGTGCTTCCACCATCCTGCAGTGCCCTTGGCTGCTGTCACAGCAGGTGCTGGAGGGCAGGTTTTACCTGCAGACAGGCAGCTTCGCCATGAGGACCCTGGCACACCTCCGTGGTGAGGGCAGAGAGAGCTCAGACCTTGCAGCTGGTGTGGTCAAACCTCAGGCAGCTGCTCGGTCCAGAGGGAAGAGGGGGGCTGAGGACAGGTTTGGTGGTCTCCCAAACCTTGTTCATCCATCTATACAAAACAATTCCAAAACAGAAGTTGCAGAACTGAACATTTTTCCTGTCTCACCAAGCAGGTAAATGCAACATCAAGAACAGTAATTTTGTTCACATAGAATCATAGTAATTTAGGTTGGAAAAGCCCCCTAAGTTCGAGTCCAACCATTAACCCAGCACTGCCACATTCACTGCTAACCCATGTCCCCAAGTGCCACATCTTCATGGCTTTTAAATATCTCCAAGCTATGGTGACTCCACCACTGCCCTGAGCAGCCTGTGTCAATGCTTGAAAACCTTTTTAGTGAAGAAATTTTCCTGTTCAGATTTTCAATCTAAACTTCCCCATACACAACTTCAGGCTATTCCCTCTTGTCCTGTCACTTGGGAGAAAAGACTGAGCCCCACTTGGCCACAGCCTCAGGAACCTGAGGAGACCTCCTCCATGAGTAGCTCCTTCTGAAAATGCTGGCTTACGTCCCCCATCAAGTCTTAATTTCGTTTTCCTCTCTCTTGTCAGAATGAATTGATTTCCTAACCAGAACAACACAGGTAGCTGAGGACCTCCTATCCTCATACTGCCCTCTCCTTGTCCAACATTTACAGAGAGAAAGAAGGGAGGAGCAGCAGAAACTGGGTCCATTTTATCCAGCCCCAAGTCCAAACTGTGAACTTCCAAACCAAAGTCTCTTCTACGCTGTTGCTCAGTTTCCAAGATATGCGGGTGATAGAAGGATTTGCAGCATCTGCAGTCCACATTCATGACTGCAGAGCTCCCATCTAGAGAGCTTTATTAGCTGGTAACTGTAGAACAAGGGTCATAAATAAAAAGTTATTTCAACTTTTAACCTAGTAATATGTAGCTTCCAGAATTACAAAGATTTTATTGTACACAACAGAATCCATCAGTTTACTTGATCACTTGTTCCAGTATTTCATTTTCCTCATCCTTAAACATTTATGCCTTATTTCTCTTTTGAATAGTTCTAACTTTAATTAGAAGGCATTTGCTCTTGCTGGTAAATTAAACAGTCCTCTTGTCTTTGATGTGGTACATACTGCACTACATTTCCTCTGCTAAGCTAAACTTAAAGATTTTCAAACCTCTCAGAATGAAGTGTCTGAGGTTTCCTATGATTTCTGTATCCACTGTCAATACATAGGTCAATAGACCACCAATAGAAAGTGCAGCACATGGAGTTAACAGCTGGATCTGTAAATGGGGAGAGATGGATCCAAAAGCAGAAAGACAAAGGGACCAATAGATAAACAGATAAATTGCAACTCTCCAGGTTGCAATGAGTCCTTCACATTAGTGAACACCTTTTCTTATCTGAAAATTTTGAGCTGGTTCACATAATCCATCACTCCAGTGATGAAGACATTTGCATCCTTAATTTCCCTTGGAAATCACCTCCCCTCACAGATCACACAGGAAGCTGCTTCCCTTTTCACTCCCCAGATCCCTGACACTGTTATTATTGTATTTAACGATCACTTCTTCCCATCCTTCACCAAAAGCACTCCATATCCAACACATCCAATTTCACATTACCAACTTGCCAACTGGCAGTTGGCAGGAGCAAAACCAACTTCTTTTCTTTTTCTTTCTGGTCTTTAGTTGCCTCTGGCCCCTGGCCAGTGGTGTCTTCATTTATTGTAATGAATTTGTGTCATTAATATGTTGGATTTGCACAGCAATTGCAAAGTAGTACATTAGTACAAAAGCTATTGCTCTGGATGCCAGCGTTTTATTGCCACAGCTGATTTACAGGCTGATAAGCAGCTTTGCAGTGTCCTTGATGGCGGGAGAAGGACAGGTATTGTGGCAGTGGTGAGGCAGGCACAGCACTGTGGCTGTTCGGGGACAGTGTGAGGTTTCCCAGGCCTCGCACAGCTGGGGGTGGTTTGACGAGTTCATCTTTTCTCTGTAAAATGTCTTTGCCTTGGTGTGAGTGCTCAGCTATCCCAGAGAAACGCCGAGTGCAAAGCCTGTGTGAAAATCTCGGGCACTTGGAAGGGAGATTAAATGCCATTACAATACTGTAGGTTTGGGAGCTTCTGTGTGAGTAGCTCATAATAGAGCCATGTCATCACTTTATTGCAAAGATACGATAAAGACAGGCATTATATGGTGTTAACATTTAACAGCCATAACTTAACATTCAAAAGACTTTGCAGGCCAAGTCACAGTGAATTGTTTCTTTCTGTGCATTTAATCCTTGGCTCACATGCTAGAGAGCAAGGGTGTTTACAGAAAAGATAGAGTGCTAAGCAGACAGACTGACAGACCTGTCTGTCTGTCAGCTCTGGAGGGTAATCCCTTGAAATGCCACCTTAACAATAGTATTTAAAAGGAAAGCATGAAACAGGACCAGCACAGGCAGCACATCTGACTGTCAAAAAGAAACACGAAGCATCCCCCTCCTGGGATTGATCCTGTGCCCAGAGAAGTCAGTCATGAGCCCCTGGACATGAGGCTCTGGGCAGTTTTAGTGAGGCAGAATCAGGCAGGAGGGTGAGAAACACAAGAGATTTGGGCAAGGGCAGGGCATCAGCTTAGATCCACCTTTGGCACCTGCAAACTCTGCCTGTGGACAGGAAGGGATCTGGCCAAGATGTTTCATACCCAGGTGTAACTCTCCAGAGCTCATCCCAGCACAGAGGGGATCAAGAGTCTGAATTTGAAGAGTGAACTGTTAGTCAAACAGTTTCCCAGGAAATATTTTCTCTGTGGTACTCTCTGCTACAAGGTACAACCAACGCACTGTGAAACAAATCGTATGGACCTTCAGAAGAGTAACTGGAGCAGCCAGAGTTAAAGAGGGATGATTCAACAACCCCTTTGGTTCTGGATGCTCTTGCTTTGGGCCATGAATCAAAGTTTCACCCATGGGGAGGAAGGAGGAAAATTCCCTGTAGATGGAGCAGGGGAAGGAGGATGTTATTGCTGTAACCACCCAGACCTGCCTCTCCTTCCTCTGCTTCATGGAGCAGCTGCTGCAGGGCATGGCTGGGATGAACTATTGATCTGGGGTAGCCCTGTCCTCTCCCATCTGGCCACCTGGAAGGCAGGAGGGATGATGTCTCCATATTTCACAAGCCCTGAGAAAATGGAGTGGGCAGTCCAGGGACCTCCAGACTGTCAGTCCCCATCTTAATTAGGATCTTTCAGCTTGCCTCACATTTTAGGGAATTAATTATGCTGCTGCATAGCTGCATTTCTGGTTAACACCAGCTCCTGCTGATGGGCTGGGGTGTGGGTTTCCCCAGCTCCCTGCCACCTCTGTTTGTTCGTACTTGGAGTCAAGACTCAGGAAGGGTCCAGTGAGTGCTCAGGAGAATAATCAACAGTGTTATCTGAGTGCCATATCAAATAGATTTGGGCCAGAAATAGACTCAGCTGCTGAAAACCTATTAGCAGCATCTCAGATTTCCTGTGTACCAGCAAGTTACGGGGCAAGCACTTTAACACTGCCCACAGCTTGTGGTTAATTACTGTTTGTAGAGTTACCGCCTGCAGTTCTGCTTGACAAAGTGCCCATAAAGACAAAAATGAAATGCTTGCCCATTTTGGATGGATGCCACCTGGTCCCCCCGCCCTTCCTCCCCCACTGGGTGACAAAAAACTTGCCAAGATAAAGCAGATTTGTTGCAGGGTAGAATTTGTGCTGAGTGGAAGCAGCCGTGCCGAGGGGGACTCCAATCCCGCTGTGACCCATAACTCCACATGGCACTGCCCGTGTCCCTGCCTGCACTCCGGGGTGGCTGATGGGATGGATCTGGATCTGCCTGCTGAGAGAAATTCAGAGTCAATGCAGCAGGAAACAGGTGTCTCCAATCCCTGAATATTTTCCCCTCTTAAGGTCTGCGGTGCATCATCCAGCTGAGAATGTTGCCTGTGGTTGGGAAGCACACACCAATGCAGGAAACAAGCAGGGCGTGAGCTGGTGGGGGCTGGAGGTGTGAGATGGGCTGTGCAGGGAGCTGGGGGTTCTTCAGCCCATGGCTGGAGGGGGAATATGAGCAGTGCATAGCTGTTTGCTGAATGCTCTAATGACAAAATCTATGGAGAACACCAAATAACTTGCTCCAGGGCTGGATTCAGAGCAGAAGAATGGGAAGAAGCAACAGGGAAGAAGGAAAGTAGTAGGAGGAAGAAAGAGCCTGGTGGCAGGTATCTGTTGTCTCTCTGTGTTTATCTGAATTCCCTTTTTTTCTGGGACATTGCAGGGTGGCCATGAGAGTGGGAGGCATGATTTTGGTGAAGGTGGACAGACCAATTTCTCTGTACCCATCCCTCAGACTCTGCTCAGATCTGCAATGGCAGACTCCCAGGATCCCAGCCATGACAGGGAAAATCTAAAAAGCTCCAGCAGAGTAATGTGCAAGGAAAAGCTGGAAATGGGTGTAAAGGGGGCAGCCAGCCCCAGTACTTGCCCCCAGCCCACCTCTGCAGCCCCAGTACTTGCCCCCAGCCCGCCTCTGCAGCCCCAGCTAATGGGAGAGGTAATGGGTTGAGGGCCATGACCTGGGCTGGGTATTCACTGCTGACCTCTCCCAGGGGTTGTGACCTGAAGGCTGAGAGTGACTAATGCAGAGATTTATGTCTTGTTAATAACAGAATTGAGCAATCAATGTAATGAAATCCATGCTCCGCATTAATGAGGGGTTGAGGCAGCAGGGGCTCATCCCAGGATGAGCAAAAGGGGTGAAATCGAGATGAGTTTGTCATTCCCTCCAGAAAATGGGGCCATACCCAGGCCAGGTGCCCAGTGGCCACCTGAGGTTTGGGTTTGTTATACCCCATAAATTCCTGGTTTCTTTTCTTTAAACATCAGGGTGAAGCACGAAGGGTGTGGAGTTATGCCTACAGCTTCCCTGGTAGACATTAGTTGTGTGGAGACCTCAGAGCACCTTCCAGTATTTGAAGAGACCCACAAGGAAGCTGGAAAGGGACTGTAGTGACAGGACAAGGAGCAATGGGTTCACACTGAGAGAGTGGAAATTTAGGTTAGGTATACAGAAGAAATTGTTCCCTGTGAGGGTGGGCAGGCCCTGGCACAGGGTGCCCAGCAGCAGCTGTGGCTGCCCCTGGATCCCTGGCAGTGCCCAAGGCCGGGCTGGACATTGGGGCTTGGAGCAGCCTGGGACAGTGGGAGGTGTCCCTGCCCATGGCAGGGGTGGCACTGGATGGGCTTTGAGGTCCCTTCCAACCCAAACCATCCTGGGAATCTGTAATTCTATGCTATTGAGAAAGGTCTTTGCATGAAAAAAGGCGCAGGAGAAAGATGCTAAAGTGACTCAAAGTTTTCCTAATCACGGCCTCTGTAACCAATTTTAAATTCTGGCATTGTGACACAGCTAAAATTAGACCATGGCTCTGCAAGTCACTTGATTTTTGCTTCAGGAGAATTCTGTGACTTAGGCAAAGCTCTCATGCTACAGCACAAGATGTATCTCCAATAGCTCTCAAGTACCAGCTTTGCAGCCCCATCTCTTGCTGGAATATGGCCTTACTATGATAATATCCCCTTCCTAAGGATGCCAGCTCCATTCCGTGTTACCCAGCAGGACTCTGGGCTTGGGAAGTGGAATTTAAAATGCAAGAACACATGCACATGTTTGAAAAAATCAAATTTAAAAATTATTTCTCGATTTCTTAAAAAAGAGGGTCTATTTTAGATTGTTGGGGAAAGTAACATTTAACTAGCAGAATAGGTTAAACTGCTAGGCACTGCTAAGAATCTGTCATCAATTATTTAGAAACACCTTCCAGAAGAAAAGTGGCTGTGATTTAATTTTTTGGGAAAAGAAATTTTGAGGAAACAGCTGAGATGCTCTGGGAGCTTTGTCAGCATCTGCCCTATCCCTTGGGGTTGTCACCCACCTGAACAGAGCACTTTGCCACTTCACCTCTGTCCAGTCTGCTGTCCAGAAGGGAAACTGGAGGAAGAACATGCTGTGAGCTTTGTGTCCAAAGTTCTGCAATGGAGCAACAAAGAACCCTGGGAGTGAATTTTTTTGCTGCGGGGTTTTCCCCGACGGCAGCAGGAGGTGGAGGATGAGCATCCGCAGGGTGACAGGCAGCTGCCAGCCTGTCTGTCACAGGGAATGAAGATCTCCAGCAGCCTGCAGAAGCCTCCCTGTAACACATCCTTGGTGAACTCCTGCCCGGGCATTCAGCTGAGGTCCTTCTGTTGCCATCCCAGATGAAGAAGTCAAAGCCCAGGGGAGGCCTTGGGAAGGGGAGTGAGCTCTGAAACCTGCACAGCCCTCACTGCTGAAACAGGAAGTATCCCATCAGCATTTCAGTATTTATTTCTCTTTAACCTCCCAGCCCTGCTCACCTCCCTGCGCTGGAGGGGCAATTAAGCCGGGTTCCCATGGGAGCAGGGGGAGAGGGGAAGGAGAGGGGCACTGGAAGCAGAAAGCTTCCCTCCCTGTGTCATTAGTATAAATTGTGTTTGTGCAAGTTATATTTTACGGCAGGCGTGTCAATTAGTGTGTGAAATTTAATAACCCAATTGAGCTTCCCTCGCTCAAAGCTAAATTGAAATCTGTTGCCTGTTTGGGAGAGGAAAGGGGCTGCCATGGATGGGAGGCTGAGCTGGTGGGCCAAGCAAGGGCTTTTTTCTTGTAGGTTAAAAAAAGGGAATGGTTTTGTCATACTTTGCCAGGAGATAAATACCAGCTTTGCTTGGAGAGGGCAGCTGATTTGATTTTTTCATTTCTTTTTTAAAGGTGATGACTTTTTGGTAAGAAAATGCTTGGAAGGGATAAAGGGAATAATATTTATTTGATTACATTTGGTTCTGCTTCTAGTGGGGGGATTTTACCTCTAAGGACTGCAACACTGAGGGTAGCTTTGGAGCAATCCCAACTCCCAGCACTTGGATCCTTGCCATGAGGAGAAGGAGGATAAATCCACCTCACCAGCACCCCGTCCCATGGCAAGGCAAGGGGTGTGATGGGCGTCTGCCCAAATCCCACCAGAGCACAAGCACCAAATCTGAAACTTGCAGTGTTTAGAGCAGTAGGAGAGCACAAAGTGATCAGACTCTGCCTGTAAGAGGCTATAAAAACTCCTAAACAGGGAGCTTGAGCAAGTATGTAACTTATGGGCTGGTTTAACTTGCTTCAGGCTTAGGATGGCTTGTGGTAACAACTGGCTTTAGGATGGATGGTGGCATCAGCTGGCCCTGACGTGAACGTGCTCTTTGTCTCCCCCATTGTGATAAAAATACATTCAATACAACCATGAAAATCGGTGCTTTCACCTAAAGGCAAGACTCCAGGAGCTGAAGACTGGAGGAAAACAGCAGAATTACTACACTTGCATGAGCTCATCTCAGACTTTTATCCTCACTCTAGTAATATTGGGTGTTTTTTTCAACAACCCCCTGTCTCAGAATCACAGTGTTAATCCCTCTCACCATCAAGGGATGGCCTGACAATCAAAGCTTCATTTTGAGGAGCTCCCTGCTCTCCCCTCTTCCCTCACCTCTGCATTACTCCTGCCCAACAGTAATGTAGGAGGTGCTGCACTTCCCCTGTCCATATCCCAAAGGACAACATCTGGCTCTGAAATGATCTGTTTCTGAGATCTTTTCCCCCCTCACTGGCAGACACTCTCCAGCCAGGCTGCACTTCCAGCCTCTCCTGGGCTGCTGGTCTCAAAGCTCTCCAAAGAGACATGTTATCCAAGAGACAGATGTCCAGGACTGCTTGGCTTTCCTGGAGGAAAGAAACACCAAGGTTCATTCCACCAAGGATCTTTCCACCAAGCCCTGCTGCAAATAGGCAGAAAGCTGGAATCAGCAAAGGAATATTTATAAAATTGCTTTCATGGACACTGCACATGTGGTGATATATTTGTAGATCAGGTCATGCCATTCCCTGAAATATATGGGCAGTGCTCAGGATATTTAATGAAATAAAGATGTAATTAGCTTCAGCTTTTTAATGCTTTGGGAAACAGCATTACCCTGGTTTGAAGGGGACTCTTAAATAAGATTGTGTTACTGCACTGAGTAACCCACTGCAAAGATACAATCTGAGGAGGGAACCTGACCCTGCCAGGATTTCCTCTGTAGTGTGTTTGCATTGTATCAGCATCTAATCTGGAGCACATATCTACATTTCCCTGTGCCCCCAGAAAAGCAACCCGAGTATTCATTGAATGCTAAAAGAGAAGAAATTTGCTCCAGGAAGGAAATTTTAAGGCTACACTCTGCAGGGTCCAGTGAGTGTTTTTTTAAAGCATCAGAAATATTAGAGGTCTCTCATGTCTTCCAAAAACCTTAAGAAGAAGGACAAAACACTGCACAGCAAAGGCCTTTAGGAAGGATTGCAACAGGAAAAGAGATTAAACATAAGATTTGGCATGTCAATGACCTGTACACATTTTTCAGTGAACAGCAAAATACCATGAAAGGCCTCAGTGGCCTCCATGCAGTCAGCAACCAGCGGATCCTGATATGCCAAATCCACCGGGATCTTTTAGCTACCCAGCTACTTATTCCAGTTCCTTATCTTCTGACCAACAAGGCTCAATTTCGAGGGGAAGGGGATTAAATATTCCAACAAGATACTGTGGAGGCTGGTGACAATTTAGTGGGAGATTCAGAAGAGACTCCACAGCCTGGGGTCATGTCCCCAGCTGGGTGCTGGCTATAAACTACACAAATTTGTTTTCAGACACCCAAAATCAGCAAACATGTTATGCAGCATAGCAATTAGATACAATAACTCATCCCATTGTCCACTTTCCAAACCTTCCACCCTTCCACAAATAAAGCCTAAAATTAAAGAGCTGAAAAACATAAATTTGAAACATAATGAAAGACAGTTTGTGTTTTGTAGGCACAGGGAGGGCAGATTTTTGAGCCTTTCACTGGGCAACCCGAAGTTTGACTCTATTCCAAGATACTCTGAGATACTCATCATTACCTGGTGATCCAAACAGGCATGAGAACCCAGAGGACTTGTAGACCTCCTAGCCAGGTAGGACTCATCTCCATTTAGGAGTTCACAGTATTTTAGAGAACCTTCAGGCTCCTGGTTGCAGAAAGACAATCTAGCACTGTAGGACCAGAGCAGTCTACTATGCAGAGAAATGTATTGGCAAATAATACTGCTTTTGAAAGAATTGTTCCGTTCTTTTTCAGGAGAAAAGGAAACCTGAATTTTTTTCAGACAAAAATAAAAGCATCATAATTTTGTAGTATTTGAAAAGAACTCCCAGGAGTCAAGGAAAATGACAATAAAAATGAGAAATATTGACAACGGAAAGAAGCGGGGAAGGCTGCACGAGACTCTCGGGGCCTGGGTCCAAGGGAGGGAGAGGCTGATGCACAGCCTTGGGAGAGGCTGCAGTTACTTGTTGGAAAATGAGAAATGAGGGCACTTGTGAATTTTTAGGCTGTTTCATTGAGAGTTCTCCAGTTTGGAGAAGCACTGAACTTCCCCTGAACCCCTGGCCCAAGGTGAACGCAGCTTCCTTAACCTGCAAAGCACAGATGAAGCACAGGGGCTTCCCAAGAAGCACCATCTCCTTCTCCCCTTCTCCTCTCCATCCACTGAATATCTGTGTTCTCAGATTGCCTGACATGCCATTTACGGCAGAAATAACCTGCCTTGGCACTGACACCTGAAATTCACTTAAGGTTCATTGCATTACTAATGACCAGATCAATAAAACTGAAGCCACAAGAAGAGCTCTCCCCATTCATCCTCCTCCCACCCCTCCCTTCCCCAGCCGCGCTTTCCATACTCCATCTCTTTCCAAGGGTATTCCCCTCAGTCCTGGAAGGAGACTCGCCCGCTGCCGGGACA
This sequence comes from Corvus hawaiiensis, assembly GCF_020740725.1. Taxonomy (NCBI): domain Eukaryota; kingdom Metazoa; phylum Chordata; class Aves; order Passeriformes; family Corvidae; genus Corvus; species Corvus hawaiiensis. Next base: position 12,398,503 of record NC_063231.1, read on the forward strand.
GTTCATTTCATCCCCGACAGCCCCTGATATATTTCTCCCAAGCCTTGAAAGCTGAGTGATAAAGCTCAGGAGAGGAATCACCCACAGCCTCCCTCTAATCAGCCATGGCCTTGCTGAACTCTCCCACTACAACGAGGTGATCACACTGCTAGACAAGGCTGATTCACATCGTTTTCCCATCAGCAAATGAAATCTATCACCCCTATGACAGACCTGTTATTGCCGCACGCCACTTCAACCTACCCAGTTAAAAACCCCTTGTAAAAGCTAAAAAGGGACGTGGACATATTTTATGGCAAATTAACTTTTAACATATTCTTTCCCTCCTTGTATTAAGATCCCATGCACAGCTGACACGTCCAATAACGTCCAAGCTCCTCACCAGCTGCAAGGACAGTACTGGGTGAGGGCTGGCAGCTCCCCCATGGCATTGGAAGGGATTTAGTGTAATATGGAGAGATTAATTGCCCTCTCTTTTTGCTCATCTGCCTTGATTGACTCCAGAGGAAGCCCAGGAAAGCTCATATTACTTCCATGAGATGAACCCTACCCCAAGGAGAAGTCTCTGCCCCACAGAAGGCAAAGGCACCCAAACTCACATGGAATTTTTCTCTGGTCTGTTGACCACTGGATCACAGAATGGTTTGGGTTGGAGGGACTTAAAGTTCCACCCCCTGCCATGGGCAGGTACACCTTCCACTACCCCAGGTTACTCCAAGCTCCATCCAGCCTGGCCCTGGACAATTCCAGGGATCCAGGGCAGCCACAGCTTCTGGAGGCACCCGGTGCCAGGGCCTCCCCACCCTCAACTGATACTGAAATCCTTTAGCTCCTGCTAGACCCCTAAAACAAGTCACTGAAGACACTCATCAATTCAAACAAACTTTGGATCAGGCCTACAGGGCACCTTGGAAATAAACCCAGCCCTACCCAGTGCAGGCTCTCAGTCAGAGGTGAGGGATTCACCATGACCTCTAGACTGTAGCAAGTTCTCATCTGCTGCCATCCAACAGATCTTGAAGTTCCATCCTCTAATTCTGTTTTTATTTCTATTCTGGAAATGTTGTCTGGTCCTGCAGACATTTGGTCGCTGATGGTTGAAAGGACACGGAGTTGGTTTAAAGTACATGGAGCATTTCAGTGGCTCCACAGACCTCAGCCCTGAGTCTCAACCAGGACTCCTTTGAAGGCGGACAAGGCTCCTCCTCAGCAAAGCACTTCAGTTGTTTTTTCCTGAAGGAAATGTCTCACAAACACAAGGCAATGGGAAACTGTATCTTTATCATTCAGGGCCATGCATATTTTTATGAATTTTTTTTTAAAAATGATTTTTTTAAAAAAAACCCATTTCTTCTAGACCTGTACCTTAACAAAGCCAAAATCTGTGGCATCGAAGTGCAGCCAAGCCATTCCGGAAAAATACCTTCACTACAGAACATGAACATCCCATTACAGAGGCTGTGTGTGTGCACTGATTGATCCCCACACCGGCATTTCAATTTGTTTCCCACTGGAGGACTCATTCATTATGGAGAAATAAGATCATTAAATGCATGAATAAGCACAGGCATCAATAGATGAGGCTGGTGGTTACTTTACTGTACCTATCTAAACAATAACTGGTAAATAAATCTATTTGTGATCATGCAGGACTTTTTAAGAGGAATAAGGAAGCAGTAATTATTTAGCAGATATATACACAAAAGAATATTTTGCCAGCATTACCACCCTGTGCACACACACAACTTTTGCTCTTGCAGCTGTGATTGCAGGACAGAGGTGGGTCAGATGCTCAGATTGCAAACAAGCTGCCTCCAAACCTGCACAGAGCCCCTGTGGCCTCTCCCAGGTGTGTGCAGATACGTGTGTGCACATGGGAGCAAGGTCTTATCTCCAGCAGCAGGGAAAGGTGCCCAGAGGACACCATGCAAGATGATTTTTCTCTACTCTTTTTTCCTTTTAACTGATTTTCCACTCAACCAGCCTCTGGGATGAAGCAGGATGATCATGCTCTATTAAAGGTTTCCTTTCTTTAATATATATATTTTTGCCCCACCTGCAGTGCATGAAGAAAAAGAACAAAATGCCTGAGCATGTCCATAGTCGTGAAAGGACCCCTAAATCATGCCTTTCTCACCTGGTCAGTGACACTTTGGCCTCTCCTCACCTTCTCCAGCCAATTTCTCTTCACTGTGATGTCTTGCAGGATCTTCTTCCCAGCCTTTGGCCTCCCAGTCCCACTGGTTTTTATTGCTTCACCTTCTCACTTTCAAGTGGTGCTGGAGGCCACTTACTCTGGCTTTGACCCACCCTCATGCCCCCATCATGTACCTGTGTGCAAACGTCTGCCTTGCCTAGTTTTACCCTTCATCCACACTCACCCAAAGATGAAACAACTTGGAATAAAACCAGTAGCTGGGGTTGGGTTGGGTGCTGGGTGAGGAGGGATGAGGGTGGAGCAGCTGGATGGGAGCACAAGGAGTGTCCTCAGCCCCTGCTGGTGTGGATTGCCTGCTTTCCCATCTGTTTTGGTGAGTAAAGACTTGGCACCAAGGAAACATATCCCACATCTGATATAATGTTACTGCTCCCATTCATTCATTTGGATTTCCCCAAAGTTTAAGAAAATTAAACAAAAACCTGAACACAACCCCAGATTCTGGAGATAAAGAGCTTCCTGAGATTTTCATGAAAGTCCTGGATTTCAGATGAAACTTCTACCACTGAAATAGCTAAAATGTTGTTTTCCACAGGTGACCACACTTCCTTTTACTGATCAGATCTCATTTTACCTTGCTGGACAATCCAGCTATTAGTGCTCATCATTGCGTGACGCTGCAGAACTTGGGAAAACCCATCGTATTTGGGGTGCTTAGCAGTGCAGTTTCTGCTTCAACAGGGACAGAGGAAAGGCAGCAATGGCAGAGACAGGCAAGATGATGAGAAAGGAAGACGAAGTGAAAGAGGGAGAAATGAACATTTCAAAAACCAAGAATTACAAATAAAGGCTCTGAGGTGGAACATAAGAAACACCAGTGGCCAAAGCTTTCTTTGAAACTGTTTACAAATCAAACAAGTCTGGCCCTTTCTGTACCCATTTCCAAGAACATTGAATAATTCCACAACTGGTGGAATAATCCCATAAAAAAGTATGGTCAGAACTTTCGGTTTTTTCTTTTAAATAAAGAAGAGTGTTTAAACCCCCCCGCCAAAATCCCAACCAACAAACACCCAAACAAAATAAGTAGCTCAATTGCCCTTTGGTCATGTTCTTAGACCTCCAAGGAACCAATGTCGAAATAAATAGACACAACACAACTCAGCTGATTATCCTGAGCTCTAATTGAATTATAAGCCGTGATTTTAGAGCTGCTTGTTCCAAATCCCACATACTCCCTGCCTGGCAGAGGGTGATTTACTGGTGCAGCAGGACACAGTGAGCTCATGGTGGTGTGGGTGGGCAGGGTGGGTTCCAGACCTTCCAGGGACTGTTCCAGGCTGTGGTGGCCAAGTGACATCTCATATGTGCAAGCTGGTGCTGCTGGTGCCTGAGGACAAATTGCAGAGCCACAGCCAAGTGCCCTCAGGCGCTGAATTAATCGAAACAGAGGGGGAACTCGTGATACACGAATGGCCACGTTTGCCTCCATCCTCAGACAAATCAGTTCTCTGCTTTTCCTCACTGCAGGCAGAGGCAGTTTGTGCAGCAGCTGCCTGAAAGGAAATTTACTGGACAATTAAAAGTGCTGACTTTCAAGCAGTGCTCTTGAGGTGGAGTTGAAAATTATTGGGTGTGAAATGCAAATAGATTTAACAGTTTTACTGCTATTTATATGACGTTCACCCATTCCCAGCTATATTCCTCCCTTTTTTTTGCTCTGATTTTTAACGGTCCCAACTCTCACAGGTTTTAACAATCTCAGCCACAGGCAGTATAACCTGGAGCACCCTGCAAGGCTCAACAGACCCAGATCAGTGGTGCGTGCTGTGAGGGAGGGTGGGGGAGAGTAAAGTCTATCCCACTCCCTAAAAAAATATTAATTTAAAATTAAGCTGGTAATTGCATTCAGCTTTGGGTCTGCCCCACAGTCCTCTGAGGCAGTTCTTATTCAATCAGCTTTTGGCCAGTACCCAACAAACCTCCTACTTCAATAATCACAAATTGACCAAACTGGTTGATCTCCAGCTCTAGGAAAACCTTCCCTGAGGAGGGATGTGGGAAACCCACAGCGTGGCAGTGGGTCAGGTTCCAGAGAAATTTTGTTCCCATGGGCATTCCCATGGAGCACCCATTTTCCCTGATGTTCCCCTGAGGTTCAGTGTGATCTATCAGAGCTAGGATGGAGTTTTTATGAGGTTTAATTCCCTGCCTGATACATTAAATTAATGACCAAAACAGTCCATGGCTTAATTAAAGATCAACTGTTAAGATCAGTAAAGCAAGATAGTCTCAGGTTGGCCAGGCAGGGCCCTGGAAGAAATGTAAAGGAATGGAAAACAGTAGGAGAAGCAAAGTGAAGCAACCCCTCAGGAGCCTCTAGCACTGAGAATCAGGAGTTTCATGACTTTTGGCTCACATGACTTCTTAATCAAGGGCAAGTATCTATTATTCCTGTCTAACTCCTCCTGGATCTCACTTAATAAAAGGTGCCACTGAAATATTTTCTACAGAGGGGGATTTTCTGTGCTACTTGTAATGAACCTCTTATATCCATAATATCTGGTGCTGTACAATTTACCACTGCTGGGGAGAGATATTTGCTTCTCAGACATTTCAGGTCATTGTGTGAGGTCTGCTGTACCAAAACAACTCTATCTCGACCTCATTTGGAGCCAAATGTACACATTTGTTGTTTATACTACTGTTTCTGTGCTTGTGACCTTCTTTATCTTCTGCAAAGGGGACCAACAACCTCGCCTACCAGACCCTTCATCCCTATCTCATCTGGGAAATAGTATTTGTTACTGCTTGCAAATTCCCATGGCTGAATTCCACTCTCGTGTTTGTGGTGCAGTATGTGTGATTAGCATGTTCAGGTAGACACCAATATCCATCTGTCCATCCAGCTGTCCATCTGTCATGTCACCACTGCAGCCTCAGTTCTGCACAATGAGCTCTAACAAATAGATTTACCTACATCAGAGTCTGTACAAAACTCACTCATTTGCCTCCCTCTTCATGGAGAACTGTACTCATTTCGCTGGATTTCTGTCTGATCTCTCTTTGAATGTAGCCCTGGTGAGAAAGATTTGGCAGACAAGTGTTTAAGCAGAACCATAAATTTGATTTGTCTTCATTTAGTCTCATCAAAGGCCTCCCATATCACCATACCTCCTGTGCCCTAAATGTCCCCCAGCTATGAGGACATGAAATACTTTCACAGGTATTACAACATACCTGAACCAAAAGCAAGGTGTAAGAAACACACTGTGTCTTTTTCTCTTTGCAATTATGTTGAGGTGCCTCTCTCCTCCTCCTCCCATCCTTCCCCCAGTGATCTGAACCAAAACTCTGTGTTTGCAGCTGCAATTTCAAAGATCTATTCAGGAGTTTCCTCTATTTGTCCTACAGAAATTAAATCTGATGTGGGCAAAACAGAGGAGTGCCTTGAGCGTAAATGCCTTTCCCTCCACCTCCCATTACAGAGCTAATACTCCTGTAACTCACTCATCAAGAAATCCCTCCCCCAAGATCCTTCCCTGCAATCCAATAAATAATAATAATAACCATTCTATCAACTCATATTTCTGCAAGCTGGCACTGATTTATTTTTTTGGCTCTTGCATTTGAAATAACTGAAAATATTCAAAGGGGTAATGAAAAAAATCTCACTTTTAATTTTGAACTGAAGTTTGCCAACCTGGAAAGCCTTTAATAATGGTTTTCTGATGAACATATACTCACTGGGTCTCCCCTTGGCAGCTACATTTTGATTAAATCTCTTTATATCTGTATATGATATATGCAAATGTAATTATAATCACTTGGGAGGGTGAACAGTACAAATTTGGGGACTCACTCATATAGCTTTGACTTAAAAGAAAATGTGTTCCTGTTACAAACACACAGGACAGGTCAGTGAAAACTGTGCCCATGCCAAGGGGATTTTGCTCCTGGTGCAGAGAAGGGCTGCTCACAAGCACTTTTATCATAATGTTATCTGGGATTCCCCAGCTGGAAATGTCTGTGCTTGCACCGTGCAGCTCACAGTCAATGAGTCCAACTGCTCCAAGCAGCAGCACAACCACTGCTCCACCTCCATGCGGATGGGGTGTGCATCCAGCTCTGGGGTTCAGCACAGCAGGGACGTGGAGATGTTGGAGCGAGCCCAGAGGAGGCACCAAGATGACCAGAGGGATGGAGCAGCTCAGCTGTGAGGAAGGGCTGGGAGAATTTTAGGATTGTTCGGCCTGGAAAAGAGAAATTTTGGGGTGACCTCATTGAGGCATTTCAGTACCGAAAGAAGCCTGCCAGAAACATGGAGAGAGACTATTTACAAGGGCCTGGAGTGACAGGAAAAGTGGGAAAGGCTGAGACAGAGAGTAGGTTTAGATGAGATACTGGGAAGAAATTTTTCCCTGTGAGGGTGGTGAGACCCTCACAGGGTTGCCCAGAGAAGCTGTTGCTGCCCCATCTCTGGAAGTGCTCAAGGCAAGCTTGGATGGGGCTTGGAGCAACCTGGGGTAGTGGAAGGTGTCCCTGCCCATGGCAGGGGCTGGAATGAAATGGGTTATAAGGTTCCATCCAACCCCAGCCATTCTGGGATTCTGGGATTCTCTGGGTGTTCATGCTGTGTGGCTCTGTTGCTCAGGAGCTGTCAATCTCAAAAGCCAATGCTCTGAAGGTCTGATGTTCCCAGACAGAGAGAAAAGGCCTGTTCAGGAAACATAGCTGAAGGCAGTGGCCTCTCCATCAAGAAATAAGCATTAGATTTAAGTGCTTTCTGCATGCAGTGGAATACTTGGGCGTACTATCTCCTGCCATGTGTCGGGTGCTATTGGGTGCAGTTCCCAAAGCTCGGGGCTCTCCGAGACTGGTGCAAGCCCTGTGTTCCCAGCCCGGCTTCAGAGATCCCTGAGCAGGATGGCCACAGCTCTGTGCAGACCCAGGAGCTCTGTGCCTGCCCCTCATACTCCATAGGAAAGACTACATCAGTCATTGAGTGCCAGACAGGATGCAATGGACAGTCCAGGGGTCAGTCCAGCTGAGTTGGGATTTGGGGGAAATAAAGTCAACAGGCACTAAGAGAGCAGTGGTGAGAGCAATGCCCTGGTTTGCAAGTGCTCTCTTAGCTGCTATTTGTGTAGGGACAATGGGGGCTCTTTGCTGTAACGTGGAAATGTGATAACCCCAAACCTAATGTGGTATGTCCCAAGCAGGGCTGCAGTTCCCAAATCCCTAAATAAGTGGAGGGAAACCTGAAGAATGGTTGAAATTACAGGACGGGCAGCATAAATAAATGCCAAGGGTTTCTCCTGTACACCATGATACCTCTGGATTCTTTCCATGGACTCTGGTGGTAGAACAAAACCAGTGCCAAGGAAAAGAGAGTTGGGTTCTTCATAAATACACATAAACATATGTATATAAATATTTCAATAACTGTATATTATTATTTTGCTGTGAAACAGTGGTCTTTAATTCCTTGCCTATGTTCCTTAGCCTCCTATCCAGCACGACTAGATTGTAACAGATCCCATATTGGCTTCTCAGTGGAAATAAAAAAATAAAGGTCTTTATCTTTTCCTGTTTTGCTTTTCCCAGAAAGAACCATTGGAAAATAACATCATGTTTGGATTGTATGCAATTCTGTATTAACCAGAACAAATTAATACGAACTTTAGGTCATGGTCCAAATAGGATAGAAAGTAAAAGAAAGGAAAGACAGAGCAGAGCTAAAGGGTTGCCTGGGGTATGGGATTTCACAGCTGCTGAAATTCCAAAGTAGGAATCTGTACCATAGGGTGGGGGCAGACACTGGATGGGCTCATAGGGGATTTCTAGATGGGTTTTCATGGTGAGTGGAGGATATGGCTGCACCAACAAACAAGAAGTATTTTAACCAAGAAAATACAAACAGAGTTTTTGAGAAGAAATTGAGGGCACAGGGTGAGGAAAGAAAGGAAATCACGCCTAAAGCTGTGTTTGACTCTTTTGGATCAGCATAGGAAGAAGTTCAGGAACCACCTGCTCTCCTACCTGGGGTATGAGCCAGCTGTGTTTCAATAGAGACAAGCCATGGAAAATCAGGTACCTTGGACCTATTTGTTTAGGAAGTTTAGATCATGGAATTCCAGAATGGTTGGGGTTGGAAGGGACCTTAAAGTTCATCCCATTCCACATCCTGTCATGAGCAGGGACACCTTCCACTGTCCCAGGTTGCTCCAAGCCCCGTACAACCTGGCCTGGGACACTTCCAGGGGTGGGGCAGCCACAGCTTTTCTGAGCACCCTGTGCCAGGGCCTCCCCACCCTCACAGGGAAGATCAAGTGAGATCAAATTCAAGCAAGAGCAACACAAAGAAAGGGACTTTAATGTGGTCAGCTGACTGTCTTATCAAATGTGGTCATTGGACAAAAAAAGCCTGGCCACCACATCTGGAAAGAAACAGCTGGCAGGAGCGGGAGGAGGAACAGGAGGTGTAAAACCTCTTCTATAAGAGGTTTTTTATTTATTTTTTCCATTTTATTTCAACAGATGGAATTTTCAAAGATTTTGTTTTAAGTGTCATGTTGATTAATTTCATTTTGACTTCTATATTAAAATACTAATTGTATTACATATAAATGTTGACATTCTATTAATATATTAATACATTAATATTGTGGGATAATGTAACAGTCAATGCAAAATGAATGGAAATAGTGCACATACCAGATGTGTGAGTCCAAAAGAAACTGAAACTTCTCGTGGCCTCAGACATTTTCACAATTTTTTTCTGCCTCTTATTTCATCTGCTCCTCCCACATTGAATCAACTTAAACTACCTCAGAGAGAGCTGCAAGGAATGAAAATCTTGAAGGTTGTACTGGTTCCCACACATCCTCCCATATCACGATTTGTGACAGAATTTGGCTGTAGTGAAATACCCACTAACACTTATTTTTTATGGATATCTAGAGCTGGTTTGAAAGATGGTCCCTTCCATCACATGGAAAACGTTCACATTTTTCCTAAATTTTTAAACAGAACTAAAAAGAAAAAATCTTTTGGCCTCTTGGTTTTTCAAAAACAAAACCTTTTTTTCATTTGAATCCTTGAAATCTGTTGCCAAACCCCCAAAACTTTTGGATTTTTGTTCACAAAATAATACAATTGAGTTTTGAGGTATTCTTTTGGCACAAAAGCAACATTTTGAGGTCAGCAGATGCTTTCTATTGAAAAATGTCATCCTGTCAAAAGCACAATCTCCATTCTTAAAGGACATTCATGCCAGGAAATATTCCACCAGCTCTGTTAGCATTCCTCATCCCTCTCTGGGAGAGCGACACGGTGACTGCTTTTTAACAAGATGAGCTTACCAAGAATAATTATTGAGGATTCAGGAATTTCTGATCATATCAGAGCTTGGTACATAGGATTACAAAACGAGCTAGTCTCATATTCCAAACCATGGGATCCACCTCTAATATGGCTCACTCTTAATAAAGTGATTCCACACTCCAGTGCAGTTCCTCTGTTGTATAAATATATATTTCCTTGGCGGGACATTGTGGTTGCTTTAAGAAGCTGGAAGACATCAGAGCATCACATTCCAAGCTTGGCGTTGAGCAAGAAGCCACTAGAATTAAATCAAAGTACTTCTTTCTGGCAGGCAAAGCAAATGTAATGAAAATTCTAGCCTTGATCCTCTGCCAGGGGTAGGCAGCAAATTGAGTGCATGCCTACCACTCCCAAAGCCCAGTCCCTCCGTCTTGCCCGGGATGCCAACTACCAGAAGTACAAAGATGAAAGCAGCCTGCCAGACACAGCAAACCAAAGGGCTCCCTCCATTAAGAGGAGTTTATTACTCTCTTCCAGCTCCACCCATGAGCAAATCCGTCCTCCTCCATCATGTTGGGACTAATGAAGGGAGGTTGACTACTCACGGTGAGCTTGACATTCCAGGAAAGCTTTGGAGATGTCTCCCCTACCCAGGACCTGGCTGGATTACTCCCCCAAAAGGTGCGCCTTCTTTGGAACTGCAAGGTGCAAAGTCTCCACAGTTCTAAAGCCAAAACCCAGTGGGGCTGGATGGAGAACCGAGAAGAGTCATCACCAGGAGGAGACCGAGTTTGGAGAGGAGGCAGGCTCACAAGGCTGCCTTACTTTCTCTCAGTCACAAAGGTCTGAGTAAAATCAGTTATCAAGAGGAAGTTTTTTTCAAGAGGAGTTTTTTTCTCCAAAGAAAAGCAGTTTCAGTGTGGCATTTCCAGCTAAGCTGGAGCTGTGGGGCTGTGTCAGACCATGTGCTGTGCCCACCCAGGCAGCTCCCACTGTGAGAGAGGCAGGGCCCAGCTATTTGGCCAATATGGGGCCTCAAATGTCACCCAACCCCCAAGACAGAGGCATCACACAGTCGCAAACATTAAGTGGGGAATTTGTGTCAGAGAGCAATATTCAGATCAGCTGCCTTTTGATGTTGGCACGCTGAGAATTCCCATCCCACTAGTGAGTCTCCTCCATTCTGTTATCTTCCATCTACATGAAAACCAAACCCTCACACACCTTCATAACAGTGCTTGTCCCACCACCCTCTCCCGCCCCGGCCATCTGAGCCTGACCCAGGCCAGCTGATGGGACAGGGGCGAAAAATCTTTATTTAGATGGAAAAATCACACTTTGCCCTCATACGCTTTGTGCCTCCAGAGCAACTCCTCTGAGGCTACAGAATTGCTCCAAATGAACAGAAATGAGGCTAAAAAGCCAGCCTTTCCTGCTTGCTTACCCCTGATGTAACTGCAGATAAAAGCTTGGGAATATTGCTACAGTGCTGGATTTGGTGGGGGAGAGGAGAGGGTTCTGAAATGGGTCAGCCCTATTTTCTTAGGGACTGTGGTGAGAACAAGGTTAGATCAGCGCTGAGTGCTTTTGAAGGTGTCATCTGGCAATGAACAAGAAAGTGAGGCTTTGAAAATGCTGAAAAAGAAAGGGACCTTTGAGATTTTTATTTGAAAGTTGGAGGAGCAGCATATCCTGATTAGTGAACACCCCCTTTAGAAAACACCAGCAGATGTCTTGATCTATACATTTAATATAAGAAATGTGGCCATTAAATAATTAATGTCTATAAGTGCCTAGCTATGAAAATGCAAAATGAAATATTAAATAGAGCTGGTACCAAATGGAAGGACTTCAGAAAGGGAACAAATGAGAGCCATGTCATTCACTATTCCCAGGAAACAGCCCCAAGGATCTGGAGCAGAATGAATCCAGGAGGACGAATATGAAGTGCTTGGGAGCAGAAGAGAAGGTGGGTCACCGATACAATTGTCAGCAGCCCTGACCCCTCACAAAGTGAGGAGATAGATCCCTCCCTGCAGTGACTGCCTTGCTCCCTGTGCCAAATTCAGCCCAAATTTCATCGAGGCACAGCAGAGCACCTTCTGAGCCGCAAGGTCTGCAGCTGCATATGAATAATAAAGGCTGCAACTCATGGAGATAACAGCACAGACTGAGAAGTGTGTTCAGTCTCCCATCCCTTCAGAAGATCCTGATCCACTTCTGATGGAGAGGATGCTTTGGAGTGACCTAAGAGTAACCAGCCTTTGGTCAGAACCATTTCTCTTATCACTCCTGGCAAGAGCTGGGGTTGTTAATTGTGTCAAGACTAAGGGAACCCAAGTGGGATGCTGATATGGCTATCAGGAGTATTTAGTAGAATAAACAGTTTGGAAGAGAAGTTAAACCTCACACTCCAGAGCTCAAAATAATCGCTATTAGAAACTAACTGTGGGTTACAGATAACCACGTTCTGTCTTCTTCAGGCGTTTCACATCTGTGTCTGGCAGAAGCAGCAGTTTTGGGAAGATTAATTTTTTCAGGTTTTCCTGGACATTCCTCCTCTGAGATTTTTTTTGGGGGGGATACAACTGTGTTTGTGGTTTTCCAGGTTTCCTGATTGGAGCAGATGTGCTGTGTTCCCAGCCAGGCTGATGACTAGCAAGACACAAATGCTGTGTCATGTGGTAGATCCAGCACTTCTAGGAAATGCTGGTCTTACCACAAGTGCACATCAGCCTCCAGAAAGGCTGGACAGGAGCCCCAGAGCTCACATCTGTCTGGGAAACCCTCAACAAATGAGTAGCAGTGCTGGGTCCTGGCAGCCAGATGGAAAACACCAGGTTTGACACCTCTGTTCCCATGCCTAAACTCCCCTCTGTGGTCTCACAAAGTGCTGCTTCATGGTACAGCCTGTCCTACCACAGGGACTTCGGTTTCCACCTGTACATTGGGAGACTGCATGGAAAGACTGCCCTGCCATCCTCTGCCCCCAAGAATTGCCACCACCAGCAAATAACTCCGGAGAAAGGTGCTGTGTGTGAAGGGAGAGGAGCAAACGCAGAGATACAGGAGGAGAAGCTCGTAAAACATGGGGATTTTGGCTCTTATGTGGGATAGCTTTTTCTAGCAGGCAGCAAGAGCTGATCAACACATTGGATTTTTAGGGAAAAGTAAAGACATTATGTTGACCATGAGCAGAAGGGATCAGCTCAGGTCCAGGGCAGCTTTCCCTTATTTGAGTTTTATAGTCCAATTCCACACATCAAAAAGTGCTTCCTTGAAAATCAGAAGAGACTCTGATCTGACTCATTTCATAACATGGGACCACATTTATAGCTGGCTGAAATGTCCGCAAGCCCAACCCAGCAAACTTACAACCAGCTCAGATATGTACTGTGCAGCTTGAAAATGGAAATCTCCTTCACATGATGCCCTCCAAATCCTCACTACATACACAGAACAAGGAAAGTTGGAATGATCTCAGTCATCCCCAGCCAACTGTATATTCAGTATTTTCTGTATTTATTTCCAGCTCCAGGATTAAGCAAACAACTCCAGTCCTATGACGTCCATACAATTAAATGTATCATTTTCCCATCAACTGCCTGGCTGTGCCAAGCTGAGCAGCTCGGATCCCTTTGCCATATGGAACAAATTTGCCTGCACAAGACTCGAACGTGACAATTAGAAATGGGATGGATTTCCCCCCAGCCCCCATAAGCAGCAAAGATGCCTGGAGGCCTTTAGTAGGGCTGGGAGGACTTTGCTGTATTAGCAGAACTAAAGGTAAACTGGAGCTCAACCAGGAGCTTTAACTGATTGTCCTCATGGGACCCACGTGGAGGCTCTTGCCCAAGTCTTCTTGTCCTAAGCAGGACCAATGGTCTTGTGAGCTCCAGGGTAGCTCCCAGGACCCTACCTAGGGAGCTCCCTCCAGCCACATCCTGGTAGAAAGACTCAAAATTTGAGAAATTACGGAGTGGTCAGTCCCCAAGGCCATTCGGCTGGTGCTTTCCTAGACGCGTATTAGAGATGAGATGAATCCTGATCCTTTTAAAGCCATGACAGCTCCAGTTCAAAGGTATCTAATACACAATTCCCAACAGACAATCAAAGGTACCAACCTTTGCTCCCTGTCCCCTTTACTAAAGCAGGAAGTGCTCTCTAAAGCAGCACCATGAAGGTTTGGTTGCAAAGGAAGCGTTTGGCACTCTGCGAAGAGCACAAAGAGACTTCCCTTTTCACAGAGTTACTGCAGGCCCTGCTCATCTCACGCCCATCTTCCAGCTGATGATCTCTGGGGAAAACAGGACACTGATCTGCAGGACAGGCTGTGCTTCCACGGCTGAGCATGGCAGTTCCTTTCACAGCCATGGATGTTACAGAGGAATTGAATCTGAGCCCCTCTGCACTTGCTGAACCACATCTGACCTTCTCTTTCCAACCTCCTGAGATTACCTTGATCTTCTTCATGTTCCCACTGCTCCCAAGGTTAGGTTACACCCTTAGTTCTGGACTCTGTTTTAAGTCTCCCATGAATACCGGTGTCAGATCTGCACACAGCTATCTCAGGAATGTGGCCAGGCTGATCTCCGTGCTTACTCAAGGTGACATTGATTCATTCTCCCTCTCACTGCCCTGATTACATTTTGAGAATGTGCTTCATAACAACCTTGCTCATCCACCACCACCACCCAGTTCCCACCCCTGACCTCCACCTTTGTCAGCCCCCTGCTCTGGGATTTAGTATTTTCTTGTCAATAGAACACGCAGGCAGAGGCATTTGGGGTGTGGGAACAGGCAGAGAAGTTACATTTAAAGAATTATACAAAGTCAGGTTTTGAATTGAGGTTCTGTCCCTACACTCCAATAATTTCCTGCTCACACACCAAGCAGCTCACACACCGGGCATAGCTCCAGGGAAGGCAAAAGAGCTGGAATGGGAGGACCGTCCCCAGATTCAGAGCCCAAGAACCATCCAAAGGGGAACATATTCATCTGAAGTGATTTGCAAGAAATTGCTTCCTATGCCAGTCCCCTCATATGGGACTACAGGCTGCTCATGGACTGGACCCACATGACCTGGTGTCTCTGCTCAAGGCAATGCTGAAAAGAGACACCTCTGCTTAACCACTGAGGTGATCTATTTATACTGTGTGGCTGAAAGGTGAAAGATGAAGGTTTATGAAACTTCCAGGTCTCTGTTTTTGCCAAGTTTCTGCTTTGGAAAAACTAAAAACAGCAAGGGAAAAAAATAGACAGATAGACATCTGGAGGGCTGAACAAAGCCCTCTCCTCAGGCTGACCTAGTTACAGTGTTTGGGGAGAGATTTGCAATCCTGTTCAACAGGAGGAGCAAGCAGCTGAGGGCTGAATTCAGCCTCAGAGTAAACAGAGCTCTCATCACAGCAGCCCTGCACTTTTCCACCAGGTCTCCATCTGATCATGGTCACCAAGAGCTGCAAACCCTCAATCCGGCATGGAAATGGCTTGGAGCAAGTTCTCCTGCTCAGTGATGCCAGGAGATCCCAGATAAGGCATGGCTGATGTATACAGCGTGTCCAGGGCTGACTGATGTGCTCATGGCGCACAGAAGGCAGCTCTCCCCAGCACAGCCCCGTGGCTCCTTCTGAGGCTCCTGCACACCAGCAATAGAGAGGACAAAGAGCTGGGCAGTGTCTCAGACAAGGGAATCAGCCACAGCAGCCCTGCTTCCTCCTGCTCCACATGTGACCCTGGAGACGCAAGCCCTGTGAAGGTGACACATCACTCCACAGCCGTGGTCAAGTCAAAGAAATTACTTTTTACATAGGCAGATAGTGATAGGACAAGGGAGGATAATTTTAAATGTAAAGAGAAGAGATTCAGATTTTCTCAGAGGGTGGGGAGGCCCTGGCCCAGGTTGCCCAGAGAAGCTGCGACTGCCCCATCCCTAGAAGTGTCTAAGACCAGGTTGGACAGGGCTTGGAGCAACCTGGTCTGGTGGAAGGTGTCCCTGTCCATGGCAGGGGGGTGGAATGAGATGATCTTTAAGGTCCCTCCAACCTAAACCATTCTGGGATTCTGTGATTCCATGAGATCAACTGAAACTCCAATTCACTGCCTGTATTCTCCCAAAGGCTGACAAAAGGAACACCTTTCACACCTTTGAGAGAAGAAATTGTTGGAATGTTGGCAGGTTTTCTGCAAATCAAAACTATTTTTCAAGTTCAAAATATAGGAACTAAAAGTGATGCCCATGGGATTTTCTTTGCAGGTTGAAGTCCATCCACAGGCTGCCCTGGGAGAGCTGGGACAAAGTGCAGGTTTGATTAGACGCTGCCAAACACAGCTGCTGGGATTTTTTCACACTTAACTTCATCTCTTTCAACTTGCTACTAATAACGTTTTACCAAAACTGATTTCAATTTAAAATCATGTTATTCATAGTAAAAGATGCTATTTATTAATAACAATTATTACAAGGTGTTATTCATGCTGCTTTGAGTAAAACCCTAAATGTTTCCCGAGATCTGGCTTTTGTTCACTTAAGAAAGGCTTCTGAAAGGCAATATTTTGTAAAGCAAGTTGCTCAAGGTATTTTGGCACCAATTCTTCCAGTTGTGCACGGGAGGGCAACACAGGCAAACACAGCAGTGAGATAAACAGAAAGGGTGTTTTGGAAACATGTGGTTCTAAATCAGTGTTTTGGCTGTCATGCTGATTCAGAGCTGAGCTGTGCAGTTTTTTCCCAATCCAGAACAACAGAGGAAAAATTATCTCTGATAAAACAGGGTCAGAGTTTCTGGATTTCTGAACTGAAAAAATGAAGTCAAAGAGAAGAATTCAGGGTGATGCTGCTGGACCGAGATGAAGGGTCAAAGAGGAGAAAGGCTGTTGGCCACAAACAAAACAAGCCCCAGCGTCCCTATCAGGGAGACCTTGGAGAGATGCCGGGTACTGTAAACGCCACCCTCCAGGTCAGTGTCCTTCAATTCATGACCAGGACAATTTGTGCTGTTAATTTTGCTGCAAGGGATGTGCACTCTGGACTGACAAGAAACCCAGTGTTTGCTGCAACAGCCTCCCCTTCATGATAAGGGCTGTCCTTGGGAGAGTCCCATCGGTCTCCTAAAGAGCCAGACCTCCTGTGAGTTCTCAGCAGCACTCCAAAACCAATTTATTTCCTATTAGGTCTTAAGACAGCTCACAATATGCCAGTAGACTCCAGCATCTTGTGCCAGACCAAACCCATATTTCTGCTAATATCTTCAGTCCCTCCCTCCCCCCCCGCCCAAATCTGCTCAATTTTTCTTCATTATAAGCACAGAAGAGACTGACTTGATAAAGTAAAGGCTGAGGAGGAAAGGCAGGAATTGTCTTCAGATCTGAACACTGAAATATTTAATGGTCTTTCAGGGATCTTTGAGCTCTCCAAACCTTCTCAAGATCTGGTGCTATTTGGGTCTTGCTTTGCAGCAGGTCCCCAGAATATTTCAATTTTAAGCAAACAAAGAAAGAAAACCCCCAAAATCCCAGTTCCTCATCTCCCCAAACCAAAACTGTATTCTTTCTCTTTTAACAAAACCTCATCACTGTAGATGAAAAATGTAAGTTTGGGAAGAAAATGTGTGGCCTGCTGATAAGATTTGTTTGGTTTTTCTGCAATAAAACAAACAACAAGGCTGGATTGAAACTTTCCAGCCTACTTTGTATTTTCCTCTGTTGCTAAATTTCAGATTGCATCCACACAGTTAGGAACCCTCCATTTGAAAAGCCACAGATTGTTTGCTAAGGGTGGCCTAGAGCTGTGCCCAAGTCGCTCCCCCCATTTTCCCCATCCCATGTACCCTACAGACCTTAAAGATGTCTATTTAGAGTCCGTGTCTAAATATGCACATTTATTTTTTAAAAAATTATAATAATTGATATCTAAATACACAATAGACCTGAGGATGAGGCTGACTTTTTCTGCATCCATGGGGTCTGAGGTAGAGGTGCTCTCATCCGTCTCAAGCCCAAGCACATGGAGACAAGAACAAGAAAAGGGACTAGCAGATGTCAAACTTTGCAACAATTTCTGTTGATATTCCAGCCCTTTCTTCTACTGCTTGTGAGTGTGATGTCCACCACCCAAACCTGGAGACCTCACAGCACTTTCCAGCTTCTGAAGGGATTACAAGGAAGATGGAGCTGGACTCCTCATCAGGAACTGGAGTGTCAGGACAAGGGGGAATGGCTCCAAACTGACAGAGAGTAGGTTTAAATTAGATGTGAGGAAGAAATTCTTCTCTGTGAGGGTGGTGAGGTCCTGGCACAGGTTGCCCAGAGAAGCTGTGGCTGCCCCATCCCTGGAAGTGTCCAAGGCCAGGTTGGACAGGGCTTGGAGCACCCTGGGATAGTGGAAGGTGTCCCTGGTGGACTTAGATGGACTTTAAAGTCCCTTCCAACCCAAACCATTCAACGGTTCTATTTTTCTATGAACCCAGGGCAGCCCCAGGAAACGCCACCCATGAGGCAGCTGTCCCAGGGTGGAACCGTGTCCCAGCCATGCTTGGCTCTGAGAGTCACTGAGAAAGGAAGATCCTTTTTGTGCTGGTGATGAACAGGCAGCTTGTCCTTGCTCAGCACAGGCCGTGCCTCCTGCTGCCCCAGCAAAGGTGGCCCAGTGTGCCCAGAGCTGATAAAGACACACTGTGCAGTCCAAACAAAGGTAGCTCTGGGGGCAGCAGGTCACAAAAAGCTGGTTTTTTCCTTTGGGGTGAGCCTGTGTAAAAGAAACGAGCCAGGCTTGGTTCAGGCCAAGTGGGAACTTGTATAAAGATCCTTTCTCCATGCCCACTGGGATGCTAAAAGCTTAGAGCAACTTTCCCAAACAAAGAGCAGCAGTGAGAATGGAGTGTTCCGGGCAGTGGAGCACCCACTGCTAGGAAGTGAATCAGCACTGATCAAAGGGAAAGGGTCAGCCTTTAAGGCTGTAGAAGCCAGCCCCAGTTCCTCTCCAGCAGCCAGGACAGGTTACACCAGGAGTCAGCAGGGAATTTTCTACTGGAACTTTTTTTTCTGATAGAAAATTACATTTTTACAAAGTAAAACTATGTAATGAGAAACACTTATTTTTTTACTTTTTTCCCAAAAAAAATTGAATATTTCATTGGGCAAATCAAAATTAAACATTTCCTTTTGGACAAGTTTAAGCCAAGAAGGAATATTTCATTTTGTTGGAGTTACGTGAAGTATTCTATTTTAAAATGGCACTCTAAAAATCTCCAGCTCAATTTCCTATTACTTAATGGAAAGTTCTTTCTCCCACATGCTCCTATTTTCAACCCAGGACTGATCCCTTTGAAAAACTACTCCCATCAAAAACCTTTCCCAGCACCACCAGTACCATGAACTTGGGGAGCCATTTCACCCCACAATGCTTGAACAAACATCTCCCAAACTCAGCACAGCAAAGCAGTGACCCACACTTGCAATATCTGCCACCCCCTGAAGCAATCTCTTCAGCTATATCTAATGTTGCTTTACAAAGCCTTTCAGCTCCATTAATAATCTAAACAGATACTGGGGGTCTAATTAGCAGGCTAATTGGAGAGCACGGTTAGGCATGTACTCAGGCAAGACTATTTTATCAGTAGAATGAGAAAAGAAGATTTGTGGTCTGCACCAGTTTTATTGCTGAATTCTACGCAAGATCTCAGCCCCATGCACAGAGCCTTGGCCTAAAGCAGTGTTTGGCCACCGCAAGAAATAGCCAGGCTGAGGAAAACCAAACCCTTCACCTTCACCAACAAGGATTTTCTACACACATGCATTAATTTCAGATCCCACACACTATTTCAACTTTCCAAACAGCTTTCCAGTTTGTATGATGTCGAGACTCGGGGTTAATTTTCTAAGAGTTTCCAGAAGTTTCAATTATGTCATATATATGTCACACAAATGTATAGCACAGGAAATAGCTGAATTTCAACACCTAAAATTAAAAATTTTCCAGGGTAACATTTCCCTTAGCAGCCTGAAGGAAAACATCCTCTTGTTTCAGTCCTGGAGGTTGGCATTAGATGAGAAATCCTACCAGAGACATGAGGTCCTTACAGTGAGGATCTCTCACTATAAACTCATGCTCATGCCCATCCCCCCATCTCTGCCTGCATATAATTCCATTTAAACCCAGTTTCTCTCACTGGGAGGTTGAAATTATGACTACTCTGTAAATGTGTTTGTGGCTTTACCAATACCCAAGTCTGCTCAAAAATAAGAATTTCTGTTTCACTGCCTGTTTTGGCCAGTTCAGCCCCAAATTGCACCCAGACAGATAATGATGCCTCCTGCTTGTGTCCTCTTGGAACCAGGTGTCCTGCCCAGGCCATGGGCCAGCTGCTCTCACAGCAGCAAAGCCCAGGCATGTCCTCAGGGACATATTTCAGGTCAGGAGGTGGCTCACAGGCAGTAAACATGAATTACTCTTGAACTGAAATTTTTCCATTCCATTTGAGAAATGAAACATTTCAGCAAATGCTGAGTGGAAGACACTGGCATGTTTTTCCTGATAGGAATTTGTCTTTTTAATCAAAATTCTGGTTTTGTGGGAAGCATGTTTTTTCTACTGAAACCCCTTCGGCAGTAAATCGTTGGTGAGCTTCACTGCTGTTATATCAAGGCCACATTTGACTGATTTTAAAAGATGCCACAGCCTTGGGAACACCACATGGTATTCACGGAACCACCCATTCTCCGGCACTGTGGAAAGGCTGACAAGAGCCTGTGAGCCTGGTGTGAAAATCCATCTTCTTATTAAATGTGTCTGCCAGCCCAAGTTCACTCCTGCTCAGGGATGGCTCTGACTGCCAGTGGACATGGTCAGGGGCTCAAAGGATAAGAGACAGAAGGAGCACAATGCATCTTCATTGTGCGGTCAAGCATATGCCAGCAAATATATCTATTTTACATCAAAGACATGATTTTTGCACAAAAAGACTGTTGCAGGCAGTCAAAGTGGTCAAAGGTTCACAACTACCCTGGATGGGCTTTGGCTTTGTGGCTGGGCAGCGTCAGTCTTCACTGAGGTGCAGAAATTCCTACGTGTTTTGACAACCATTCCACTGGCTCTGTCCCAGCCACAGAGGTTTGGTGGATGTTCCTGTGGGCAGCACAGGCTCAGTTGGTCACTAACTCACCCTAGCTCATCATCAGTGCCAGGCACTGACCTCTCCAACCAAGCAAAGACTTTGTGTCACATCAGGCAGTAGATTTGAATTAAAAACCTCCAATTCCTGGAATCACAGAATATCCTGAGGTGGAAGGCCCCCAAAAGGATCATTGAGTCCAGCTCCTGGCACTGCATGTGACACCCCCAAGAATCTCACTATGATGCATGAGAGTTAAGGAACACTGTAACCTGTGATTTTTAATTAGCTCTGTAGCTAATGAACAGTCTCTGAATTTCTCTTTGTGTCACTTTGAGATGAGTTTAATCTGTGTGCATGGTTTACACTACAGCTTCTATCAAGACCAAGCTTGGTGTAATGATTACTTGTCCTCTGCTACCCCTGAGGGTTTCACAAGCCAGGAGGTGGGTTTGGAGTGAATCCCCTGTGCAAAGAAGGCCCCAGTTTTGTCTGTAACTCCTGGAACTGCCTCTAGTTCTTCTGATTTCCAGTAAATATTAAATATGTAGCAGCTCCTGGGATCCTGTAAATATGGTACAAGAAGGAGAGCTGTGCAATGACACAAACACATTTCTCATCCACCTGTCAGCTGTTCAATGGCTTTTTGAAACCATTAACTACTACACAGCCCTTCATTTCCCCCAAAGATATTCATCATTTGGAGCTGGGAGCAATGAGGTGAACCAGGAGGCAGCAATTCTGCACCAGCTGGAGGTTCACAGAGACGGCAGAGGAAGCCCATGTGGCTGGCTGGGCAGCAAAACCTCCCAGGACCAAGTTCTTTAAAGGGGTTGGAGTAATGGCCTTGTGCTCAAGTGTGATTTCTGTCTCGGGTTTACACCCGCTCTAATTTACTCTGAGCTGGAGGTTGCATTGGGCCATCAAGTTGCCACCAAGTGGAGGCTGCCAGTCCCCAGCAGAGAATTACAATTTGGAGAGGCAAAAAGGGTTTTAAAAACACCAAAGCTGCTGAGGTCTCAGCTGCCTTCCTCGTGCAGGCACTGCTGAAAATCCCACGTAATGTTTAATTAGTGTGTGAGCTGCATGCCAGTGCTCAGCAGGCAGGAAACCTTCGTCTGGTATCTCCTGAGATCCTCAGGTAAAACCTCAGCCATCACAATGCCACTGGGAAGTGGTTTATCTTTCTAATTTCAGATTTCAATCTGCCAGTTTACCACTGGCAGCACAGACTACCCTTTACCTGAAACATAAGCTCTGAATTTTGGCTTAAATCAGGGATGGGGAAATGAAGACAGCCTTGTACTCTGCCTGTGGCTATAGATGCCCCCATAGTTCTTTATCCTAGGTGGAAAAGCTGAAGAACAGTAAATCAACACAATTACATGCTGTCTGTATTTAGGGTTGTATTGTAGTATTCAAGCTGTCAACTCTGACTGCATAGAGAGGAAACCAGGAGCATCCAGGCAGAGTGTGGTGCCTCTGGGCTCTCCTCAATCCAGCACCACAGCTCCAGGATGGATTCACAAAACGGGCACCAATTTGGGTCAGTTCAGCCCCAAACCTCCCCCATTTAGCAGCTCCAGTGTCCAGCAGGACACCTGATGTCCCGGCTGGACCACAATGAACCCTGAAGGCACAGACACCAAACACCATCACATCAGACACATGTAACTCCCAGCACCCAGGTTACATTTGCAAACAGCTGATTTGCAGTGGAAAAGGGAGAAATGAAGCCACCAAACTGCTGCTTCCTCTTGCAGCAGCAGATCCCATGGCTGGTGGATGACAGGGTCCGGCCGCGGCGATCCCGCGCAGAGAGGGGGGAAACACACGCACTGTTATTCTCAGTAATAAGATGCCTGTCAACATATAAACCAATTAGGTGCAGCTTTTGTGTTCATAATAAGGCTGGGCAAGATGCTTTCTATGAGCGAGTGCTTTCAAGTGAAAAATAGCTTCTGAAAGGATCTGACAGTTTGCACATGAGGTTTCGGTTTGCTCAGGGTTTGGTTGGGGTTTTTTTTCAAATGCAAGTAATGAAAATTCTCACATTGTTTCAAACCAAGAAACTGTGTCTCAGTTTTCAACAATCTTTCTCTCTCACACACTCACACACTGCTGCTTCTAGGTTTCTTCCTCTCTCTTTATTTTTTTAATCGCAGTAGAAAGATGAAAAAGAGGGAAGAAATGAAAATCCATGTTTGAGAGAAACACAGTGAAAACAATTATTTTCTTCATTTTAGTCATATGAACTTACTTCAAACCAATGTTTTTGTGTGCTTTCATGTATTACCAAGAAAGATCCACATTTTCGGATGGGAAGTATTTGTCATTAAAGTTTCATTTTTCAAATTGCTGGTTAATGTCTGGCAGCACAGACTAGCCTTTACCTTAAAGACAAACCCTGTATTCTGAGTTAAATCGGGGATTGGGTAATGCAGGCACCCTTGTACTTTGCCTGCAGCTACAGATGTCCCCAAACACTTTTTATCCTAGGTAAAAAAGCTGAAGAACAGCAAATTAGTCCCATATATTACTTCTCAGAGAACATGAGTAACTCCCAGTTAGGGTAAATGGAAGCATCAACCAAGTTTTGGGTTCGGAATCCAAGCACAAAGTGAGGCTGTGTGATTTATATTAAGAAAAAACCCAAAGACATTTCCCAAAATCAGGACCCAGCAGCCCTGGCTGAACTCCTCCTTCCAGGTATAGAAGGTCCTGGAGAGTGGCTGGAGCCTTGTTCCAGCCGTGAGCCGTTTTCTCGTTAGAGAAAACATAGGAATTACAGATCTTGAGAGTCATTCCCATCTCCCTCTAGCGGTTCCCCAGCTCCCCGGGGCCAGGCACGGGATCTGTGCTGCAAACAGACAGCTGTGCCTGTGGAGCAGAATCGTCGTGGAAAGAAGGAGCCAGAGGGGAAGCAGAGTTTGCACCAAGCTGCTTGTCCAGAGCCCCGTTTGCACAGCTTGGAGATTAAAAAAAGCGTTTCTATTTGGCTGGTGAAGCACCGAGACTCTCCTCCTCCCTGGAATGCTGCAGGTGGCCCTAAACCATCACAGAGCATCTCAAAATGACTACAGAGCATAAATCACTGAGTACATCTGAGCCATCTGCTGCTACAGAGGAGTCAGCAGCATTGCTGGAGTGTAACCACAGCAGCAGCTCTGCCCTGGGCTTTTCCAGGCTGCCCAGATCCCTATGGCTGTTTGTGCGGTGCAGAACCAGCAGGAAAAGAAGACAAGGACGAGGTAGAAAATCACCTTCAGAAAAACGGGTGCTTTTTCCACAGGGATCACAAAGGAGCTATTTTGTAACCAAAGGCAAATCACACCTCTGGCACCTGCAATCCCCTTCCAATAGGTGTGTGAGTTGCAGAGACAGATTTGCTACAGAAATCTGGTTTGGTTTAGAGCCGAATCAGTTTAAGGAGGGAACTGGCAGGAATGCCTTGCACAACCTCACGAGTTCCCTGCAGAGCGACGCCGGCACCCGGCGGAGTCTGTATGTTCCCTCTTGGGCCCACCTGTCACAGCTGAAGAGGTTTCGTTCCACCTTCCAGAACAAAAAACTCGGGGGAGGGAGATATGAAACCTACTCCAGGGTTTAAAGGAAAGGAAAATCCTCCCATCACAAGACATAGCAAAGCTCACCATGTGAAAAAGTGATTTCCAGAAACAAGTGGAATCCAGTTCCCTCTTCATAAAACAACAGTGAAGAAAGAGATGGAATAGTAACAGCACGGGAAAGCAAGAGCAGACAGAGCACCTGGGATCATGCCTGATGTTTGGAGACCAATATGTCTTCAGGCAGAAAGTACTCATAGTCCTGCAGCTCATAGGATTATGAATAATTTTGCAAAGCAGCCCCAGCAGTACCTGTAGCCTTTGCCTCCCATCACAGGAGGAGCCTAACCAGCACCATTCAGGCTGGAAATTCAGAGTATCCCTCTATGCAAGACCAGCAAAGCACAACCAGACACAGCAATTCTTGGTCGGGCTCATCTCAGCAAGATTTTTTCTGTTTTGTGTGAAGAAAGAGGAGGTGGAGGAGGGGGGCAAGGGGCTGAGAACAATATGTACTTATGCATGTGAACAAATAGATTCCAGTTTTTTAAAAAGGATCAGTAAAGGTCTGTACAGTGTGAATGATCTGGGGAATTCCCAAGGGCTACTTTGAAATCCAAAGTGTTGTATTTTGAAATGGACACAGATCTTGGCGGGAAGTGGAGGAGCAGACACTAATGGTTTAATAGACTGTGGAATGGCTATAAAAAAAGAAAGGGGGGGAAGAAAAAGCAGATGGCAGCCCCTTTGCAGGAGCCATAAAATTTCATGGTGTATTTTCTATCCATGGCTTCGCTGTAATTCAAGCCTTAGGGGCCAACTTTCTCTGGCAGTGGTTACTGAGGGGCCTTGGAGGGCACAAGTAACAAAGAGTGGACACTGCTTGGGTGCACTGACCAAATGCTCCCTCTTGGGCTAGATCAGGCAATAGAAAACAAATCATTTCAGAGAAACACCTAGGAGACTTCCCAAATGCAGCCTCAAAGTTCCAGGTCAGGGATGTAGAGAGGAAAACCCAAAAAGTTCCAGAAAACAGAAGTGGAAAAGGGGCCCTTTACATCTACAGATAGAAAATAAAGATCAAAGGAGATCTACTATCCCTCGACACAGCCCTCATCTTGCGTGGAAAAATATTTTGATTTCTACAGCTGTGTCCTGCATCTGGGCATTTGGGAAGGGCACACGGTCAGGCCAGGACTGTGTCTGTCTTACAGACAAGCCTCTCAAACCTCCACTCTTCACTAGAACCACGTTTAAGCACTGCGCCCTCAGAGAACGGGTTGGGTTTGAAGGGATCTTAGAGCTTATCTCGTTCCAAACCCCTGCCCTGGGCAGCGACACCTTCTACTAGACCAGGTTGCCCATCCAGACACTTGTCTCTAAATTTAGTCTAACCAAGGCTCAGCTCAAGGCCACATTTAGATTTGGCTTTGGTTTATTACCATAAAATCTGAACCAAGATCCCAGACATGAATGCAAATAAAATAGGCTGCAGAGGTTAACACATATCAGTTTTGGTTCCATCCCTCCGTACAAGAGATTATCTTGATCTCAGGAGACCCCATCTGCAGAGCTGCCCCAGCCCTGGGGCCCAGCACAGGAGGCACCTGGAGCTGCTGGAGGGAGCCCAAAGGAGGCACCAGGATGATCAGAGTGGTGGAGCAGCTCTGCTGGGAGGAAAGGATGAGAGGATTGGGATTGTTCAGCCTGGAGAAGAGAAGCTTTGGGGTGACCTCATTGTGGCCTTCAGTGCCTGAAGGGAACCAAGAGGAAAGATGAAGAGATGAGAGATGAAGTCTCCATTACAAGGGCCTGGAGTGTCAGGACAAGGGGGAATGGCTTCACACTGACGGAGAGTAGGTTTAGATGGGATATTGGGAAGACATTTTTCTCTGTGAGGGTGGTGAGGCCCTGGCACAGGTTGCCCAGAGAAGCTGTGACTGCCCCATCTCTGGAAGTGTTCAAGGCCAGGTTGGATGGGGCTTGGAGCACCCTGGGATAGTGGAAGGTGTCCCTGCCCATGGCAGGGGGCTGGAAGGAGATGATCTTTGAGGTTCCTTCCAACCCAAACCATTCTGTAATTCTGATACCTCGTCAGAGGTAACCTAGCCCGGTGTCACTCAGTCACCATCGCAGGTACAGGGGAGCATCCCCAACCCCAGAGCTGTAACACACCTGCTGCCATTTCATCCTCTCCTAGCCAGGGCACAGTCATTTGGGATATGAATGCAACAAGAGTGATTAACTGTTAATCTGTCCATGATATATAAATAAAACAGAGCAATTACTATGCTGGAAGAAATAAGGAGAGGGATTATTTTAATTTGATCTATCTAGCAAATATGTTTTGATATTTTAGTTCAAAGATGAAGCATTCCACACACATTAGAGATAAAAAGCAATAATTAGAAATGAATGCAATGAAAACTCAATTTTCCTTCCACCTGTTTCCCACTGGAACAATTGCTGTGTGGAGCATAAGGAGAGAAAGGAAGGGAAAAACATCAGCCTTGAGAAACTGCGTTTCAGTTGCATTGATTCCAATTATTCCAAGATCTGTCTCAGCTTTGCTAAAGTATTTGTTTCCAAATTATATCAACACAAGTTGGAAGATGAGAAATATTTTCTCAAGGATTAATGATTTTTTTTAAAAAGAAGCTTCATTAAAAAAAATCACTATTATGAACAGTTCTCTGTCAGAAGTATTTCAGTAACTTCACACAGGTGCTTGGACTCCGTGGTGACTTATGCATATGTAGGGTTTAATTCTTTTTTTGGGGGAGCGGGTAGAGAGCAGGAGTCCTCTGCCTGCATGAGAAACCAGAGCAGCTGGAGATGAAGTGAGTAAAGGAAACTTGTGCTCTCCGTTAGGAGTCCAGCATTTCAAAGCACTCAAGAGTCTAAAATTAGGCAGAAAAAAAAGGAAAAAAAAGCTTTTCTTACCATTTCACTTTTGGAACAGAACAAAATGACCCATTTTCTCACTGAGGTGCAAAGGAAGAAGAACAGGGAGAAGCAAAATAGTTTTTCCCCTCCCTGTGCATCAGTGGGATCCCTTTATTTCTAAAGACCTGAACCCAGAGATGCCATCATTCTGCAAATCACTCATTTCAGCTGTTTCTTTTGGAAGATCTCGCAGGTGCACTTTATTGGCAGGGCACCAAAGGTCTATTTTTGCCATTTCTAAGCTATCAGCATCCGTAAGAATGGGACAACTGGGATTCCTGCTGCTGGGAGCTGGTGCCATCCCACCTGGATATGGGTTTGGAGAATTCTCTGCCCGTGTTTACAAACCACCAGAAGCATTTCCCACTAATGAGCAATTCCTCAGGAAGGTTAAAGAAAAGTCAAGGTTTTCATTAAGGGCTCTGGCCACTTAATTGGTCTATTCTGACAAATGCAATAATATTTGCGGGAAGGCCAGGCAGATCAAGAAAGAAGTAAACAAGGTCAGGAGTGTCTGTATGAAGTAAATCCATGGATATATGCCTGGAAAAGCACTGCTGTTGCTGCCAGGAAGGAGATGTTCACCTCGTCCCACTGGCTGTAGTCCGCACTTGGAGGTAAGTTGACGCTTGATGCTGTTCAGGAATTTGCCTTGGGGATGAGCAGACTTTGTGGAATTAATGACACCTCTCCAGACACTCGGGGGCACAGAATGGACAGGCACTGCTAGACCACACACTGCAAATGGTGCCCCAGAGGTCCTTGACTGGTCCTTGGACAGGAGTAGAAATTACCCAAGAAAATTTGCTTTTCCTCTAAACTTGGATTTGATAAAATAAAAAGATCATAGAATCACAGAACAGTTGGAGGAAAGGATTTTAAAGCTCATCCAGTTCCACCTCCTGCCGTGGGCAGGGACACCTTCCACTAGGCCAGACTGCTCCAAGCCCCATCCAACCTGGCCTTGGACACTTCCAGGGATGGAGCATCCTGATAAAAGGCACTGAAAGTATGTCCAGAAAAAGAAAGAAAACAAAGCCCCCCAAATTAATTTTTCTGCAGTTTTGTGCCCTCCTGCCCCATTTCATTTCCCAGTTCACCTTCTTTAACAAAGTAAATTTTCCCCATAAAGGTGTGAAAAGCTGTGTCTATTATTAGACATTATCAGTAAAATACAAGCTAATACAAAATCTGGCAACAGACCAGATGGCATCATCTTGTCTCCACCTTCCCTGATCCTTGCCCCGTTGTCACCAGCATTTTAGGTCTCTCTGAGCTCTTTCCAGGAGGCCTCTCCACGGTAGCACCCCAAAAGAACCCTGCAGCCCCTGGGACCCTTCTCTGACACAGGGCACCCGGGAAGATGAAACGTGAAATGTTCAAAACAGACCAAAGGAAGCATTTCTAATGCGAGTAATTATCCTGTGGCGCTTCCTGCCATGCGATACAGGCGAAGCAAATAATGCAGAATGATTCCTCAAAGACTCAGTTACTGAGTTGAATAACAGCATCAGCTGCAATTTCGCTGCCTGGGTCTCATATTATGAAGGCTCCTGGTCCCTGTGCTTCGAACTAATCCCCTGCTGGGATTAGAAAAGCAAACAATATCTCTGTTTCAGTGACAGTCACAACTTCAGGTAATAAGGAGGGCTCAGGCATAGGCTGGGGAAGGAGATAAAGCATTAGTTTTGTACTCACTTCTCCAGTGGACCACTTTAGTTTTCCCAGACTATTTTCCCATGTAGTGGAGGAAGCCTGTCTCTAATGGGGGTGCCTCACCTTTCCTTAAAGCCTTAAACTACTTAAAAATCTAAAGCACCTTACAAGTGTAAGGAACTCGGATTTTTCTGAACAAGCCACCACCCCTGGCTGCAGGGAGGGGCCAGTTCCCACTTAGCATCTGCAGGCAACTCCCAGGCATGGTCAGGCGGCTTCATACCACAGTTTTTTGGATGCTGAGCTCCTCTGTCCCAGCCCGTGCACAGAGCAGGTTTTTGAGAGCCAGACAGCCCCGCTGATGAGGAGCATGCCACGACTGTGCCCTGCCTGAGCTCAGAGGAGCTGCTGTTTGCATGCCCAGGTTGGCACATCCCTCCTCCTGAAGTAGGTGCCGGGGCTACTGCTCTGCAGCGTCATTAAGGAGCAGCTATTTCATGCCCTTACAGAGTAACCTCGATGCTGCTACATGAGTAAATGGGGAAGTTACACAATAGGTCGTAACATTTCAGGCCCTATTAGGAACAAAAATGCCTTTGTGAACATGCGGGTTACTGAATAACCTCCTCCATCCCCATAAAAAACTGTGAGTGGGATTGAGCTTTTTTTTCTTTAAAAAAAAAAAAATTCTGGTTTATATGCAAATCAGGATCTTGAGGCTCCTTTTTGTGTCTCCACAGCTTGCTTGCCTTGCTCTCAGCCTATCAGCTATCCTCAGAGCAGGGTTTTGGTAGGACTGAGATCCAAAACAGCTTTTGGGTCCCAAGACAAAGAGGGCTGAGATTGTGCTTTATAGAGCAGGAGCAAAAGTGCCCCTGAAACACCCAAGCCCATCCATCTTTGAGCATGTTAAACCTGCTCCGTGCTGCCTGAAAAATGGGAAGACAAGTCAGGGTTGGTTTTGGGTTTTCTCCAAAAAAAAGCAGAACCACCCTGCAGAGAGGGAAGAGGAGAGGGAAGAAGAAAATAACAACCCATGTATACATGTAGTCACGCTGCCACTCATCTGCTGGCACAAGGTATCCCAGTTAACAACCCTGAGGTCAGAGCTTGACCTTCTCCCACCCCACAGTGATTGGATGGATTCAACGATCCAGGTGATAATGGGGCACTCTGCGGTTGCTGACTGGGAGAGCAGCAGGGTGGGAAGGTGTACATAACCTCTCAGCCCATCCCTGCCCTCTGCCATCCCCCAAGTGCATCCCTGTTTAGGGACTGATGTGCCTGTTTATCACAGGAACATTTCTCAATCATTGTGAACCCTCTGGAGATGACCCTGAGCTGCTGTAAGTACCAGACTCTGGACCCTGTCCAGCAGCCCCTCACTGGGCACATCTGAACACTCGCAGACTGCTCCTTCTCCTGCTGCTTTCCCATCTGCTGTCTCCTCCGGGCCACCTCCAGTTTTCTTCCTCTCTGTAATAACCACAGTTTTTATGGATTAGCTGCAGCAGAGACACTGAGGTGCAGCAGGTGCTGGTGCCCTCCACCCCTTTATTGACTGCTGCTTGTTCCCTGCAGCACTTCCTCACACAGATCCAGCCTTAAAACTGACTGAGATGGGGCACCCTGGCACGGCCAGAAGTGACCTGAGCTTGAAGTTGGTCGGGGGGACTGAAATGACGCAGCTCCTGCTCTTGTGCTGAACTGTTATCAGGTTCTCCAAACAAGCCCTTGTTTTCACACAGAGCCAGATGGGTCCTCTCTCCCTTCTGCCAAGCTCCTCACTTTCCTCCTGGAAACCTCCCCTGCACAGAGCCCTGGGAACTCCAGAGCAACAGCTCTGTGCTTTTTGACCCTCATTTCCTCTTCTGAGCCAAAGAGAGTGATTCTCTCATAATCAGATTTCTCAGACCTTTTCCTTGAAGGAGCATTGACGTTTCTGTAACTCTAATTATGTTACTGGCATTTCCCACTGTCTGCACTGGGGACTGCACTGTGCTGGGTAAGGCTAAGGTGCTCAGGCTGTGAGACCCCAGAAAGACCCACAGGCACATCTGTCATCAAACAGTCACCCAAAATCACAGCAGAGGCAGGAGCAAAGTCAGCCCAAGAGCTCCCATCTCACGATTCCCAAAGTAGCACTCTCACCACTGGATAATGCACTTGAAAGCACGTTTATAAATAAACTTGGGCCTTGTGTAAACCAAATTAGAATACACTGGCAAGTTATTCGAGGAGGCTGGCAGACACATTCTTTACCTCAGGTGTCAGCCACAGCAGAGTGTTAGGGGGCTTGCATTACAGGGAACACTTTGTGACTTTGAGTTATATTGCACTTAACCTGTAAGTGAAACAATAACAGCTTGGTCTATGGAGATAACACCCCAGATCAACTCCCTCCAATAAATTAGGGAAACATTCCACTCCCCAGCCCTGCAGTCTCACACCTCTAAATATCAACACAAACTTCAAGGGTTGGATGGAAAAAAGGGTGTTAAGTCTCATGGTGTTTGAGGAATTTCCCAATATGAACTAAATTAACTTTCTGGCTGCACTAACCATAGTGGTTGAAACCAGCCCCATCTGAGACAGATGCAGGGCAAGAGATGCAAGCAGCTGTTTTGCACATGAAATCAGATTGAGATTAACACTTACCCTTGGAGTTCTCACTCTGGGGGTAAAATACAGCTTCAGGGACCTCTCTGTCTAAAAATACCTCTGGTTTCTTCAGTGGACTAGAATGGACAGGCTGTGAGAAGTAAAAAATAAAAATCTCCCCCCAAAAGGAAACCATTGACATACATTCATCCTCTTTGATTCCTCTGGCTTGACATTTTAAGGATTATACCTAAACCATGGAAACCAAGTTCATCAAATTCAACTGGAGAAAACCACTCACTGCTGCACTCCACTGCTGCAGGAGGACAAAGGCAGCACAAAACGTGACAGAAGGATAAGGATAATACAAGGATAAAAGCGGAATTTTGTACAGGGAAATCTCTTAGTGAGGAAAAGAAATGGGAGAAAGGGAATGTTTTCATGGATGCAAGCTGATGTAGACTTGTGCACTGGGGACATCAACCATGCTTTTTTCCCATTTATTGGTATTTACATAAATCTAAAATTCTGGAGAAGAGAAGGAATAGTTCAGGTGCTGACCAGACTGGATAAAATGGATCAGAATTCCCTGGACGCTGGTCTCTTTTACCCCTTCCCCGGTTAAAGGCGAGCCTGAGCACTCCAGTAGCCAGCCGGTGCATCCCCCGTGGCCTGGCAGCACATCCCAGAGGAATCAGCTCATTTAAGCCACTCAGCAGATAACACGAGTTTGTTTTTGGAAAGGCAAAGCCATCTGTCCATGAGGATTTCTCACGCTTCATGTGCCAGCCCTGGCCAGGGAAATACAACATTAACTACATCAAAAGATATTGTTGAATGAATAAATTATAAAAGCATCCAGGGTACCTATCTGGGGTATTATTTTACACGCTGGTGCCGAGTAGGTTAAAGGAGCATGTTTTGCTGTTATTGCATTCCCAGCTCTCTTTGCAAGGGCTCAGCATCGCTGTGAAAGTGAGACTATGGACATGAGCTCCCTGCCGGCACAGCAGGACCAGGCACAGAATTTGCCAATGTCACCTCTCCTCTAAGCATTACCCTCCAGAGACAGACAGCACACACTGCTCCCGGGCAGGACAAGAGGAAGAAGAGCCCTCCAGACAAAGCTAAACACGAGTCCATTGAAACAAGTCCTCAAATTGCAATTTCACAGCCCCATGCTGCCAGTGAAGCCCTGGCCTCC
The DNA here is from genome assembly GCF_020740725.1 of Corvus hawaiiensis. Taxonomy (NCBI): domain Eukaryota; kingdom Metazoa; phylum Chordata; class Aves; order Passeriformes; family Corvidae; genus Corvus; species Corvus hawaiiensis. The sequence continues at coordinate 12,431,071 of NC_063231.1, forward strand.
TCCTGCTCCTCCCTGCAGTCAGCTCAGTATAAACATCCTGCTTAGCCAGCATCCACCTCTCAGAGACACAGCTCTGGTACAGGTACACTGGTACTGGAGCACCCATGGACCAGTCCACATCTGAGGATTTCCAGAAGCTTTGTAAACATTATACAGTTAAGCCTCACAACCCTTGTGTGGATGGGCTGAGCATTATCCATCATGGTTTCTTAGCTGTGGAAAGAGAGGGAGAGAGTCCTCGAGTGCATTATCTAGTATCGCACAGAAATCCTACAAAAGAATTAGGATTATCACCCAGATCTCTGGATTACCAGCCTTTTTATATGCAATATATTCCTGATCGAAACCATACAGTCCACCTCAGGGTTTTGCTCACAGGAAGATTTCTAACCAAGCAGAGTTTAAACAGTTGCATTTTTTATAAGAAGAAAGAAAAAGGAAAAGGAAAAAAAAGAAAAAAGAAAGACTAAAGGAGCCAACTACCATTTCAACTGGCAATAAAGCACAAAGCTTGTGTTTGTGCTAAGAGCAGTTGTTGGGAAACTTTCAAATCAAAGTTTCCTAAATAGTACAAGGAGGAGCACCCAAAAGTCTTACTGCTAATCCCAGAATTACCTCCTTTGCTGAGCCCAAGTTCCATTCATGGAGCAGGAGGGTGAACACCTGACCCCATAAAGCTACAGGATCACAGCTATTCCCATCAGTGGGACGAGGGTCTCACTTGAGGTTGTTTAGTGGGTGAATGCTATTGCCTTTGGCATGATGGACCTCCCTGGGCCACCGTAAACTATTACAAAACTCTATTAATTTTGGCCTTTTACCCAGAGAAATAAAAACCTGTTTGGGACTAAAGCCTACCCACACATGGAAAGGCTACAAAATTCAGTGGTGGTGGGGGGGAAAAGCAGCTCAGAGCCAGAGGCAAAAATGGGGATCTGCTGCTGCCTGGCAGCAGATTCAGACTCCTCATCACAAAAGATTTTAATTTGGCCCCTGCTGTACAAGCACAGCCCCTGATAGGCCTATCTCCCCAGGCAAGGCAGTAAATGACATGTGCCCACATCTGGCCCCACTGGTCCCCTGTCCATATGTCAACCCGCAGCGCTGGTTACCAGGGCTTGGGAGCCCCAGCGCTGAACGTCCCCAGCTCCCCCTAGCCAGCTCTGGGGTTGATTTCAAGGTATATCATCCCAGCCACCTCCCAGAGGTGTTATTTGCCATCTGGAGCTGGGCAAGCATTCCCAATGAATGTATTATCCATCAAAAAGCACACTTTTCTGCAAACTCAAATTGTTTATACTTGAAATATATCTTGCTCAGGAAAGAAAAATCCATAAAATAAAATTGTTGGTGTTCACAAAGCAAAATACTTCCGTTTTCTTCTGAAATGGTGTCCTTGTTTTTGAGGTGAGAACAATCTTTATTTACAGAAAGAAATTAAAAGAATTGAAAACTGAAATACAACAAAATATTTTCTGGATTACTCAAGATCAGATGGTTAAATTAAAAAAAAAAACCAAATCAAACTCATTGCAATGATTTCCCTCTTTCCATGCCCAAAAAAGTTCAGATCAATCCAATTCAGCTTTAGCAAGTCTCGCTAAAACCAAAACCCAGATTGGGGGCACGGACAGTGGTGTAATAAAAGAGATATAATTGTCCTTATTCCATTCCCCCCGGAACGATGCGGTCCACAACATATTTGACCCTAAGGTTTTGGGGAACCCAGGATTTCACTCTGAGCTAATTTACACAAAGACTGCACAAACAGGTGACATTCATTCTACAAGCCTTTCTGGCCCATAAATGCTGATGTTGATCCCCCTCTCCCTGCTTTTCCACCTCCCAAAACCAACACTGCAAGGACCTGAACAGATGCCAACAGCTGGGCTTCCCTAAAAGCCACTGTGGGTACTGCTAAAGCCCAGCCTGTTGAACCAGCACCCTGGGCCAACCTTTCCCAGTGCTCAGGGATCACTGCACAGAGGGTGCTCAAGGATGGGGAGTGAAAGTATCACAGCACAGTCTAAGGCTTTTTTCTTCTTTAAATATGTCTACAAAATGAAATCATTTTGACTCCAGGCTGTTTACAGCTGTCACATCTGAAACAGATTTTGCCACTTTGGTGTCAGAAGGCTGGGTCTGCAAAAAGAGACATAACATGAAAACCTTCATGATAAGGAGCCAAATCATTTGTAAATTGAGCCATAGGGTCTCTGGTGGTGTGACATTAATTTAATTCTCTTACTGCCATGCTTAGGCAGAAACACTCCCTACCTAGCTTGTGATCACAGGAAAAAGAGTAATAACCACATAACAAGGATCCCCAGGAAAAAAAGCTGGGCTTTTGAAGGGACTGTGCTTCTGAGTATTTACATTTCAATGGGATGGAAAGCATAGTTTCTCAAGTATGCCTTGCCAAACTCTCTGAAACACCCTTTTCTTTCTGTTTGATTAATCATTTCGGGCTTAGAGTCTTTTAAAATACTGCTACTTCTAGAGAGCAGACAAATGTGTGTCCCCTCAGATAAATGACAAACCTTAAGGCTCTGCTTTGCTCTTTTCCTCTTTTAGCTACTTCAGCTCCTAAATCAGTAAATACACAGCATAGATTTTCTGACTGTGTAAGAAGAGCTGGTGGATTTGAAAGACTAAAGCAATGTTGCAGGTTTCCCTGCTTCAAGTAGGGCTGAGAAATTACAAAATCTAATCTAATAAAAAGGTGTTTCTTTCCAAGTGCTCAGCGTGATTAAAAACCAGCCAATTAAAGTTGTGATTCAATATAAAACCTGAATGTTTCCAAATGTATAAAACACTTGACACAAGCCTGACATCTGCCCTTTCCCTCCAGCTTTCCATATGGAAAAGAGATCTACCTGCCATCTCTGGGCTGCTCTGCAGCAAAGGAGTTTGGACTGAGCTAAACTAGATTTGCCAGCGAAATCTTTGCCTTCAGCACACGTCCTAAACACAGATTTGTTTCACTCCTTCACAATTCCTAAAGCTGCTTTATATCACATAAAAATACTCTACTGGCTCAAACTCCCTTGCCCTGGACAGTCATTGGTCTGACAGTGGCAGCAGGAGATGCTGTTTAGAGAAAACCTGTGAGCCTGACCGCTCCTGCAGCTCCTTCCCTTTGTACAACCGGCATCCCCAGCTGCTGGATGTGGGATTGTAACACCATATCCCTGCCCAGCCATTTTAGTGTCCATTTATTAAGCTTCTGTGCATGACTTCTCAAAACTCCCCTTTGAATCTGCTGATTTGCCACCTTCACCATCTTGCAAACCTCTCCTATACTGCATTTCAGCATTCTCATCTCCAAACTGAAGTCACAGCCACAGGAAGCAGCTTTTCCATTCCTATTTTACTACAGCACCTTCTCCAGGTACACCTTGGCCTTCACAGGACTAATTTTATTTCATTGCAGAACTAGTTTTAAAAGATGAGTGATCAAAGTATAATTTGGCCACATGTGCTGTCAAGGGGACCACAAGGACTGTGCTGGCACAACCTCAGTGCTGAGTGAGGAGCTCAAGGGGACAAGTTCAGTTCTCAGATGCTGCAAAGTTTCCTAATCCCAATGTCACTTTTTTCTGAGCTGCTTTTCTCAGCACCATGAAGTCCTCCAGACACAGGATGATCCTCCTGCTACCAAGGTATTTCCAATCCCAGAGGCAGTCTGATCCTGCTCATCAATCCCAGCTCCATGCTGGGTTGTACAATGTGGACATGTCCACCCACAAGTGCTGGAGCATCCAGTTCTACTCCCTTCAAAGAGAGTAAAAATGCTGTGTCACAAACAGCTGGCAGCTTTAGAGCTGGTTGACATGTTTTTGAACCCTAAGAGAAGTTGAAACAGTTCAAATTTCATTTCAAGTGATCACTACTCCTCCTGAGGTCTCACATACATCAATCTCATAGGCAGTGGTAATATATCTGTATTCCATGAGTATCTACACACTCAAGAAATATGAAATACTAATTTGTGTTCCACTTACCTATATACAAAACTAATAATCAGCAAAAGGGAAGGTTTCACAGAAAAAAAAATCTAAAGCTTTATTAAATGTGGTGTGCAGAAGTAGTCTTGAAAACAAAGAAAAGAGAATTCAGGTTAAGAGGAGAAAGTGAATAAATACACCAAACTGCAAACCAAAACAAATGTTTTGGCCTGGGAGAAAGGGTGGAACCCAAGCTGCATTTCTGGAGAGCTGAACCCTTCATTCCTGCTGGGTGCTGTTCCAATAACCGCCACACTTTGTGGAAAAGACTCTTCTCCCTTTGCTGTTAACCAGATTAACTCATGATTCTGCACAAATATTCCTTTATAAAGCCCACAGGAACTGCTGAGGTTTCTCGGGAATCCCTCTGGGATTTCAGACTCTCAGCAGTGTGGACAGCAGCCCGTGAGCAGTGCCACCTCTGCCCGCAAGATACCAGGGAGACATGCCGAGGAAAAATTTCTGTAGGAAGAAGAGGTCTTTTGAGCGAAACACCAGGAAGGAAAGTCCTGTTCCCTCCCATTTCCTCCTCCAGCAAGCACCCTGCAGGTCTCCACCAGGCTGGGAAGGTGAGACGAGGAGAAAATGGATCATTCTCTCATGTAACTCTACTCTGACATTATTTTAGCATTGACATTGTTTACTCTGACACTGGCCAGGATCCTCTTATCCTTATTTTAAGGGATTCTAGATCTATCCTGGCTGAGAAGAACTTCCTGGAGCTCTTGTACCTCCAAGCATAAGGGGCAATTCTTTGACTTTTCTTAGTACAATTGCAAATAACAATAGCTTCAAAGTCTCAAAGCCTCACAGTAGGAGGAGAACGAGAGAACACACTTGGCAGGCGTTCATCCTACGGCCTAAATCCTGCCCAGAAGGTGCTCAGTCATGGGGATAACTTGGCACTGAGAGCCTCCCCAGGATGGGACCTTGCTGCCTTGCTGAGATGTGAATGTATTCCTCCACCCTGTCCCTGTCCCGTAGCTCATCCTGTGGGAACACATTTATCTCTGACTTCCTCCTCCTTGGAGAATGGAACAGAAGAAGAATCCAGTTTGATGCATTTTGTCTTGGATATCCAAGGATCTGGGACACAAAAGGCATCACACACCTTCCTTGTTTTTAACGAGACCTTTATTTAACTCAACTCCCAAAATAAAAGTGAAGATTTTCTTTTATTTTAAAAAGCATAACTCAAGCCAGAACCATTTCTCCCTTCAACTTTGCTGCTTTGATCTCCGCTGAAATTCTTACGAGAACAATGTCTGATGGAAATGTTAAATCCTGACCCAAAGGGAAGCAGAATGGCTTTCCAAGGCATTGACCACCCCATCTCAAAGCCATCATATTCCTTGTGGGATGGCTGCTGGATCAGTCCTCACTGGCACTTGAGCTGTCAGCTGCAAGGGAGGGAGATAACGGGAGCTGAAACTCTGAATAAAGCAGACCAGACTCCCAGACCAGGCAGACCTGTTATGGCTAAAGAACTGCTGCAATATGTTGTAATCACAACTCAATTGCAGCCCAGTATTATTTTCATCATAAGCCTGTTTTATTGTATTTTTCATCCAGGTAAGCACTGAAGGACTTTCTCACAGAGCAGCTCTATCCCGCTCTCAGGGAAATCTCCTCTGTTTAACATCCACACTGCGGGTTAATAAATACCACGGTGTCATTTCCTCCACTTTCTGGTTTTAGCAATGTCAAAGGGCAACAACACTGCAGCAGAAACCAAGTGCTGAAAAAGGAAACAGTGGGGACCAATAATATCTGAAATGGTTTTACATCCCTCATTCAAATTCTTCTAAGTTTACTTCATATTCATGGCTATTTTGAGGAAAAGCTCTGATTTGGTATCACTGTCCAATCCCATGAAGTACTGAATACCAGCAAGTGGCAGGTGGAAACATCTACATAGAGATTTTTTTGACATCCCAAACTATCTGACAGCTTCCCCTTTTTCTTGATTTATATGAAAAAAAGAGCACAGAAGAGGATTTGATTTAAAGTTTGTTAGAGAGATTCACAAGTCCTTCTGGTATTTCCTTTAAAAAATTAAAACAAGTAAAAAAACCCTACTAACAATGACAAAATCCCCCTAAACTAATACTTTAGTTGCATTTAAAAAAGAAAGACTGAAACTCTTTGTTAACTATAATTCTCAGGTTACCATGAGATTTATATTGGAAATACTTGAAAAATCCTTCCTCCTCTGTCCTGCACCTCAGTCAAAATATTATTATTAATTATTATTATTAATTATAATAAATAACAGGCTTTAATGTGTCCAAGTAGTTCACTGTGTTTACCAAAAACCATGAATTCTACCAAATAAGTGCACAATGTGATAATCTTTTGGCAGTGAAAATGAGCAGAGATGTCATTAAAATTATATTTTTCCCTGATGTGTTTTAGGATTAATATATTTGAAAATCACAGCCCCAAACCAGGCCAGTCCTCACACTGCAGGAGTGAGTAGGCACATCCTCAGAACCCAGCTCTCCCCGTAGCCGACCCCACGCAAGCCTCCACCTTTTGTAGGAGGATTCCACATTTATGGAAGTGCTGTTACTTAAGAAAGGCTCTTTTATTCACAGTTTCGAAGCAAAACTGCAAACGGGCAATTTGAGTCACTCAGCTCCACTCCCAAGATGAAGCCCTGGACTGGAGCCACCCCTGTCAAGGACCAAAACCCACCAGCATCAGCTAAAGCTTTTAATGAGGATTTCAGCAGGAGACAAGCAGTGGGTGAATGGCAACTGATTAATCATCAGAGAAGGAAGGCTCCGCAGTGACCTGCTGGCCCTGCAGCAGAAGGAATCATCGAATGGCCTGGGTTGGAAGGGACCTTAAACAGCATCCTGTTCTATCCCCTGCTGTGGGCAGGGACACCTTCCACTAGACCAGCTTGCCCCAAGCCCCATCCAACCTGGCCTTGGACACTGCCAGGGATGGGGCAGCCACAGCTTCTCTGGGCAACCTGTTCCAGCACTTCAACACAATTACAGGGAAGAACTTTTTGTAATATCCAATCTAAACCTACTCTCTGTTGGTGTGAATAGATTCCCCCTCGTCCTGTCACCACATGAGCCTGTAAAAGCCAGGATAGCCCACGAGTTTGGTCCATCCAATCTATGGGAAAGCAAAGACAATTGGGTGGAACATGATGTTCCACAAGGAATAGTTTTCCACCCATTTGCCATCTCATGACTGCTGTCACAGGCTGTGGATGGACCACGTTCTGAGGAGAGCCCAAGGATGAATGCTGCCCTGACCTAACAGGAGCTAGGCCTCCAGGCAGGTTCCAATTAGCCAAAATTAGTCAGCTGTGGCCAGGGTTTGTCTTCCTTTAAACACAAAAGAGTGTGAAAGCAATAGCCCTTTTCTCCACATTGCCCACTCAACCCTTTGTGGCCTTACCCCCTTCCCTAGGGAGCCTCCTCCAGTTTTGTTTCTCCCCTTCCTGAGCCGTGCCAATCATTAAAGACTCTGAGCAGCCCCATTATCATCCTGGGCAATTCTTAACTCATTAGGCTTTAAAGTTGTTGAAAAAAAAACCCAAACCAAGCAAATGCTTAAGCACGATAAAAGGATGTTAATGTTTTACCCCACCGACAATGACTGAGCCTGTAGGACAATTATTACGGATATTTCCATGGGTTTAGTGTTACTCTTTTCCTGACGTGAGGTCCTTTGCGTGGCATCTAATTAAAAATAGAGGAGTTTAATCTGCAGCCAACCTCAGAGGTTGATTTGAATTCTCCCACTGTGAACTTTCAAACATGGAAGCACGCCTGTTTGCACCGATGGGATCCAATATCCTGCCTTTGCAATGGACTTTTTACATTTTGGCAGGCTGCACGCCCAGGACTGTGCCAGACTGCAGCATTAATAATTCACTACCTGATCTGATCTTTCAGCAGGAAACACAAGTAAAGATGACGTTAAGTGCTGCTTCGCTTCCCCTCCTCTGCCATTCTCCTGTTGTGTCTTCAGATTGTGCTTAATCTGATGGGAATTTAGTATTAAATTAACACAAAAAGTCACATTTTAGGAGGTCAAAACCACATCTACAGCTGAAGAGAGAAACGGGATTTCCTGCTGAGTTTACTTTGAAAAACCAGCATTTTAATTTTTGTTCAGATCTCTGTACAAGAAAGAGATTAAATGTGTTTAGAGTAGGATGCAGGATAGCAGAAATTTTAGATTCCTAATGAGCAGCATATTAGCACTTTTCTCCTGGTTGTGTGAAAAAATAAGTTACCTGTGGAGATGAGAGGACATTTTCCTTCTCGAGGGGAAGAACTCCATTTTCCAGCAAGATTTGCAAGTTTTTTCTCTGCATTGCAGCAGAAGAAAAACCTCCTCTAGGAGTAAACTCCAAAACATGTTTATATGGTTGAAAATGGTCTGAGCCATTTCTCCAGTGCCAGGTAACAGCCAGCTGCACACACACCTGCACCTGCTCAGCTAGGGGGTTGTGGACCATGTACTCCCAAAAGCTTTCTTCAGTGACAAAGCTGCGGTCTCAGAGTCCTCAATAGCCAAAGTGACCTAAAGGTTTTAGCAAGTTACAAGTGTTCCCCTTCTCAGAGACCGGATTTTGCTTTAAACAAAAAAAACCAAAACACCAAAAACATGCAAACAAACAAACAAACAAGCAAAGCCCCTAGAAATCTGAAGAAGATAACCTCAATTTTGACAAAACAGTTTCACTCAGAGTGTTTTGTAGGAGGTGCAGTTTTTCACGTAGCCCTATGTACTTTCTATTTGATGCCTTAATTATTACATCTCAAAAGCTATTAGAAGGAAGGGCAAATACTTTGCTTTCTTTTCCAAAATAGACTGTGCTACTGTTTAGCACTCATCCACTGCTCTGGTACTGTTATCACATTAACACTTAGAGATCCCAAGCAAGGTCAATGCCTTTGTCTGTCAGCCTTTGTACTGACAAGAGACGGTCCTTGCCCCAAAGACCTTAAAATATAAATAGATAAGACAGACAAAGGGAGAAAGAAAGGGAACATTTCTATCATCGTCACAGATAGGAAACAGGAAGATAAAATGGTTTGCTGGAGGTCAGTGACACAGAGCTGGGGAAAGAACACTCTTAAGTCTCTGTCAAGTGTCTTTAACCATGAAGCTGCCCAAAGAAAGCCTGTATTTCCTCCAGCGTTTCATTTAGGTACCTGCAGAGATGCCCAGAAAAGGAGGCTGTAAGAAATCAGTGCAGACATTCAGAGAGGTTTAGTTTCCAAGAGGAACTTCTGAAAGGGAAATGGCAGAAACAGCCCAAGTTTCACCAAAGCTAAGTCCAAAAGCAGAGACCAAAACTGGCAAGTCTGGACTCTACTGCTAAGAACACACAAGTTGAGAAAAGCAGCCCCAGAGCCACTCCTCAGTGTCCGTATTAACAGAAAAAAATGGGATGTGGTGGTCAAGAAGTCACTCTCCAAGAAATAAGAGCAAGAATTTAGGGCAGGATGAGATGATGCAAGAGCTTAAATTGATCTGCCTTTGGTGTGCCAATGACAGCAGAACGATATGCCTGGTTTAGTTCCACATTTCTGATAAAGACTGATACATTAAAAAGACAGTGGGACCTATTTTGGGCAGAGTCAAAAGAATTGAAGGACTAAGTTCGTGGCTACCTTTTACACTGCTATACAAAGTCAGGAAAGAAAAAATAAAGGGGGGAAAAAAACCCCACCAGACTTTATGGCATAAGACATTCTGTAGAAGAATTTGCACTTCAGCTCCATTTAGTGACTGGTGTCTGCCCTTGTCACGTGAGATTTCCCACCCTTTATTCATTTTTCTTCTTGTGTCATGAAGAACGTCAGAGAAAGAGCTCCCCCTTTCTCCCTCACAAGCTTTACATCCCTGTGCATCTGGGGGCAGCTGGCTCTGTGATTAACTGTGCACAGGGTGGTGGCTCTTATCCCTGGCTGTGACATGCCAAGCAGGTAATGTTAGAAGTCTTATGTTGAAACAGAGTTTAAGAGTCTGTTTAGTTAACCTAGGTTAAGTTCTGCAGTTTCTCTCTGCTTTCTCTGCCTTCCTCCAAACAAAACTGGTCAAGGGAATTTGCATTTTTGGGGTTTTTTTGAAGGCTTTGTCTTCCCAGCATTGTTGGTGTTAGACCACAGCAGGGACATCTATAGTGACACATAAACTATACAGCAGTGCAGGAAAAAACAAGTCACATCTATTTCACCGAAATCTTTCAGTATGGGCTTTGTGCTCAGCCTTGTTGCAAGACTCTGCACTGACACAGGTAAAGGAGATTAATTTTGGCACTAGAGTGTAAGAGAGCATCCTGGTCCATGCAACTGCAAGAAGAGCTTGTCCCAGCTCAGCTCTGGATTTTTCCCTGGCCCACAGCAAGCAGTTCTCGGTTTTGTCTCAGCCTGGACGAGTGAAGGAGTAAAGCCACGTCTACATCAGGCTGTACCTCTTAGACCACGATTGTCTTGGTTGCTCCATGGCTGTAACTCTGCCAGTTTATGTAGCCCCAGTGGGTTTGTGCTTGGCTTTCTAGGGACACTGCAGAGCCACGGGTATCCTCTGCTTTCTAGACCCTTCCCAACAAGCACAGGACTGCACACAACCAAGTCTGAGAAATAAGAGAGTTTAGAGCAACAAGCACACCACCAAAATGAGAAACACTGCCTGCCTCACACTGCACACTATCGGTTTATCCATTCTTAATGCAACCCTTGGAATATTTTCTTGCCTTTTTTCCCCCTTCCTCACATGTATTGCTCTCCCATCCATACTTCCCCCAAACAGTAATGTCTTCCAACCTCCTCCAATTTTCCTCCCCAAACAAGAGGAGCCTGCTGAGCAGGACGGGGAGCAGAGGCCCTTCCTAATTGGACTGGTCATGGAGATTGTTCATCTCACAAGAGCAGCACCCACAGGGACCTCCCAGTGCCCAAACCTGCCTTCAGACCCACACCTGTCCTTTGTCACAGCTGGGCTGGCCGGATCTGGAACCTAATCCCAGGAGGAGTGGGGAGGGAGGTTATTTTATCTATTTTCTCTTCAGAGAAAGGCAAATAGGATGGGCATTAATGGATCTTGAGAAAGAAACATTACCCAAGTAAAACACACAGCAGGCTCTGAAGAAACCGATGTCCATGATGTTATGCCTGGATTCACCTTGGTATCTCCTTTTATAATAAGGACAGACTTGGGGAGGAAATGAAGACATGTAAGCACAGGACGAAGAAAATTTTTAAGAAGCATTGACCAAGTCCGTTCTAATTCAATGCAGGCTCCCCACAAGAGAAAGGGAGCTCAGACTTACTGCTGCCAACCATCACCATTAGCCCCAGGAACTTACCACCACCCATCCTGGCATCCACTCAGCCTTAGTCCCACCTTCACAAGTAATGCCTGGACCAACTCATCCATTCACCAGAACACCCTTGCAGAGAGGTTCTCTTGCCAGAGAACTGTGAAGAACAGAAACATAATTTAAAAACATTGGGGAGGACTTAATGGAAATGGATGATGCCTCCATTTGAGCTGAAAGTCAAAGTTTTGTTTGATCTCATTTACCTGTTAGTAAATAACTAGTTCAGAGAACGACTACTGGCATGGACCTCAAAAGTTTATTTCCTTGGCAGTTTCTGGGGCTTGTATTACCTTCTGTAACAATAACACTGTAAAATTAGACCTGCATTAATGCTGAACTGCAGAGATTTCACAAAAGAGAGCAAACAGACCTGCTCTGACCATCCAGGCACTGATTATAATGATCAGTGTAATAAAGATTTGACACTTGCAGGCTTGCCATGAGACACCTGCATTTGTGTACCAATTTTCCTCATTAAGCCCCACACCACGGACCTGCCACCTCCAGTCAGACCCTTCCTGATACTCCAGCAAGTGGGAAGCAACACACATCCCATGGGAGTTTCCCTTGATCCAATCCAATTTCTGGTTAAGATCTTTTAGCAACTACTTTTAATGCCAAAACACAATGTCCTTCAGCTGACAGGAGATGTGCACATTTCCAGTGGGAAATGAGAATATGTTTTAGAGTGCTTCTGCTGGAAGAACACATTCAGTAAGTGGGGGGTCTTCCCATTTCCCACTTCTTCTGAAGAAGCAGTTCATATTTCCTTTGGAAGTTTTCATTCTTCCAGTAAAATACAGTTTGTTTTTAAGCTGGAAACTTTAGTTGTTTTGGCTGAAGTGGCATGTTGTTACCTTTTGGGTTCTAACAGTTTAATTTTACTGTTTTGAAAAAACATTAGAGAGAAACTTACCTAAATGGGAGCTTTTATCACACAAGGCCATTAAAAAAACTTTTTGGAAAACTTTTGCCCAAGTAAAAATTGTTCTTAAATAACACTATAGTCCTGCTCAGATTTAACTTCTCCCTGTTTGTTTTATTTAGCTTATGCACCGTGGTCACTGGCAGGAAATTAGAGGCAACCCCAACCTCAGATTTATTAACACACCTTTCTTGAACATGCTACTAGAGATTTATGATTGTCAGCTTTGACTTAGAAAACATTTGAATGACAAACCTTTCAAATGGAAGAGTTTTCAAAAATCTCTGTCCAGGATCAGCACCTTGTAAATTTGCCTGTCACAACTGTTTCTGTTTGAAATGTTCAAGTTTATTCTGATATTCACGTTTGTACTGAAAATGGAAAGTGTATCTAAGCAGTTATTGAGAAATATTATTTTAAAATAATGGAAAAAAAATAAAGCAGGTTAACGGGGGCATTTCTGATTTTTAAATTTAAATAAAACAAGCCAAATTTGGAGGTTTATGGAAGATAAAAAATTTACACAAAAGATTCTCACCACAGATTACCTCATAGTGATTTTCCATTTCCAACCCCCTTTCTTTTCCCACTGGCCCTCTGCCCTGTCCTGCAGATGAGTGATCCGTTTTCACCCTCCATTTTCCTCATTTGCCTCTAAAAAGGGGAGATGGGAAGGGAAAATCAGAAAAAAAAAATTTTTGAGAGAATATTTGGGCCAGTTTCTTTTTCTTGGTATTATTCTTACCAAAAATATTCAAAGCTTGGGTCTTATCATTATTTTTTCTCTTTCCAAATTAATCTTCAGCTTGCCTGACTTGTCATAGATGTAAGGAAAGAACTAAGGCCATGATTGGTCCAAAAAACAAAAACATTTTTCAAATTTTTAAAAACCTCCATAGGATATTCATTTTCAAAACCAAATATCACCCTCCTCACAAATAAAGACTGCTTTGCAATCTCTTCCCTCTGTTTATTAATTGCATTTCTTTTTCTGTTCGTCTGTCTAAGGATTGTCTTTATTTGGGCTCTGGCAGGGGCAGAGTGGATGTCAAACACACAAACTCCAGCCCACAGCCATCCTGCTGACCACAGCTGGGATCCTATGGATAAGGAGAAACTTGGTCTTCAGGAGAGCTGCAAATATTTCCCTGAGCAGCTCAACTCACCCGCTCCAAGCCAGAGGAACTGTCGGATTTGTCTTGTTTTATTCTTCTAGAAGAAATACTGTAAAAGGTGGGGCAGGGGAGGATGCAGGAATGGGTGTTTTCATCCCAGGATGCTGCAAAAGAGGCTGGAGAGCTTCTGGGATGCCCATGGAGCACTGGCCCTCAAGTGCTGCCAGTGCTCTAATCCAGGGGTATTTGAAATTTCAATTATTTATGTGTTCATGCTGTGGGTTAATGCTGACTGACACTAAAACACTGCCTAGATTTAGCTTCATAAAATTTTTATCCCCACTACGAACTGCTAGTCTTTCTCCAATTTCATTTAAAGGAAACATAGTATTGAAAAGCCTATTGAGGAATTCATGAGCAACTAGCTACAACCTCACTTTTCCTCCTAGCCAAATCCTGGGACTTCATTACCATGGCAACATATCATAATTTTAATTCCCTTCCTGATTGCCACTGCAGAGAAACCAATACATCTGCTTGCTTTCCTTGCAGCCTGCCATGCCCTTTGTAGTGGGTGTAAAGGTTCACAGCATTTGCTTCCCAGGGCTCACAATCCAGAAGAGGATGCTGTGTCCTTTTTTTGGGTTAAACACCCAGAAAAGATCAATAAAATTCAGCAAACCTGACTCAGGCAACTCAGGCAATACCTGTGGTGTTCTGACTTCTGGGCATCTCAAACACTCAAGCACAGCCCCGGGCGGTGGAAGCCCCCAGAAAGATCAAGCTTCCTATACATTGTGGGGTTTTCGGTATTATACAAGAAGGAAGAGCAGCTTCCACCACGGAGAGAACCGAAAAAGGGATGAGAGGTCTTTATGAGGACACAGGGTATCCAGCAACCATCATCCCTGGTTTGAGGTTTCACTTACTTTGGAAATTATCACACTCCAAAGCATTTACAGGATTATAATCTCTCTGCTGGAATCTGAAAAGAGGCCTCAAACACCAACAGATGAAGGATTATATCAATTATTTATCTAGTTCACATAAAATCACTTGTTTGAGGCTGAAAATCCTCATTCAGACCCAGAGCCTAACAGGCAGCCCTGGCAGGGGGTCACAGACATTTGGTGCTGCCTCACGTACAGAACATCAGTCAGTGAGCCCTGCAAGAAATCAGACAAGATGAGCCAGGGGTGGAGACAGTTGCTCCATTGCTTGAGCATGATCCATTAATGCTCCATTAGCCGACAGAGGTGATTTGCTGCAGCACCCCATCCCCTTCTCAATCCCACTTCTCCTGGGCTGAGCTCCGGTGTTCCCCTCTCAGTGCACCCCAGCGAGGATGGACACAGTGGGTGTCCCCGTAACAGGCATTCCTGTGGGAATTAGACCTCCCATTGGCAGAAAATTCTGGGGTTTATTCCCCTCAAAACCCCCACAGCAGCAGTCCTGTGCACCAGTAACTTGCCTGTGGTGGAGCAGCCAGAAGCACAGACTCCCCATGGGTAAGCTTTTTCTAGTGCCCATCACACAGAGGTAAAGGCAGAAAGGACCTTCTGGAGTTCGGACCTGCCCTCTAAACCCACTTGAACTGCGTTATGCATGTATATTTATCATGCGTGTGCATATATCTAATATTTATTATATATGTGTATTTATAATGCCCAATTTTGTTGCAGCCATCTGGAGAGTCATAACTCATTTAAGCACAGAAAAGGCATGGGCGATTCACCCTTCTTTAATGGGAGGAATGAAGAAAAGAGCAGATTGAAACAGTGGAATCTATTTAGCTACAAACCAGCCTTTTCCCTCACCTCTGAAAACCCAGCCTTTCTTCTTGCTGAAGGGTTAAAATTTCTGAACAGAAACCACAGTGTTTTCCTTCTTTTTTCCTGAGCTTTTTTTTTAGTTACTCTTTCAATATTGTTTTTCTTCTTCTAAAAAATAATCTAAGTAATTATAATAATAAAATGGATGTGAGCAAAATGGGTACTGCGGGGTTTATAAAACACAAATTTCCCTTTCCTTGGAAATTTGGTCTCTCCTACACTTAAGCCTTTCAAACTCTGCCCAGACTCCTAAGGTGGCATGAACCCCACAAGGCCTGTAAGGCCTGAAGAGGAAATCACTCCAATATCCAGCTCTCCTCAGCAGATGCAGGATTGCTAACACAGCGTTGAGCACTTCCAGGGGATGCTGCCCTCACTGCAGTGGGGAAGGATCCTCATTGAGCATAAATTAATAAACATCTAATAAATGAGTTTGGTAATTCTGGACATGCACAGAAACATCTTTGGTGGGGGAGAATCCTGCAGCTGAGCTGGACTTGCTCAAACCTCACCAATTACCATCAGGTTGAGTATCCAACCATACATACACCCAGCAGGAATCAGCTCCTCAGCCAGCAAAGGACCACATTTGGTTTAGGCTTTTTAAATTTTTTTTAAACTGTTTTCTGAAAATAACCCAAGAAAAACCTTCCTTGATGTTCACTAAGCTGTTATTGGCAAAATATCACTGATGTGAAAACAAGGAATCTTTCTTAAAGGTTGAACGTATCCAAATTGCTCTAGCCCTTTCTTTTTTGCTATTCCTTTATTTATTTTTAAACTGAGAACTACTCTCTGCAGTTTAATTAATGCAGAAAGGGGGAATTCCACTGTGATTTAGGAACAGAAAACACCAGCTCTCAGCCTGAGAGATCATGTAACCTCCATTAAAAACTAACTTTTATGTCCAAATTACTACAAAATCCTCAGAGTGTGTCAGGTCTGAATGCTGTGTCCCCTGGCTCCAGAGAAGCTTCTTGCCCCCCTGTGCAGTGGCAGGTAAGAATCTGGCTTTATGCTCAAGCCTGGCTTTATGTCAAAATATGACATTACTTCTTCCACAGTATGTTTGTTGCCTCAGCACTGTGGTACAGACTTCATGGGAGATGGCGGCGTGGGCAAACTAGGTATCCCAGGTCCTCTAGTGTCTGAAATGAGCTGCAGTACATCCCAAATAATTCACTTTATGGTTATTCAGGGGTATGGATCAAAATCTTCTCTACAAATCCTTCCAGAGCTGTTATTCTGCCCAGTTAACCAATGAGGATTTTTTTTTGAGAAGACTTTGCTTCATAGCTGCTTCCTGTTCACCAGAGGGTTGGAGCAGCTGTGCTGTGAGGAAAGGCTGAGAGAATTGGGATTGTTCAGCCTGGAGAAGAGAAGACTTTGGAGTAACCTCCTTGTGGTCTTCCAGTGCCTGAAGAACCAACAGGAAAGATGGAGAGAGACTGTTCACAAGGGCCTGGAATGCCAGGACAAGGGGGAATGGCTTCACACTGACAGGGAGTAGGTTTAGATGGGATATTGGGAAGACATTTTTCCCTGTGAGGGTGGTGAGGCCCTGGCACAGGTTGCCCAGAGAAGCTGTGGCTGCCCCATTCCTGGAAGTGCTCAAGGCAAGCTTGGATGGGGCCTGGAGCACCCTGGGGTAGTGGGAGGTGTCCCTGCCCATGGCAGGGGGTAGAACTGGATGAGCTTTAAGGTACCTTTCAACCCAAACCATTCTGGGAATCTGTGATTCTCTGATCCTCACTGATGCTCAGGACACGAAGATACCACCCTCAGCTGTCACACAGTCTCCCTGCAGTCAGACCAGAGAAACAGCCAGTACCAGAGGATGGTACAGTTCACACTAAAGTAGGTGGCCAATGTAGAGAAATTTTCCTCCTCCAAATATACAGAAAGCAGTGATTTAGAATGTATATTTACACAAAACTTCCACCTACAGCAGCAGGTGAGACAAGTCCCACCTTGACCTCATTCTATCTGAGTTCATCTGCTGGGAAAACCCTGCAGGGTCTCCAGCATGAGTTGCCTCTGTCCTGGACCAACGGGTGAGGATCAGCATAGTTGGATGCAGGGCAAACAACCCCATCACAGGTGACAGCAGGACCCTCTCAGGAAAATGTGGAGCTCTGTGGAGTACTAGGAAGAACACAAGCCACAGAGAAGTGCTTGAGCTGACTGCAGCATGCCTGACTTCCACCGCAGGTTGATTGATCTTTGCTTAAGGCATCAATGATCTGATTTTCTCCTCAGGTTTTCTTCCCAAATCCATAGCCAAGTGCAGAAGATACAGTCATTTAGACCTCGGTGAAACTCTGGGAAGGCAGAGGTACTATCAATGGCCCTGTGAAACAACGTGCATTTTTACACTAAGTACAGTTTTTTGATGTGCTGATTTTTTGGCAACATGTTAAGCAGCAAAGTCAGTCAGACCTTTCATTTCTCTAACCAGCTTTAAGGGATTTGTAATATTATACTCAGTTATTGGAGAGAAGAAGGAAATTGTTTGTCTGATTACAAATCTGTTATTTATTGTGCATTTAGAGCACAATCACCTAATGCAGGATATCGTATCCCAGTTTTAGGGAGGTGGGAGTGGAAATCAACAGTCCTGTCCTACCAAATGACATAAACCCACTCTGATCTCAGAAGTCACCTCCTGAATACTAAAGAGCTGGAACATAAAGGCTTTTAAAGAATATAGTTTCCAATTAGGTCATTGGTTTCAAACAGAGGGTGTACTAAATTAGTAACATTTGGTGGCAAATTTCTTTGAAGTTCTCATTAATCTTGGTCTTGGATTTGAACTTTTCTTGGCAATGTTCCTTATAGAATTTGGATCCCAGTTATGTCAAAACAACTGATTAGCCCCACAGTTTGAAGGCAGGGGGGATTAGGTAGGGCGGGTGTTAGATTTCATGAAAAGCCTATTTACCTACTCGTTTAGCATGACCAAATGGGAGGGCAGCCAGCAGGGGAGACGTGTTGGAAAGATTCCAGTGCTCCTGTCTAATTAGGGATCTCCACAGCAAAGGGTAGCAATGGATTTGTGAGAGGAGCCACTGTTCACATGCAGCTGCCCTCTGGGTCCGGGCAAGGGCTGAGGGCTTCCCTTGACCTGTGGTGGCTCTTCTGCATAATCAGACTGCCCACTTCCTCAGCTCTTGGGAAATTAGTGGGAAGGAAGAAATACTTTCAGGGAACATCTTTAAGTAGTGTCCTTCCTTCTTCATGAGTGGCCTAAAGCAAACTTCTCCCCAAAATCAATTGAACTCTTTCCATCTGTTCCAACACATTCAACACCAGGCTTCTGAATAGCTCAGAACCACCAAAACCAAGAACTCTTAAGAAACTCAATGGGAAGTTCTCATGTAGCCTCTGTCTAAGGAGCAATAAGTTTACTTAATCACTTAATGAACCATAACCCAGAGGAGAAAACACATGGTGAGTCACAGCAGTGGTGAAGCTTGACAAGTTCTCAGTAGGACCTGCTACGGCAAATCAAACCTGGGGCACACTCATGTCCACCATGCACATCTCCTTCCTGAGGGTCCAATTAGCCAAAGAACAAAGACAGACACCGGGAGGCCTTTCCTGGAAATCACAACCCAGCAGCAGAGACCTGATAAGGAGAAAGCTCAGAAGTTGCATGAGAAAACAGTGCTCTGTCTTACTGAAGCATGAAACGAGTGAGAGACAGGCTACTGTCATCGCCGGGGACATCTGATCCCAGGCCAAGACAGAGATCCAGCCCTGCAGGGTGCAAGGCCAGCGTTACTTACAGGTCAGCTGGATGCACCCAGGCTTGACACAGCTTCAAGCCTCTTGTCACCTCCCGCAGCTACTGCTAACTTTAGGGGTACCAGGATGGGCACGAACAAAATTTCTGGGTGGTAAAGCTGCATGAGGCACGAGCCAGCCTTCCCAGTGCTGCTCCTGCATGTGCTGGGAAACTGCCCCGAAGAAGAAGAAGGTCATGAGGAAACTGCAGCTGGTGCAGCAGCAGCAATGCTTGGTAGGGAGGAATGAAGACACCAGTATAGTGCTCAGACACAATAACATGGTATAAAAATGTTAAATTCATCTTTTCCTTGACAGGAAAAAAAATGAGCCCTCGGGATTCTGCTTTAACTTGAGGAAATTATTGGTTCAGGTCTTATTTTATGTAAAACTCTTGCTTCCATCTAGACAACCAATCTTAAACACTTCAGCAGTGATCAGAAAGTCTTCTCTTACAACAAAATGCAATGAATATCTGGCCACAGCTTTTGTTCTCACCATCCCTGACAACCTGACAAACATACCCAGTTTTCAGCATGGATACAGCCTCACTGGCTTTAGCAGGAACTCTTAACATCAATAACGACTGTACATATGCAGAGGTGTTTGCAGGATTGTGGCCACAACATTAGCATAGAACTAACTTTAATAAGCCTAATTAGGGTCATTCTGCAATAGTGTGAAAAGTAGCACTGATACTTATTGGCTGGGGAGGGAGAAATCACAAGTACTTTCCCACAAGTTGGTGACCTCAGGGTAGGACTTCAGAAATCTCTCCTATAAAACTGGAGCCACAGAAAACCAAGTTGGCTGCACTTAGAGGAGCCATGGAAATACTTCTTTTTTTTTTTTTCCCAGCGGAACATTTTGGCTGTGAACCATTTCTTCCACACTTTGGAGCTCAGTAGTGTTCCTCACTTAATAATGTCAAAGCATGGAAAAAAATAACCAAGAGGAGGAGAAAAAGTGTGTAAGAGCCATTTTTGTAGGATTAAATTCTAAAGAAGGGAAGATTTTTAGGGTGTCCAATAAAAGTCGCACAGGTAAAAAGAGAAGTGTCCTGTGGCACTTTTGTCTTGTCTTCTTCAGAAATATAAGCTGCAGCTGGAGGACAAATCCAGTTCATTCACCTTCTGGCTTTGCGGCCTTGTTTTGCCACCATTAATGAAGGTTTTCTCAACAGAGCAGAGGCATTTCCTCTATTTTTCCTCATCCCTCTGGCACAGTGAGCCTGCCACACAATCCCAGAAAAGTTTGAGTTTGAAGGGACCTGCAAGAGCACCTTGTTCCAACTCCCTGCCGTGGGTGGGGACACCTCCCGCTAGACCAGGTTGCTCAATGCCCCTTCCAGGCTGTCCACAAAACATAACAAGCAACCCAAACCCACAAGGTGCTGTGGGCTTTCCAGGACTGCCCTCCTGACCCCATCACATGTCCAAATCTTCAGCAGGTCCAAAGACCATGAGCTGTCCCTGAGCACTCCAAGGAGACACCAGCAGCAATTTGAAAGCTGGATGGTATCTCTGTGTCCTTTCCTGGGGGTGGACCAGAACCTTCCCTGACCCAGGGGATGCTGGCAGTGCTTCCATCAGGTTGAGAGAAAAGCAGGCAGCACGCATGTGCTCTGCAGGAGAGAGAAGGTGGGAGTTTTCCAGGGTAAAGCATTTCCTCTGGTTCATGTTCAATTAAAAATCATTCTGTGGCCGACAACAGCTTCTCATCTGGCATATCGTGAAAACACTATTTCAGCACAATTTACAGCCTTTTGGGGGAAGGAGAACTCGGTTATTTAGTAACTTCCCTGCTCACCCTCAGGAAGGTCAGATCCTTTTGTTCCCTGCCAGAACAGTGAGAGCTATAAACTACAGGAGGAGAGAGTGTTGGGAGCTTGTACTTTCGGCGGTGCACCTGGATAACCCTGCAAACAGCCCTACAGTGCAGGGAGGTCACGCATGCAGGAGTGGAATATTATGGGATTGATTCATCAGAGCAGGGAACATCCAGCAGTGCTGGAGGGCAGCTCAGGAGCTGAGTGCTACAACACAAAGCACAGGGGTTGGATGCACCTTGCAAGATTTAGGTAAATTCTGCAGCTTAAAACCAACAGGTCAGGGGGCACCAGGAGGAGCTGATCCCCATTAATTTCCCCTTCGTTGCATTTTTTTCTGATAGGAGATGGAAAATAGCACAGGAAGGTTCAGGTTTTCTCCGCCACAGGTGCTGGCACCTCTGGAGAATGGTGTGGGACCAGCTTTGCTCCCAGGCTGCTGTCAGCAGCTGCCTCAGCTTGCAGGGCACTGCAAAGCTTGTATGGGCTCATAGCATGGCAGAAAACCCAGTGCTAAGCCAGGAATGAGATTAACTTGTCAAGGAGCTTCCTCCTCCAAGAGAATATTTATTAATAAATTTTGAAATAATAAGAAAAAGAAAGTTAACAACATTATTATTATGCTGCCTCACATCCAAAGTTTTGTGGATATTTAATTGTTGTTATTTTCGACACGTCAGGCAGGTTCGTGTGACACAGACACTACAAGGAGGGAGAAGCCAGCTGAACACACCACTAATTGCTACACTGAGTTTTCCCATGAACTTCATTCAATTTCCAACCAGGAGCTTAGGGAATAAAGGTCAAAAAATCCTCCAGGCTCAGAAAAGTCACAAGAAAGAGAAGGAAACAACTTCCATTCTTGCTACACATTTGTTAACATTTCATTTTACAAGAAATCAATACAGCTCAAACATTTCTGCCAAAAACACAAAAGAACAATGGTTCAAGGGCTGCAGAACATGGAGATTTTTTTCATCACTTCACAAAGGTATAAAACAAACACTTTCCCTCTGCCTCCCTGTTTATTCTGAAAAATATTTGTCCAAGAGCAGAAACTTATCTCCAGGAAGTTTGCAGAGGAAAGATAGTGGATGAACAGAGAATCAAGAAAAGCATTTTGAACAGTGTAGGAGGAGATGTCAAAGCAGCAGTTCTTCCCAACATCATTTTCATCTCAGTTTGCTTGCTCAGCCTGACAATCAGCATCTTATTATGCAGCCCCAGCATTTCTCTGCAATTTAAACAAGGCGTCGGTAATGGTGTGCGATCTTCAAGGTCGCTTTTGGAGAGCTGTCTTTAGCCCAGTGGTCACCAGCTATTTAGGAATAAAAATGACAATTTCACTAAAGCAAATTACATCCTGGATGTATAATACACTGCAGCAAGTGCACTGGAAATGATCAGATGGGAGATCCAGCTTGGAATATCTTAACTTTCATGTGCGTAAAGGAGGTTTCCGGGATCAGGAAGCATTCCAGTGTAGCCCTCAGAGAAAGAGCGGCCCCCTTTCATTTATCTCCAGGTACATAGATTCATAATTATAGCATTCTCTTCCTATTGTATCTGGATACATAAGCCTATTTAGAAGGTATTTCCTTGGAGATTCTTTACCTTGCAAAAAAAGAATTTGACACACGCAGGGAAATATTACATTCTGCACATTAAAAGATCCATTAACCTATCCTAAATTTCCATTCTTTCTTTTCCCATGCTCTTATCTGAAGAGAATCTTTTTCTTCCTCCATTCAGTAAATGGCTCATGACTTCTTTAGCCAGTAATTTCTTGGGGCATCACAGCAATTCCTGTGATGATTAATGATGTCACCAAGGCCAGGCTTTGACATCACAGAACAAACAGGTTCTTTTGGGGAATAGAAGGATTTATTTATTTAGATTTAACCAATGTTGGTAAATGCCATATAGTGTGTATTTAGGAAACCATCAGGAAGGATTTTCTTCCTCATAGTGAGACAGGGAAAAGGAAAAATATTTGGCAATGCATATTTGAGTCAACTTGAAGAGAATGTTTGCAGGAATTGGTGGTCTTACTGATGGTGAAAGAAGGTGACGTAGATCCATGGGCTCACTGGAATACGGCAGCAAGATGGTGACAAGATTGTGGATGGAAGAGGAACATATTTAAATTTAGCTGCCAGTGATTTCCAATGGGCAGCTTTAGATGTCTTTCCCCACTTCGTAAGGACTTCATACAGAATGACTTGAAAAATTATCATATTCTTAATTCCTACCAAAGTTCATATACTATCGGCTCTGCTTTGCAGATAAATCTAACACATCCTAAGCCAGGACTGTGTCCCTGACTTGACTGGAGGTGACAGAACCAGCTCCAGAGCAGGGCGTGCTCTTGGGCTGGGTGAGCAGCATTCAGGCTCCCAGGGAGCCTCACACTGCTGCAGAGAAATCCGTTCACAGTGTCTGAGCAGCATTCAGATTCTTGGGGCTTGCATTTATTAACATGCCAATTTCTTGGTTAAGATGAAAGGGGGAGGAAACCTTTCAAACAAGCTTGTAAATGGGATTTTTTTTCCTCAGTAGAATGACAGCTTTTGTATGTTAAGTGTATTCCTTCTGGCTACAGTGCACACACAAGGAAATTTTGAGCAGCATAATGCCACATGTGCAGGTTGTTGACTTAGAAAATACGCCCCCCCCCAAAAAAACCAAAATCTAACATCAAGGACACAACTCAAAACCTGAGCTAGCTGTGGTGAGCAGACTCCTCAGTGTTGCACGGCCTTGCACTTCACCCAGATCCTCTTAGAGTCCAGGAGAATGGAACAGCTTGTCCTGTGAGTGTCCGTCATGGACACATGGACTAGTGAACTTCAAAGTTACAAAAGGATTTTGTGCTCTTTTGGAGATGGTGGTCAGGACCACAGTGTCTACTGGACAGTGTTTTTTCAGATGTTTCTCTTCACAGTGAGTACTGGAAGAGTGTAACAGCCTCACAAGACCTCCCTGGCTTCCAGCAGTAGAAAAGCTCCAAGGTTTCCCAGTCATTTCCAAAAAAAGTATCTGTCGTTTTTCCAAAAGAGATATCATAACAGTTGGAAACATCACAGCTGCTCCCTCCAAAAACCTGTGTTGGCGCATCAACCAGCCTCATGAGAACTTTACCTGTTCCGCCTAAAACAACCCCAGTACTGAAAAAAGTGCTATGAAAGGAAGAAGCTGGGCCAGAAAGGTGGCTGTGACTGGGATAGGATAGAGCAGGACATCATCACCACCCGGCTGCTGGCAGAGCTGTTCCGCTGAGAACTCCATGAGCAGCTGCTCACACCCACAGGATGCCCTGGTGCTATTTTGGGGCCGAGCCTTTCACATCACAATATCACATATCACGAGTGTCTCAGCAGGGCCACGTCCCCTTCTGCTGACACCATTTATTCACACCGTTTCGTGTCACTGACCTCCTTTTACAGATGAAGCAATATCTGTATTGTGAGGCGATGGTAACTTGGCTTTGGCCTCCAAGGAGTGAGGGTTGAAGGTGATCCAGAGGCTGCCTGAGCTCAGGTTGCAGGTTGCAGTGCTACACCTCAAACAGGATCACCTGCCCAGTGAAGCCCTGTACCTTGCACTGAATGGAGGAGGCAGTCACAGCAGCTTTGTACATTAAATTCCATGATACCTTCACTAGAAAAATCTTGAAACTTTCTTGAAACTCCAAGCACAGAAAAATAATTGTGATGACAATGTGTGGTAACCCTGCAATGTTTCTCAGGGCGGCTACAAGGCTCAAACTTGGCAGTCTTCAAGTCTGCCAACATGTTTTGATCAGACACACTATGTCAGAGCATTCAATGCCACCTTTACATTAATTTTGAGATTAGGTCATTTTACTTATCATGATGTGACCTCTCCATAGAGAATGGAGGAGCTGCTGCCATGGCACACCAGCACTGCTGGAGGCTGAACAGACGGAGAAGAGGCATCCTGGTTCAGGCAGACCTCAGGAGGAGCCAAGGAGAAATTGTCTGTCTTGTAAACCATGGCGAGAGCCCAGGACTGTGTCTGCAAGGGAGAGTTGGATGGTGTTCCAGTGCCCATCCAGCCCTGGCCACTCCTGGGATCATGCCTGACCCTGCACTAACCTCACTGTTAATTTCCTTTGCACCACAGCCTCGGCTTCCCTTCTCCTGAAGCAGCTCCAGACCTGTGGGGTTGTTTGTTCCCACATTCAGCAAGCAGAAATGTGATACTTCACACCAGAACATCTCATTTTCACCTAAGATTTCTCCAGAGCTATCAGGAGAGGCCTGGATAAGCTGTTCTCCCTGCCACAGTGGGACCACCATATCTTCTTAGCTGGGCAGAAGAGCATGCCTCAGGGACACCTGGAGAAGTACAGCAGACACCAGTGGTGACAACCACTGTGACCAAGAGACACTCATAGGGTATGCTGTGGTGACCACACACCTCTGGCCTTACTCTGCCAGGACAAAAGCCACTGGAATCTACTGTCTCATGTTTCCTATTGATAGGCCTTAAACCTTGAGAGTGAACTGAGCAGTAGGAAACACATGGTTCAGGCATGTCACAGTGATTCAGACTATCTTAAAATGTCCCTCAATCTTCATGTGTTGCTCAATTTTACGGTGTCCACTGCCCCAGCACTTTGAAAAGATTCCAACTCCCCAAGGCTGGGAAATGGACCAATTTGCCGAGAGCTCACAGACATGAGATTAAAACCTGAAACATTAAGACCCTTCTGGGGTTTGAGTTTTCCCCCACTTCCTCTCTCACTGGAACCAGGAAGTGCAAAGAAGCCACTGTGAAAATAAAACTTAGTTTCTTTTCAGAAAGTTACTTGAACTTTCGGAACCCTGTGTTTGTTCTCATTGAGGGCAAAAATCCAAGATAGTTATTCCTGTACTTAAACCAGGTTCAGTCATCCTTAGTAATTAAGGGCACTAGATCAAAAATTAAATTTATTGTACCAGTAGCACAACCACAATGGATCTTCATAAAATTTAACTGCACCGAGAAGTGGGTTGCCTGAGATCTGCCATTCAAGCAGGCTTTATTGCATTTAAATATAGAATCATAAAAAATAAATTAGGAATGGGGATGACCCTTTGTCTACCTAGAGGCCCAGGAAAGATGTTTGCCTCTGATACAGTTTGAAAATTAGCATTTTATAGGGCCTGGGATGCTGCCTGACACACAAAATACTTTAAAATTCTGTAAATAATGTAAGTAAATTAACAAGAGATAGTGACTGCAATGAATAAAACATAAGTTAAGTACCTTTCCATTTCCTCTGAAGCCTAGAGGAAAAAAGTGACTAGATTCAGCTCTTTGGGGGAAAAAAATGCAAGTACTTGTAATGTACAGGAGAACACACAGATAATTCAGAGAAACACTGAAAAGTCAGTCTGAAGCATCTTCTATTTAACTATGGAAAATCCAGGGGTTTGTGGCAAAGACAAGCCCCTTGGGTTGAGTTTTAGCCTTGTTGGGGCAGTCCAATCTCCATCAAGTGCTTGGGAAAATCATCAGAGAGGAGGCTTTCCTCTTTCTTGCTTCTTCTCCTCCTCCCTCACTAACCAGGTTCCTCAGAGAAGGCTGGTCATGGGCACAGCTCAGGGGCTTTTTCCTTCCAGCAGGGGCTACTGAGCCCTGCCAAAAACTACATTGCTCTTTGCAAAGCAAGTCAGAGCCCAGAGAGTCAAGGAAGAACAAGGAAGTCCAAGTCTAGAGCTGTGAATTGTGAATGTAGTCTGAAGAGTATGACCATCATCAGCCCCAAGCCCATTCCCATTTTAGCACGGGCCTCTCCTTGCTTCCTTAAGACCATCTGGAATCCTAGGCACAGTCAAGATGTCCTAGCATGGTTTTGTCAACAAGGGAGCATGTGGCTGTCAGGTAGATTTGTCTGGGGACAGAAGTGAGCTTGGACCTCCCTTAGATCAACCAGCATTGCCCAGTTCCTTGCACACCCTTTAAAAACAGAGAGAAGTGACATGAGGATTGATAGGGCTCTGGACAAGAAAATAAGTTGCCCATCCATGGAAAAAGCACATATCCCAAAAGGGAACTCTGAGGTTGAAGACATACAGCTGGTGAGGCATTTAGTTGACAAAACCTCTATTTTTCTATTTACAGTTTAGATCTGGCCTTGAAGCCCTAAGCTGACATCCCTGGCTAGGGCAGAGTGGGAATCTTGCAGCAGCATGCCGGCTCGGAGGCAAGAGCCTTATCAGATGGGCTGAAAATATGACAGCAAGAGCGTCTCCCAGGATGTTTTGGCTTGTGATCCAGGATGAACACCTGGAAGCCAAGAGGAGCCTGAAATAGATTAAGTGAGTTGGCCAGACTTTCTCATCTTGTTAACATGCTGCAGGCTTCATTTGTGCTTTGGGCAGGGATTCAGAGTGATTCTTTATTTGATTCAAACCAGATATCCCATCACAAATCCCAAACTCCTGCTCGTATCAGCATCACCCAGACACTGTCCCTGCAGAAAACAGTCTTTGTGACAAGAGCATCTGATAAAACACAGCTTGGGGTTTGGTTGAAGACAAAACCTAGCACAATATTCCACTTTGTCTCTCCTTTTCCACCTTTCACCCCTTTTTCTCACTCCTCTACATTTACTTTCACTGCCCCAGATCACAGGAAGATTCAAACCATGAAAGCTTCCAAACAGTGCATCAGGAAGTTCAGCTGCTGGCTCTACAAGGACAGATACCACCAGCATGTCCTTGGAGAGCCTGACCCAGGGCCACAACACGTGCTGTGGCCAGGATGTGGCTGGGACATTGTGTCCCACCGCCCCAGACAGCAGCTTCTACTACTTTTCCTCCTGAACAGCAATGTTTTTCTCTCAAATGCATGGGATTGACTCCAAGGTCTCAAAGAGGTCATGTTTCTGTAGCCATCTCACGCCTTCAGGAGACGTGAGGCCAGGACAAGTTGGCCCAGGTGACACCAGTGAGGACACACACGCAGACACACTAACACACAGCACTGTCCTTGGACCCACATCCCTGTTTCACGCAGCATTCACTAAGACTTTCCATCAGAGAATACAATGTCCTGTAAGATAGAAATTAATTTAAATTTTGCTGAGTGGCAATATTCAACCAAGAGAAGCATAACGTGGTGGGGACGCAAGACAGCAGCACCACAGGCATGAAGAAAGGTTTCTCTCTATGCTGCACCTAAACCAAGTGGTTCTTGGCCAGAGAAGTCCCAATATGACTGTTTGCAGTTACAGGTAGCTAATAAAAGCCAAATACTTCAAGAGAAAGGCAGCTCTTGCCCCTTCTCCTGACATGGACCCAACATCTCATCAGTCATTTCCACATGGTTCATGCTGATGCTCTATGCAGGCATAAAACTGCTGACATCAATTACAAACCAAGAAAATTGAAGGATTTTATCAAGTACTGTTACTTCCAGGTCTGCCTGTGTGTAAGGCCTTCCAGTGAAGATATAAATCAGTAGTTAAATGGTACAAAGTGGGGTCTATGGCCCTGCTGCTAGGAGAGAGCTCGGCTCACAGGTGAGGGAAATAGTCCTGACCTGCTTCCAGGGAAGCCCTCTTGAGTCTCTGCACAGCCAGCTTGAACCAGGAAAAACTTGGGTTCTACCCCAAATGTTGTCATTTATCCATTTTACGATCTTGGGCAAGGTACAGCCCCATATTTGCCTCAGCTTATCTAATTCAAAGTGAAAGTGAACCCAGCCAGCTTCTGAGAACTGCTTTAATATTCAT